>NC_068287.1:20771058-21079183 GCF_025860055.1 Xyrauchen texanus | reverse complement strand
ATTATCTAAGAGGGTAGGTGACATTCAATGGAGAATTCTCCATGGTGCCATTGCTGTCAATTCTTTTATTTCAGTGTTAAATCCAGAAGTCAGTTCAGCGTGCCCTTTTTGTCTTCAAAGGGAGACTGTTTTTCATGCTTTCATGCATTGTTTTAGACTGGAACCTTTATTTATGAAGCTAAAAGAATTGTGTTGTAGGTTTAATGAAACATTTTGTATTGAGACTTTCATTTTGGGTTTTAAGTATTTTCAGAAAAAACGTTTTATCTGTCAACTGTTTAATTTTATTTTAGGCCAAGCAAAAATGCCAATTTATATCAGCAGAAAAACAAAATAGAACAAAGGTCTAGTGATGATGTTAACGTCTGTTTTTTAGCTTTTATAAAATCTAGAGTGTTGTTTGATTTTCAGTTTTATAAAACTATGAGAGATCTTTCTACTTTTGATTTGATATGGTGCAGTCATGGGGCTTTGTGTGCAGTATGTGAAGGTGATTTGGTTTTTAAACGTTCTATTCTCTATGAAAATTGTTGAATGTATTATATTGTTTAAGCTATTGTGAACCGATACAGATTTAATTGTAAATAAAGTTTTTTTCAAAAAAACAAAAAACAAATGTGTGTCTCTCTCTCTCTCTCGACACTTACATATACATACACACAAAGAAAACAGCTGATTCTCTCCATTGTCCATTGTGAAAAAGATCCTTTTAGCTTATCCAGGTAGAGTGTGAAAAAATAGCCTGAGTGCCCTCTTCAAAACACCATGGCAACTCTCTCTATCCAGTATTTCTTTGCCATAATTCCCTTCTTCAAACCATCTCTCTCACATCCCCTATGAATTCTCTCTTTCTCCTTCTATCTTTTCCCCCATTTTCCCTTTCTTTATTTCCATGCCCTTATCTCCTTTCTTGTTGAAAATGAAGCTAGACAGATCTTAAAAAACAAAATTGTGAAGCTGACAAAAAATGTCTTCACTCTGTTATATGTGCCACTTTCAATAAACAACAAAAATAAGTGAAATTCTCTCTGTGAGTTTTCACAGAAGCAGAGTCAGGGTCCAAATGGGAAAACAGAATTAAATAATAAGAGGAATTTCTTGACTAATTAGAAAGTTAAAAATCAATCTGATTGTTCTCTGTTCCTCTGGTGCTTTCCATTCAACACTTTAGTTTGGTGTCTTCAATCATTCTATTGCTATAGTGTCGAGTTTTGCATCTAAAAGTCCATCTGTTGCTATAGGAGACCATCTTTGATTTCAGATGATCCTAGACACAAATGGCCTCATATCATGTGGGAAAAAAAGTATTTTATTGTAAATGAAAAGCTAGAGAGTTGTGATGAATAATGCATCAGGCTGGTTTCAGTCTGTTAGTATGATACAAAGGCAGACTGCCTCGCTTCAGCACATCATTCACTCCTCCACGTATAGAGGAAGGGGAGGCATTAGAGTCAGAGTGTTTATATAGACAGATGCTTCCCTGGACTAATGGAATGGGAAAAAATGGGATAGGAATAATTAAAGATAGGCATTTGAATTCTCAGGTGCTAAGCTAGAGTAGTTCTCACTCTATCATGCTTTAATTTTTTCTTCCTCTCTTTCAAATACAGAAATACAGAAACCATTTATCCCACCACAGTTATTGCAGTATGCCTTATCACTAGTTCTGTTCCATCTAATTCAGATAAAACTTTAGGAGAAATGAGTCAGGATGATAGATATGAATGAGTTATAAACACACCTGCTCTGAGTTACAATGAGCTCGATTAGTAGCCACCCACAGCAGTGGCTATCACACACAGACACAACACACACACATACACAGAGAGAGAGAGACAGAGAGAGAGAGAGGAATAGCAGACCTGTTTTTATGTTAAAATGCACACAGGGAATCAGACTGAAGTGATTATCTGCATGCCTCTGTTTTGTAAAGCTGGACCCACTTATATTAACAATACTTGACCTTTGCTTTACTAAAAACAATCTCGTAAAAATCTCATTGCATGAATCAACAACAATATACATACAGAGAGAAAGAGAAAGCTGGGTGATGTATGTATACTGTATGTGTAATGCATATGTACATACTGTATGTGCAGTTATTATTAAAGTTTTGTCAGTGTAAACCCACCTCCATTATGCTAATAAAGTTCCTTCCAAACTTTTGTTGAGAGATAGTTAGGTAGAGTGACAGAGATAAAGATTCAGACAGCGTCAATGGGAGCAACTTTGTCATATTTTATTTGAGACTAAAAAAAATAAACTACTTCAATGAGTTCTCATCAAAAATCTCCACGTGCAGTAATGACAGCTTTGCAGATCCTTGACATTCTTGCTGTCAGTTTGTCCAGATAATCAGGTGACTTTTCATGCCACACTTCCTGTAGCACTTGCCATAGATGTGGCTGTCTTGTCGGGCACTTCTCATGCACCTTACAGTCTATTTGATCCCACAAAAGCTCAATGGGATTAAGATCCATAACACTCTTTTCCAATTATCTGTTGTCCAATGTCTGTGTTTTTTTGCCCACTCTAACCTTTTCTTTTTGTTTTTCTGTTTCAAAAGTGGCTTTATCTTTATTATTATTTAGTGGCAATTCTTCCCGTAAGGCCTGCACACCTGAGTCTTCTCTTTACTGTTGTACATGAAACTGGTGTTGAGTGGGTAGAATTCAATGAAGCTGTCAGCTGAGGACATGTGAGGCATCTATTTCTCAAACTAGAGACTCTGATGTACTTATCCTCTTGTTTATTTGTATCTGGGCCTTCCACATCTCTTTCTGTCCTTGTTAGAGCCAGTTGTCCTTTGTCTTTGAAGACTGTAGTATACCTTTGTATGAAATCTTCAGTTTTTTTTGGCAATTTAAAGCATTGTATTGCCTTCATTCCTCAAAACAATGATTGACTGATGAGTTTCTATAGAAAGCTGTTTCTTTTTTGCCAATACCTAATATTGACCTTAAGACATGCATAATATTGCATACTGTGACAACTCAAAAACAAACACAAAGACAATGTTAAGCTTCATTTAGTGAACCAAACAGCTTTCAACTGTGTTTGATATAATCGATAAAAAAAACTAATTAGCAATTTAGCAGGATTACTCAAGGATAAGGTGTTAGAGTGATGGCTGCTGGAAATGGGGCCTGTCTGGATTTGATCAAAAATGACTTTTTTCAAATAGTGATGGTGCTGTTTTTTACATCAGTAATGTCCTTACTATACTTTGTGATCAGTTGAATGCCACTTTGGTGAATCAAAGTACCAGTTTCCTTCCAAAACAGCAAAATCTGTACATTAATCCAAACTTTTGGCCGCCAGTGTATATTAAGTATTCAGATAATTAAATGCAAATGTATTTTTTAACTAAATTATAAGAAACAAATTTGAAAAAATATCAAAGAAACAAATAAAACACTTTAAACTCCGAGTTCTGACATTTATGCATTTGGCAGACACTTTTATCCAAAGCAACTTACAGTTCACTTATTACAGGGACAATCCCCCCGGAGCAACCTGGAGTTAAGTGCCTTGCTCAAGGACACAATGGTGGTGGCCATGGGGCTTGAACCAGCATCCTTCTGATTACCAGATTGCCAGTTATGTGCTTAGACCACTACACCATCACCACTCCGTTCTTCCAGCCCGTCTTCCTGAGATCATCAAACAATCATATATTTCTTTGGAACCTTGGGATATAGCAATGCAAATGTATCATTATGTCTGGCTCTGGTAGGATATTTTGACTAAAGCAGGTGAGGTTTTGAGTGAGGTGAATGTTCTCCTACATGATGACAACATTTAACCACACTAGAGAGACTGACTTTAACAAATTTCAAACCATTTCAGATATCTCTCTCTCACCAGAGAGCCAGCAACCACAATCCAATATCGAAAGAGAAATGCATTGCAGCCATTGCAATACATTATGTCAGTGTATCCCAACCACTGTGCCACGGCACACTAGTGCCGTGAAAGATCGAAAATGATCAAATTCCACAAAATAACTCATCTAAATTCGTGTTTGTATTGAACATCCTATCACCCCTTTACTATGAGAATATGCTACTGAGGTGTTTTGCTGTCACTGTAAGTATTCGTTTTTCCAACACTCACACATTGGACCTGGCAAATCACATACGGACAGCTATGACACACTACACATTTTCAAGATACGAGCGTTTAATTGATGCACTCTAATTTTGCTTAATTAACTTGTTAATAAAGTGTTAAAATGTTTAGTTGACAAGAAATTTTAAACAGTGACAGCTCGTATTATTTCACAGGCAATTAATTTGTCACCCCACATTTTTGAAAGGCTTAAATATGATATTAAAGTTTGTAAACACAATATAAAATAAAACATAAACTTTCACATGTATATGCATATATGAATATAGTGGCACACCCCTTCCACCATCCCAGTTTAACACTCAAAATCTGCTCACCTTAACTACAACGAATTGAATGAATGACATAAGAAGATGGTCAGAGGTGTTGTGCAGAAGTATTTTCAATGACTTTGTGTTGTCTCTTGGAGTTTCATGAGCACAGATGTACAGTATGTCAGTCTGTCCACATGTGGGTGACTGCAGTTTTATAAATAAAGTACTCTTGTTTTAAAATCTCCCCCCTCTGCTTCCAGTTGTTATGACGTACCCTGAACACTTTAAAATACCATAGATATCTATATACCAAATGCTAGACTGGAAGTTACAAGACAACATATTCAAAATGGCTGTGCGCTACTTTCACTGGCATATAAAGTGAAAAGTTTCAGTTATTTACAGAGTTTGTCCAATCTGCCCTTTATGAAGGGGTTTAAAGAGCAATCTGAGCATCTCTTATCACTTAAAAGTTGTTTTGTTTGTAATTTGTGCCTCCTTTTCGCCCATAAGCAGTTGTATTTAGTTGTATTTTTTTACCTTGTCTCTTTCTTTTATGTTACCCTTCATTTCCCATATTTCTTATGTAGCCCTATCTATTTTCTTTAATGTCTTTTTCACAACTATGAATAATGTATATGCTTTGCTAATATTTTAAATGCCCACAATCATGTCAATAAATCTTTACTCTGATGATAAACTTGACTTTGACTCTACAAATTAAGCAAAAATGTGGTGGACCTTCTACTCAAACAATGCTGGCATGCTGTATGCCTCTATCAGATCAGTGTCTCTACAAGGTGTTATTTCAGCTGTTAGGGCGTATTCACACTAGGCCCGGTTGCCTTGTACCATACCCAAGCACGTTTGTCCTCCATCCCCACTCCCCCACTGGCCTGCACTCACATTGCATTTAACGTTCCTGGCCAGAGCATGCTAATGCCATTACGATGTGACTTTATGTTGTGAACAAAACAGGAAGAAAAGCACTCTCACAGAGCACAATGTGGTCCCTCATTGTAACGTTATTTAATTTGTGGCTTATTTTGAATCTTTTGGGATGCAGTGACACACGGTCCTCTCACATGCCTAATTTTCAACAGCATTGGACCACTGGAATTTATCCTTTTCAGCCAACGAGCTGCCAGATTTATTCTTTGTATTCCGTACCTTCAGATACTGAACCCACAGTATCAAGTTTTTTCAGCTTGTCAAGTCATTGCTCAGTGGTTCTTTGGTATCCACAAGCACAAAGATAAACACAAATTTTACCAAATATCTTGGAATTCTTGTGTTGTATACAGTTGTTCCTGTATACTCTCATCTGCCTAAATTCCCAGTAAACACTGCACCTCTGCCGTAGACCAAAGTGATCACTTTGCCCAGTCGCATAATTGACATCATGTTTCGATTTCCGTGCTAGTTCACGGTTAGTGATCACTCTAGATGCGTACTGTGCCAGAGCCAACTGACCATGCCCAAGCCCAAACCCACTTCTTCAAGCAGGCCAAGGCACGGTTCAGCGTACCATGCACGGGCATGGTACGGTGTGATCACACTAGTCAAACAAACTGGTCTTTGGGGGTCAAATGTGCTCAGGCACAGTACAGATCACCTAGTGTGAGTACACCCTTAAACACATACATCTCTCTCACTAACAAACACACACACACACACCCTTCAGAGAGATAAGCAGTTGTTGCAGCCCTCTTCACAAATGCCATGAGCGCCAAGCTGGCAGACAAAGGCATAAACCTTGTGTGTGTGGGTTGGGTGGTTTACAAGGAAACTTTTTAGGTTAAAAACTGGAAATTGCAAGTATATTATGCTATAAATGTTGTTTATTAGGACATTTATATTGTCCCCATAATGCAAATTGCTTAAAAACATATTAAACTGTTGTTGTTTTTTTTATGTAAATTTTTTTTTTGTGAGGGTTAGGTTTAATGGTAGGGTATAGAATAAAAATAAGGATAGCCGCACCAACAGGATAGCCGCGCATGTGCGTGCGTGCGTGTGTGTGTTATCAGTGTTTTAACACAGTGCTGATTACTTAATTTGTTACAGGAAATAAATTCTCATGTTAACGTGACTAGTTAAGATTAGTGTAAATACACAACTCAAGGGTTTTGAAGGTGAGAGAGTGTTTGTGTGGGTTTCACCGTTGTGGTTCTCACCTGCAGTAATAAGTGTCAGCACTGCTCTCTCCTGTTCTCCTCCTCTCTTCCTTCATTACCATCAACTGTACTCCACTCCCCAGGAAAGCACAGAGACATAGCACACACACACATACACCTCTTAACAGCCGTCTTCACATCCCCTGAAACACCCCACACTGTATACATGCACTTCTCATAAAAAGAATGTTTCTGATACGCACCTTATCACAAGTTCTATTCTTTTATAGCGGTTTCATATCTGTTTTTCATACTTTTCTTCATAATGAATCAGGATTATCTGTATATATACACAACAGCATCCATTTCTCAGACTCATTTGTGTCACAATGTTTTGTTTTTTGTATTCCTGTTTTATTTCTAAATCTCTGTTGAACTAGTTGTTATACATAATTTCGCTTATGTGGCTGTTATAATCCATGTAAGTGAATAAAAGGCTTTGAAGTAGTTTGCTGGAAACTGGTTACATTCCTGGTGGGAGCTGGTGACAGATGGGTTGAACGTACATTCCATCATGTTTATTGATGGTAATATTGCCAATTTAAGAACTTTCTAATTACATCTGGCTTTGGCTTTCACAAACATTCCTGTTATAATACAAGTGCACAATAGACATTTTTTTGTGATTGTTGGACATTCTGTGTTGTAAAATAATGTTTAATCTTATAAAAATGTTTAACGTTCCAATTTTGTGCATTTATTGTACTATATACTGTGTATCTTGACTTGTCTAAATAGTGTATTGTAATATAAATGTGGTACATTTTGAGTAATTGTGACAGGGTGGAGGGCGGGGCCGGGTTGTGGTTCTACACACCCGGTCCCTTATCAGGCTAATCAAGAGAGGGATAAAGGCAGACTGCGGACGGTGGTGTGACAGAGAGAGAGAATGTTTACGGCAGCTGTCCTTCAAGTATGTGTTTGTGTCATTTGTTTAGGTTTTTCATTAAAATATTATTTATATTGTCAAGCCGGTTCTCGCCTCCTCCTTTTTATTGAACTCCTTTACAGTATACAGTGTTATTGTCTGGCTGCTAACGTACCCCAATGTCTCACTCTGTATAAATGTATCACACACAGAATACAGATTCAATAAAACACTAGTAAGATATAACAAGACAATACATCCTGTACATATATTGATGAATTTATGAAATGTTAAATAAACAAACTCTGAAGATGAACAAGCCTTTAAAATTTGACATTTCATCAATACAATATGCAATAGAACAATGAGATAGTAAAATATGAATATGGAAATCCTTTTAATGAATGCGGTTTATGGTCATCAAGCTGGGGTTATAATTCACCAGATAATGACCCTGATTCTCATTAAAAATATTAGATTTTTGCAATATATGAGGAAAATCATAAAGTTTAAACGGACTGATAGAATTCTTAAATGAATGTGTCACTGGATGTTTAAACTGGTGTTCTGAGTGTCTGATTTTATTTCTTAAGCACTGAGACCTTGTCACAAAATCATCCTGTGTACAGCTGTACAGGTCAATTCCAGTTAAATACATATGCTGGAAGTGACAGGAAGTTAGAAGTCACATGACTGTTCCAGAAACCTCTTTGCATTGCACATCTGACAGTCATTCAAAATTGTCTTTACAACAAATGTTAATGAAATCTCTAAAGGTTACATATCTGGTTTTGATGCATACCACAATATACTTGATCTATAATTTATATACAACTTATTACTAGTAAAAGCATCAAACAAGAGCATGCACAATCACTCCCTCAGTTAAACTAATATATTTGCCTGTCTTTGTAAACATGGCAAGCAATATTTCAGCTGTGTATGAATTTGCCACTGTGGGTTTGTGTTCCACGAGGGTGTGTTTAGTAGTGTCTGTTTAAACACTTTCAGATTATAGTCATCCAACATACATGCAGTCATGTACATTGAGATCCACACACATAGACGCACAAATACACACCCTGTTTATCAGAAAATATATTACCATGTATGTCCACAAAATGACACCATGACTGTCTGGGCACATTAAGAGCACTGCCGCATGTTTAACTGTAAATGAAACTCAGAATTCAGACCTCATAATGCAGCTAGGCCATTGATTATGGTAATATATGTACATATTCCTGCAGCTGATAAAGAGAAGCAAATGTGCAATGCCCAACACAGTCAAAAACATTTAACACATCTAATATCCAAGGAATATTATGTGTGTTTGAGGGAGGGTTGCTACTGCACAGTCATGCACATTGCAGGCGATGTGGTGTAGTGGTAAAGTGTAGTGGATAAGGCTCAAGATGTAGTGGGCTAAAGCACAGAAGTAGTAAGCAGAATGTTGCCTGTTTGATCCCCACAGCCACCACCATTGTGTTCTTGAGCAAGGCACTTGCACTTGCCAAGGGGGATTGGCCCTGTAATAGGTGCACTGTAAGTCACAAAGGTGTCTGACAAATGTAAATGGTTCACACCCCACAAGGAGTGACCAATTAGTTTAGCAGGTGAATTGTCACTTATATATACCTGCAAGTTCATGCAGGAGTCTATGATGACGATGTGTGAAGATTATAGAAGTGAAGAAAACAAATCAGATCAAATTAGATCTTTTTAATATCTAAATTTTTTCTGCTAGACTGCAATGATATTAAATAGAGAGCTAATTGAGACTAACCCTTTAAGCTCTGAAGCTGTTTTTTAAATATTGTTTTAAAGGTTTCAGTGGCATGCCAAAATAAAAAGCTTATCAATCTAAAAAAAATAAAAATAAGATGGTCAATTGGTTGATATTATTTTAAATAAAATGTAAATAAATATATATATAGAGAGAGAGAGAGAGAGAGAGAGAGAGAGAGAGAGAGAATTTTGAATTTTTACAAACTTTTATTACAAAAAAATTCAGAGTACACTTAAATTACAAAATAACAAAAAATAAAAAATAAAATAATAAAATAAATAAATTTAAGCACAAAAACAAATCATAAGCGTGTGAAAACCAAATTACCTTCAAATACAGAACACAAAGCCTCATTGTGACACCAAATATTTTCAAAAGTGAGAAGATCGTCCACATGTTTGTAGTAGTTAAAATCAATCAGAACTCTTGCTTGTAACAGATGTAAAAACACAGTAGCTACATTCTGCTCTACATCCCGCTCAACTTTCTTCTTTCTACTTAAATAAAACAAACAAAACAAAGTTGAGCAACTGGCATACATTTCTCCTTTTCATCACATATTTAAAACCAAAAATAAATAAAACAGTAGAAAACATTTCATTACAACTCTGAAAAGTATTTTGTAAAGACAAAAATAAAGGCACTAATCTGACACAGTTCACAAAAGCATGAAAGATGGTTTCTCTCTCAGTGCAGAAAGGACAAGCATCACCAACCTCAGGGTTTAAAACTGAAATAAAAGCATTGACAGCAACAGCGCCATGAAGGATTCGCCATTGCAGATCACATGTTTTTTTGTGTAACGGTGGTTTATAAAGTGCTCTCCACTCAGGTTTACTGTCATCACACAATTTAAAAAAGTCACGCCATGGAGTATCAACTTTCTTATTTAACATCCTTTTGTTGAAATTTAAAACACAATATTTGTACAAAACTTTTCCAGTGCTTAAAAAGAAGTCTCTACACAAGGATTCAACAGTTTTTAAAAAAACCCAGAGAATTCCTCCAGGTTCAGAGAAAGCAGCAAGCAAGGGAAAGAGTCCTCAGGGTTTGGAGTGCAGACATCATTGCTATAGTCCATCAGTAAAGCTCTTTCTGAGTCTTTCAGAGCCGTCTGCCATTTCATTAAAAGCTGTGCTACTACACGGGTTGATCTGATGCCTAAACGTTCAGCCGTTACCGCCTCATTCTGGAAATCAGCTCCTGATATTTCCAGTAGTCGGCCCAGAGTAGTGATCTTACTGCCAATAAGTGTCTTGTTCAATCCCGGGAACAGACCATCGGCAGACACATCCAGTCGTGCACCACTGAACCAACGGCTCCTCCAGAAGCCAATGAAGGGACTCTGAACTCTCCACCTTCTCAACAATAAAAAGACTCCAAACCTTAAAAATGTTCTTATAAAAGACTGGAAGACCAGAAGTGTTCAATTTTACAGGGTCCATTAAAAACAGAGTTTTGTCCAGTCCCAGACTCTCAAGATGATTTAAAATCACATAAGCAACTGCACACCATTTAAAATCAACTGAACCCATTAAAAGTCTTTGTACAAACTGCAACCTAAAAGTTGCTACTCTGCTTTGTAGATGTATTAAACCTTGTCCGCCCTCCTCCTTAGGCAAGAAGAGCACACTCTGTGGGACCCAATGTAGCTTATCCCAAAAGAAATCCACTAAAATCGCCTGGACTTTAGCTAGCAGATGTGCGGGAGGGTCAACACATGCCAGCCTGTGCCATAAAGAGGAAGCAATTAGGTTATTTATGATTAAAATGCATCCTCTGAATGACATCTTCGGTGTTAAACATCTCCATCTGTCCAGACTGACCTTTGACTTTATCAATGACTCCTTCCCAATTTTTTTGAACTATCTGATCGTCACCCAGATACACACCTAAATATTTAAAACCGGATTTCCCCACACTAAACCTTGGGGAAGTTCTGGTTTCCCACCTGTCCATTTACCTAAAAGCAAGGTTTCACTTTTATTCCAGTTTACACTTGCAGAGGATAAACTTTTAAAACTTTAAGTAAACTTGTTAAAACCTTTATGTCACTTTGCTTGCTAATCATGACTATGACATCATCTGCGTATGCTGACAGTACAAGATTGCTTTCACAGTTCGGCAAGTGTAAACCTTGGATTTTACCCCTTATCTGCTGTAAGAGTGGCTCAATTGCTAAGGAGTAGAGCATACCAGACAAAGAGCACCCCTGCCTGATACCTCTGAGAGCTTTAAAAGGAGCACATAAACCACCGCTCACTTTTAAAATACTCTCAACGCCACTATAAAGAACTTTAATAAGGTTAATAAAATTTTGACTAAAACCAAAGGCCTCTAAAACTCTCCACAAATAACAATGTTCAACCCGGTCAAAAGCATTCTCTTGATCTAAAGAGATAAAACCACAGTCTAAATTCAGTATCTTGGAGACTTCTAAAACATCACGAATCAAAGAAATATTATCAAATATAGACCTACCAGGAACACAGTAGGTCTGGTCAGGATGAACGACACCATCCATCACTCCTGCCAATCTGTTAGCCAGGGTTTTTGAGAGCAGCTTGTAATCTTTGCAGAGTAGTGAAACGGGCCGCCAGCACTTGATGTCAGTGAGGTCACCTTTTTTGGGCAAGAGGGTTAAAACTGCTCTGCGGCAGCTCTGTGGCAGCTGGCCATCAGCCAAGCTCTCGTTTAACACCTCGAGCAGGTCCTCACTTATTTCTGACCAGAACGACTTATAAAAGTCAACTGGTAGACCGTTGATGCCTGACACCTTCCCGGACTCCATTCCTTGGAGGGCCTTATGCAGTTCCCCATACTCAAAGCACCAGAGATCTTGCCATTGGCTTCCTCTGATACCTGGGGTAAGTCATCTAAGAAAACACTTTCACCCCTGTATCCTGCCCCAACTTCACTCTTGTACAAGCTCTCATAGAAACCCACTGCTCTCTTACGAATCTCTGCAGGGTCAGTCAATAAACTTCCAGAGTCGGATCGTAGAGCATGGATGGCTCTGCTTTGACCATTCTTCTTCTCAAGACTGAAGAAGAATCTGGATGAAGCATCCATCTGGTCCACACTCTGGAACCTCGACCTGACCAGAGCCCCCTGTGCTTTGATACCCAGTAGGTCAGCCAACTGTGTCCTTTTATTTAAAAGAGAGTCAAAATGACCCTGCACACCAGTTGACTCAGCCAATTCTTGAAGCTTTAAAATGTCAGTCTCCAAGGTGTTCATAAAAAGAGTTGTCTCTGTAGTGACGTTTTGAGTGTATTGCAAGCAAAACTGTTTTATTTGGGCTTTCCCAAAATCCCACCACTGTCGTAGGGATCTAAAAGAACTCTTTGTATCTCGGAAATCATCCCAGAACAATTTAAAAGTGCTCTTAAAAAACTGTCACTTAACAAGGAAGTGTTTAGCTGCCAGTACGCACTTCTTGGTTTAAAAGAGTTTAAAAACACAGAACACTGCACCATACTGTGATCAGAGAAACTAAGAGGGTAATAAAACATCTTTTTAAAATATTACAGTGATGCTTAAAAACATAAAACCGGTCCAGTCTTGCCAGAGAGATCACACTGTCCCGAACATGAGACCAGGTGTACTGCCTTTGTGTGCCATGAAACTGTCTCCATACATCACATAACTCATGCCGCTTGACCAGCTGGATCAGACGGTTACTGAGAGGGCATGTGTGGTTCAACATGATTTCTGTCCATGTTTGACTCTGCACAGTTAAAATCACCACCCAAGAATAAATATTCTTCCAAACAGCATTTCTCTAAAACAGATAATAATGTGTTTAAAAACAACATTCTTT
This sequence comes from Xyrauchen texanus, assembly GCF_025860055.1. Classification (NCBI taxonomy): domain Eukaryota; kingdom Metazoa; phylum Chordata; class Actinopteri; order Cypriniformes; family Catostomidae; genus Xyrauchen; species Xyrauchen texanus. The sequence goes on along the minus strand of NC_068287.1, from coordinate 21,066,141 downwards.
CTGTTGTGGATGTTGGGACGTACACACAAATAAAAACACAAATAAAATGTCCAAAAGTAGCTCTTACTTTTTAAAAGTCTGCCTTTAACCACCTCCTCCACCTGATAGGAGTGTGGACTAAAACCCTTATTAAAAAGAATAGCGACCCCTCCACTGAGTGAGGTGTTGTGACTCAGGACAGAGAGCCCGTCCCACTCCACTGCCCAATCAGCAGCATTCCTCAAATCACTGTGTGTTTCCTGTAACATTACAACATCAATTTTTCTTTGTTTGATCAGTTCAAACATCTCTGCTCTTTTCTCATTTCTCTTGCTCCATTGACATTCAAAGTCGCAATGTTCATGTCTCCCGTGTTTGGAGAAGAGAAAGAGAGTAAAAAGCACAGCAGCACTGCACACACACACATCACATCAGCAGACAGACTATCAGGGTTTCTTACTGCCTCCATTAGAGTTCTCAGAGGTGATTTTTGTCCACATGATTTTTAAACGGTACACTTCTCTGTCTGTGAACAGACCTTCTGACCTAAAAGGCCTTGTTTTCTCAACAAACTGTGCTGTGTCTGGAAAGTAGTCCTGTACACACACCCCTCTCTTGTTTTTTGTAGCTCTGAGGAAGAGTTTGATGTCGTCCAGCTCATAAGAGCAGTTGGAGAAGTCACACTGAGAGAGACTGATGTTGGAGTCAGAAGACTCATTGCCACTCTCATCAGAGAACTCCTCATCTGCTTTCTTAGCTCGAACAGCTGAAACAACACATGACTTCTTCCTCTTCGCTGGGACTTTAAAATAACTCTGTTCCGTTTCCATGTCAACACCATCACACAACAGATTGGGCTGGACCACATTAGACGCACTTTCACTGGGTTGCGTTCACGTGTTAGTGACAGGTTCATGAGAAAGAGTATTTAACTCCGCATCATCAGTTTTATTCTCCACAATAATTTTTTCGGGGGCAGTTTCATGAAACATATTACCTTCACTCGCGGGTGGAACCGGAGCATCACCGTCCCCCAGGGACGGACTGACAATCTGTGCGTTCGGGAAAAGTCCAGAACGGCCGTCCAACCGAGGGCCGTCCGTCGGCACAAAAAAAAGTATAATAAAGCAATATGAACAGCCAACAGTAGGGACACTAATACGATCACTTATATGCAACGTGTAAAAAAAAAAAAAACTGAGGAAGAAGAGTCGGCCTACTAGCCAGTTTGTGATTCGTCCCCGGCCGCAGTCAGATTTGTAATGGAAGCAGGTCAGTTTAGAAAAATGTACAGTTTTGTACATGAGCTGCAGCCAGGACGAAATTAACCCTTTCGCACGTACGATCACACACACACACACACACACACACACACACACACACACACACCAGTGTGATTAGAACAGTCAGTGCACCGTGATTAGCTGCTAATATTAAATGTGCTTTGCGCGTTGGCTGGCGCTGAGCCAGAGACGGACGCGCTCAGCGCTGTCATATCACAACTTAGTTTTCAGTGTTTTCAACCACATAATGTTTCTTTTAGGTTTTAGGTTTCAGACATATAATTTCATTTCACATACGTAGGTACTAAACAAACAATACAATACATTTAGAGAGACATAGAGTTTGTAAAATACACACTGATGTCTATGGATGTCTAATTTCTGTAGCCAGTGACATTTAATTACTTGTATTTTATTTTCAATGCAGATGTGATGGTATTGTACATTTTTTGTTTTTATTTGAAGGCTGAGGCTTCATTAATAAACAACCCCAATTATTATCATCATTGGTTTTGAGATGTTACTTGCTGTGAATACCTTGTCTGATACAGTATTGTGGCATATTATCAGGACATCCTGGCGTCTGTTGCGCGGCTAGTGGCGAATGGCCGGATGATGGGCCTATTTGGGAGAAAGTCCAGGGCTGTTTTTTAGCCCCAGTCCGTCCCTGCCGTCCCCCGCTGCACCCAAACCTGCACCGGTCTCTGCCGCAGGCGGAGCCGCGTTTGATGGTCCAGCCTCACCCGGATCAACATTAACATCAGCAGCCGCGGAGCTGTTGTTTTTACTTTTCCCAGGACATGCACGAATTAAATGACCCACCTCCCCACAATTAAAACATTTCATCTTGTCTGTCGTTGCGTAGATTACATAATCAAAATCATCGATTTTGAAACGCAGTGACAGATCAAGATCGGCGTCATCTTTAATGGTCATATAAACAAACCTCCTAAAAGAAACAACATGTTTCAGCAGAGGAGATTTACATCCAATTGAGATAATTTTTATCGGAGACACTATTTTACCGTAACGGGATAAAACTCCCGCTAAGGTTGCATTACTAATGAAAGGTGGTACATTAGATAGTAAAACTTTTCTCGATGGCATTGAAAGTGGAAGAACAGGAGAAAACACATCATCGATAACTATTCCGGTCTCAACAAGCTCATTCGCTTTTCCACAGTGCTTAGAAAAATAACAGTGGCACTGTTCATTCTTGAGGCTGACATGATGTGCTCATGCCCCACAACCTCACCTACAGCCAAACAACAATCCTCAATGCTCACCGCGGACGCCACCTTCACCCCATGGCGCCGCGTGAGTTTGCCCAAACCCTGCAAATCTGGGGCCGACATGCTGTCCGCAAAAGAAAGGACGGTAGCACGCGGCCCAAACAAACAAAAACACCAAAACGCGCTAACAATAAACCAAGAAAAATATAGAAAAAAGTATAGAAAAACACTCACAAGCTCCAAACGTACACTCGCACCACGCTCAACAATCACACCGGAAGTGAGAGAGAGAGAGAGAGAGAGAGAGAGAGAGAGAGAGATTATGATCAATTATGAGACTCTCAGCCAAATAAACCTGCTGACAATCACAAGAATAACTTTAGCCAAAAATTTCTGATTTGGAATTACATATCTCAGGGTGTAAATACGGTACCTCTGAAAAGGTTTAACAAGATCTCATTTAGTTCCATTCTGTGTCATTTGAGCTATCATTGAGTCTGTGTCATGTACTTGGCGCCATCTCCAGGTGGTCATATGTAATTAGAGTGAACAATCCTCTATTCCCATTTCTGGATGATTTCCACCACTGGTGGTAGCAATCTGAATAATACAATTGGTTTAGCTTTCCATGATGCTGGACAATGTACTACATCATTTACAATTAAGTAATTTAATCCAGGAAAGCTAACGTGTTTTACCCAGATAGCACATTATGAGCTGTATGCACAATGTGCTTCGTGTTAATTATCTAATGATCAATGCATCCGATTAAGTTGTGTGCTGACTCAGTTTAATGGAATTTAATGGTATGTAATGGTATGTGATATTTAGTGTTTTGATTAATTTTTTTAAGTTATAAGTGAAAATGCAGCCTATAAACACCACTTGTTTACATGTAACATGAATGTCAACGACACGTACTTAGCTATTACTCTGATTACAATAATATGTACAGTGTCAAATTATAAATATATTATCAAAAAGGAAACCTTCTGATTTGTCTGCAAATTTCAAAGCACTTGCACAGTTTTGGTCATAATGCTTACATGCATTGTGAAGTACAGCTTTAAAACGATACCTATTTTGTGTTGGTCAAGACTGTAGTTATTAATATTCAGATGTTGTTTTTCTCAGCAGGGCCACCGGCGAGGATTAATTAACTTAATTCTCCTGATTCTCAAATTTTTTTCTTGAGAAAAAGACCTCAGTACTCTCACAAATGTCTCATGTAGAGTTTCAGAAGCGAACAATTTGAGAACTCCATTAAGCCTCCCGAATGAAGGAAGTGGCAAGTCTGGGCCCCCAGGAACCATCTTAGGGCTCCAGGCTACTGGATTGGCCCTGCTGGCCATATCCAGGTTATTTGTGGAGTCCCCATGAGGCCCAGATTACATTTGCATGTAAAAGAGTAACCTATGAGCAATTCCACCAGCCATGGTCATGTGACGATAAATAAAGGTTCTGGATGGGTCTGTTGACTTTTTCATCAGGGTGTATTAGTAGCTACCTAAAAAAGACAGGTAGCCCAATCTCAAGTGGGCCAGCATCCTCTGGTTTGTTCATCTCTGTGGGAAACTATTTTAGGAAGTGTTTAAGGCCTTCTGGAAGAATAGGTGTTGTGGTTATCTGTCCAATTCACACTTCTCGAAGGTGAGAATAGAAGTGGAAAAAAAGGAAAGAGACAGACAAGCTGTCACATGTGCACACCCTCAGTTCTGTGGTTTCTTTGTCTGTCTCAAGTCTCTGTCCATTCTGATTAACATTTATCAATAAAACTCTTTTCCCATAAACAATATCTCTTTTCAATTATTTTACACAAAACAAATATTACAAATGTACACATTCATTGGCATAAAGAAAATATTCAATAAAATATCTAATATATAACATCAAATATTAAAATACATATCTATCTATCTATCTCTCTCTCTCTCTCTCTCTCTCTCTCTCTCTCTCTCTCTCATATATATATATATATATATATATATATATATATATATATATATATATATATATGTGTGTGTTGGGCTGGATGGCATATAGTCAGGCCAAATACATACAAATTGTGCCGTTGGGATATAATCTGCTGCGTGACGTCATTTTTCTGACCGTGTCCGATATTAAAATCAGTGCCACACATTGCAAAAGGCGTGGCCATTGTCGATACGGCTTCGAGATATGAAATTAAATTCTTCCATCCAGCTGTTGTTATATTTACATGTATATATATATTCAATGAAAATAAAATTATCAATGACAATAAAATTATCAATGAATTATCAAAATCCAGCCTGAGTCGGACATAAACCGCGGTGCTGCTCACTCCGTGAATTTCAGTGTGTGTGTGTGATAGAGAGAGAGCAAACAAACAGGGGTGCATGCAATTTAATGGAAGATAAACGATGGTAACGGCACGAATGAATCGCTTGTTCAGATCACTCGATAAACAACATTTCACCCAAAATTGACTTTCTTACAAATCAAAACTACGATCGGATTTATACATACAAGATTATACTCAAAACATCAAATATTCAGCATCAAATATATGATTTAGCTGTACAAGAAAAGTCCCAGTTTCTAAACTAAATCTGCCCAGATATCAAGCCTTGGGAAATCCTGTGTGATTTCAGCAGGGTTGTCCATTTTAATTCCTGTTGCATTGAGCTCATCAGCGAAAAGATGCGTCTCTGCTTTTTCCTCGGGTCCGGTGATGGAGAGAAATGCAGGTGATGGCCAACGTTGATAGAAAACGAGGGAGAAGGGAAGCTGGTCGCCTTTCTTTTTCCTAAATAAATTCACTGTTGTCTTGAAGTGAAAATGAATGAACCGGTTGTAATAAGTATACTACTAGACTGGAACAAAGCTAAGTTAATCTTACTCTTCCGTGGCCAAATGGTGATGTTACAAAAACGTGGTCTCTTTGTCCTTTGTCCAGAAGGAGGGAAAACTCCTTCACACATGTAGCTACGTGTCTCTTTAAACCTGGCTTAGAAGCTGGGCGCAGAGAGACCGAAATCAAATCTGTCCACTAGTTTTGTTGAACAGAATCCACTGATTTCAATGGCAGATAAAGCTGTGTGTCATCAGCGTAAAGATGAAACAAGATATTATGTCTCCTAATAATATTTCCAAGAGGGAGAATATACAACTTAAAAAGAATTGGCCCCAGAATGGATCCCTGTGGAACTCCACAGACAACAGAAGCTACAGATGAAGAGAAAATATCCATAGTGACAGAAGAAACCCTATCTGTAAGATAAGATTTAAACCAATGTAGTGCTGTGCTTTTTATACCAGCCCAATGTTCCAACCTCATGAGGAGAATGCTATGGTTCACTGTATCAAAAGCAGCAGTAAGGTCTGATAGAATTAATACAGCATTATTCCCAGATTCAACCATAGACAGTAGATTGTTAAACACTTTCAGCAAAGCTGATTCTGTGCTATGATAAGCTGTAAACCTGATTGTAGAGGTTCAAAGATGTCTGTTGACTATAAGAATGGAAGTAATTGGGATAACGTCTCGGGTTACAAATGTAACCCTTGTTCCCTGAAAAAAGCGGAAGGAGATGCTGCGCTTTTGCTAAGTGCTTTTGGGAACAATCCTAGTTGTGACTGAGCTGTGAATATGTGTGTAACATGTCAATGAACATTGACCGGAATGCTTTTGGTCCTACCTGGGGCAACTCAAAACAGGCCGGCAAAAGAGACAGCCTGTAGGTACCCAAGTCTCCTTAGAGACGTAATTGCCATAAGAAAAAACATCTTGAGAGTCAGAAGCCTACCAACGCTGACTCTAGAGGTTTAAAAGGGGGGTCTTACCCTATGATGAGGTCCTAGCAAGGATGCCTCTTAGAGGGCACCCCGCCCACCAAGGCGTGGCAAACCGAAGTGGAGGCCACATAGAACCTGGCAGTGGCGAGGCAAGTGCCTGCTGACAGTTCTTTCTACAGAAAATCCAGAACTGAAGCAAACTGGCAGTTAGATGGTTCTGTAATATGAACTTATTAGAAGGAAACGCATGCAGGCGCATTTGTGCCATGTATGCGCCACCACGATCAGCACCCCCGGGGGGTGGGGGGGGACTGGGTGACTCGGGGAGAAGTAGAGGAGACCGAAGAGGTCCTCTTCTGCCCTGTAAAATCTACCCAGATCAGTTCAAAGTGGAGGGAGCCCTAGCACTTGCAATGGTCTCGATAACTTCAGGAGAAAGCCCTGTGAACCTCAGTTGGTACCCTACAGGGGCCAAGCATGAAAGGTTTCACAATTCAGGCCGGGATGATTATCTCCCCTGAGCCTGAGAAAGAAGGTCCTCCCTATTCAGAATCGCCCAAGGCGAGCCGTCGAGGAGAGATATTAACTCCGAGAACCATATCCTGTTCGGCCGGCGCAGAGCCATTAGTAGGAGGAAAGACCCTTGCTGGCGAACTCTGGCCAACTACTACCTTAAGGTGGAGTTTTCACTCCCCCGTTGGTATTTTCTGTCTGTAGTTAAAATTAACATTTCAAAAGCATTTTCCTGATAGTTTTCAGAAAAATTTGTAATAGTGGAAGAATTAATAAAACGTGAATAATGGCCAACAGGCTTGAAAGTAGATAAAGGGCTATAAGCAGTAATATTGAATACAATGGGCCTATGATCTGAAAAACATGCATCTTCTATAACAATATTATCAACGGCAATTCCATAAGACAAAATAAGATCAATAGTATGTCCAAGAACATGAGTGGTGCTCGTTATATGCTTATTAAAACCAAAGCAGTCCAAAACATTATTAAATTCAGTATCCAAAGGTCTACCAGGACAACACACGTGAATATTAAAATACCACAGCAACAACATACAGTCATACAGTGGGACCATAAGAGATAAGAATTCAGAGAAGTCTACTATAAAGTCTTTGTCCAGCTTAGGAGGTCTGTAGACTAGAGCACAGAAAATAGATGTAGAGGCAGACTCCATTAGAACACACTCCAACTCGAATGTAGCAAACGACTTGACAGAAACCGTTTGACGTTTAAACAAATTCTTAAAAACCATAGCCACACCACACTTTCCAACACCTAGGGGTACTTATAAAACAGCAATCAGACAGACAAAGTTCATTAAAAATTGTTGACTCACCAGGAGTAGCCCACATCTCCATCAGGAATAGAAAGTCCAAATCTCGACTGATAAAAAAGTAATTTAAAATTAAAGTTTTATTGGATGCCGACCTGGTGTTTACCAGCGCCAGCTTTAAACGGCTATGAGGTTCCGGAGCCTGTAGCCGATGCACAAACTCAAGGGGACGAATATTTGACAGATTTATTCCTCCACCTTGCAAACGTAGCTGCGGGGGAGCAGAGAGAACAGGTGGACGAGCCGAATCCGGGGTATGAGCAGATGGTATGAGTATCTGAAATCCAGGGAAAGACAAGTCAAATGAAGACCCCAATAGACTGTTTTATGCAATGGAGGCTCAGTCGAAGTTTGCAAAAGTGAGACACTTACTGCCCTCCTAATCCTCGCGCAAATACAACCACGATTTCCCCTCTTCCTGCAGCGTTTCCTTTGGAAGGGAATGCAACAAGATGGCCAATATATAGACTCCACAGAGGGATGAAGGAATTTGAAATTGTGGTGATCGTGTAGAGCAGGGCATTCAAGAAGATGAGTTTCCATAGAATATTTGATCTGGATTAACGTTTGATGGTTATAAGTCAGCACCGCTTCGACACCAACCAAAAGCATCAATATGCATAAAACAGACAAGGCAAACATAGATCTAACAGATAAAACAGCTGATAAAACAGCACATAAAAACAGACATAGTAGATGGCAAGCCGACAAACACACTGGCACCATCTTGGATTATCTTGTCTGGTTTTGTTCAGCTACGAAATCAGCTATCAGAAGACTACAAAGGACAGTTCAGACTGCTGAGAGGATTATTGGTTGCCCCCTGCCCACCCTTCAAGAACTATACACTTCCAGAGTGAGGAAAAAGGCTGATAAAATCACTCTGGACCCCACTCACCTTGCCCATTACCTTTTTAATGGGAACTGTTGCCTTCTGGCCGATGCTTCAGAGCTCTGAGCACCAGACATAGGAACAGTTTTTTCCCTCAGGCTATCTATCTCATGATCAGTTAAATTATCCCATTGAGCAATAACTATGTGCAATACACAGATTAGTACACAATACACTGTTTTATATTTATCCAATACATTCAACCTTTTCTGCCATTTCATTCCTCTGAAAAAAATGTATAAAAAAATTGCACTGCACATAACAGATTTGTATTTTGAACTGTACATTACAGATAACAGAATTGTATTAGATTTGCACTATGTATGTGCATGTGTATGTATGTATGTATGTGTGTTTCTGTGTGTATGTACATATGTGTATAATTATTATGTTTATTATTATTATTATTATTATTATTATTATTATTATTATTATCTATGTCTTGCTGTTGTTTTTGTATTGTTTTTTTGTATTGTTGTGCACTGGAGGCTCCTGTCACCAAGACAAATTCCTTGTATTGTGTAAGCATACTTGGCAATAAAGCTTATTCTGATTCTGAACACAGGTGTCTCGAGATGTGAATTTTTATCAGGTTTTTAACTTGACACAGCATCTAAAAATGCAGGGCTCCCATGAGAGATGCTAAAAACACAATGAAACATGTCACAGTTTTTAAAAGACATCCAAGACAGCCTTTATTCAGTTGACCGTAGGTAAATTTACACTTTATCCAGCTCTGTATTCGTAAATATCCCGATACTGTTTTATTGTGTGTGAAACCACTCCAAATGATACAGTGAGAGGGTTTTTGTACTGAATCATGAATCGATTCAGACCATTTTGCCAGTTCACTGAAAAGAACTGACTCAAAATAATTATTCACTCACAAATTGGGCATTGCTAGTTCTTTTAAAGAACCCAGAAGCACCGGGGAAGGTCTGCGACACATTGAAATCTGTCATTCAAGAATCTTTAATTGGGGGGAAAAAGTCTAGAAATGCATTATTCTGCAACTTTCCAACTGTCAAAAAAGAAGATTATCCATTTCAGACTTTAGTCTGCACTATTATTATTCATTACATGTAGTGAAAATAGTGTAATTGATTATGAATAAAAATATACATGCACCAAAATACATAAACTAAATAAAAACATATAAGAATAAATAGCCATATTTACCTACATATACAGTACTCAATAATGCAAATAAATAATTTATTCAGTTATTAAGCGATTAATTGATCAGACAGTTTGAACTGATTTACTGAAATGAACTGATCTCAGCTTTAACACAGTTGTTGCTGGTGAAGTTTAAATCGAGACAATATTAAAACATTTGCCTTCTTAATGCTCCCATCATTTTGAGTCACCAGCAAAATAATTGTGAATATATTAAGAATATATATTGCATCCATGCTCAGAGGAAAAACTTTGCAATAACTATTCAGTGTTCCCTTGTGACATTACAGAGAGAAATAATGACAGCAAAGACGAGGGATTAAAGTGTCGGAAAATTCAGAGATGAAAGTGTTCTGTCTCATGTGTAACCCACTGGTGAGATGCTATTATTGACCTCTGTTCCTCAGGACACCCCCTCACATTTGGTGTAAGACTGAAATGAGACCTTAATCAGGGCCATAATAGACTGCTTTTAGAGAGAGAGATGGATGGAGAGTGAAGGAAGAATAAAGTGAGAAAAAAAGAAATCACTCTCATGTGGAAGAGGCAAAAACCAATTATAGACCTGCTCATCTGACACATGTTCCATAATCATGAGCACACTAAAAGTGAGAAATATCAGTGTGAGGCCATAAAACAAATTAGCATCTGCTTTAGTCACTGAAATATAGCATAGGGTGACCAGATTTCATTGATCAGAATTTTTAAACCAGAATACACAGGGGTGGAGGGCATGTGCATTTTTGATAAGACTTTTTCCCAAACGTTCCAAAAGTTGTAGCTTATTTAATTAAAATGAGAGAAAATGTCTGATTCACCTCCATGGTAAAGATGGTGAAGAAATGGATAGGCTTCTTTCAGCTCATTGTTGATTATGCATTTTTGTTTGGAAAGCTTAGTTCCCTATCTGTCACTCACTCGACATTGGTGGATTACAGCAGTTTCTCCCCCTTGTGTACCGGTTAAGTGCAGAGAACGCCCCTGTCGCTTCAACAGCATAAAAGATTATATATTCTTGTGCATAAAAGAGTATACTAACTCTAAAATAGCGGCACTGACGGAGAGTGCCTTTCCATCTGTGTGTAATTCCTGGTTGCGGTCCTTACCTCTCCACTTCCAAAGGCCACAATCGCTGTATCACGTGGTAGGGCACTGTCCACGCAGAGACAGTATTCAAGGATGGGTTATGTTCTCACTGCGAGAACATGACCATGGCAACGTTGCAGTCGCGGCTTTTCTTCCTCAGAGCGAAAAACATTTCAGCGGCACTGGGGGCGATTTGGGGACCCTAAAGTGAGCCACCGGTCAAGTGGATGAGCTCTTGATTGCAGCATCGAAGAGTGGGCTGGTCCAGTGTGGACCAGCGGAGCTGGCGTCCATGCCGCGTCCCGCCACGGTCCCTTTCTTCCCGAAGGTGCATGACAAGCTCACAAGGTCGTGGTGGGCACCTTTTACTGCCCGGGCCCAATCTCTGAGCTCCTTCGCTCTCACTACCTTTGATGGTCGGGCTGCCAGGGGGTACTTGGCGATTCCCCAGGTGGATAAGGCGGTTGCCGTGCACCTGTGCCCATCCGAGACTCCCATCCAGGGCCTGTAGGTTTTCATTGTTACTGGCGACTAAGGCTTACAGTGCAGCTGGACAGGCCGCCTCTGCCCTGAACACCATGGCTCTCCTGCAGATGCACTAAACCAAGGCACTAAGAGAACTACATGAGGGTAGTTCTGACCAGGGATTGATGCAGGAGCTGCGCTCGGTGAACAATCTCGCCTTCCGGGCAACGAAGGTCATGGCGATGTCCACCCTGGTGGTCAAGGTGTGCCACCTATGGCTCAACTTGGACGAGATGAGGGACTTCGTTGACACCCCCATCTCACAGGTTGGCCTATTCGGCGACACCGTCGAGGCCAGCAGTTCTTGGCAGTTAAGAAGCAGACGGAGGCTATTCAGCATATCCTGCCCCGGTGCAGATCAAGATCCCGTACCCCATCTGCTTGTCACCAGGGGCATCCCCCAGTGGCCCCGGCATAGAGCCACCCACAGTAAGCAGACGACCCTGTCTCACAGCCCGCCGGCGAGAACCCAAGGCAGGCTTGTAAGCGCCCCTGAGACGGGCGACCCAGGGACGTGAAGACCCGCTGTAGACTTGCAGCTGGTAAGAAGTCCACTCCATCCCCCGGTGTAGGGCCGGCAGGAGAATCTTTTGTTCTCTTTCCTTCTAATTTTGCCACAGGCCCCCCGCCCCTGCGCGCCCAGCTGTTGCACAAACACACCCACACCCGGGCGGTTGTGACAGATTAAGAGGATGGTTTCCCTACTCCCCCGTCGCAGACCAGTCCAATGGTGGATAGCCGGAGCCAGGTAAGTTCTTCGATGTCTCCCGACTCATCACAGCTACGAGCTCGGGGCTCGAGCCCCCTCAAAGCCACGAGGCCCCACCCGCTGGTACATCCGACGTGATTTCCCCCTTGGCCCCCCTCACCCGTAGCTTGGAGGCGTGGCTTGCGCTCCCCAACCCGTTGCAGTGGCTGAGCAGAACTGTCCGACTTCGAAACGAAGGTCGCAGAGGCAGCCCTTGCCAGTCCTGCTTAGCCATTGCAACGGGTTGGGGAGCGCAAGCCACATCACTTTTCTCGGGTTGGAGTTAGACTCAGTCTCTATGATGGCACGCCTCATGAGCAAGCGTACGCAGATGGTGTTGAACTGCCTAAAGTCATTCAGGCAGAGAATGGCAGTCCCAGTGAAGCAATTTCAGAGGCTGCTGTGGCATATGGTGTCCTCTGCGGTGGTCACGCCACTCCGGTTAATGCATATGAGACAGCTTCAGCACTGGCTTCAGACTCAACTCCTGAGATGGGCATGGCGCCACACCACACATCACGTAGTCATCATGCCGATCTGCCAACACTTGTTCAGCCCTTGGATGGACCTTGCATTTCTGTGGGCAGGGGTCCCCTTAGTGCAAGTGTCCAGGCATGTTGTGGTTACGTCAGACTCCTCCAAGCATGGCTGTGGAGTTGCTGGCAGTATTTTTCGCCCTGCGCAGGCTTCAGCCGTTGATCCAGAAATGGTCCGGAAAGACAACATGGCAACAGTAGCGTATGAGATGGGCGGTTTACGCTCACGTCGCATGTCGCAACTTGCCCGTCTTCTCCTCCTCTGGAGCCAGCAGCAACTCAAGTCGTTGTGAGTCACTCACATCATGGGTGACCTCAACCCACTGTCACGGCAGGTCACGCTCAGGGGAGAGTGTTGACACCACCCCCAGGTGGTCCAGCTGATTTGGAATCGATTCTGTCAAGCACAGTCAGACCTGTTTGCTTCCAGGGAATCCTCCCACTGTTGCTCTGGTAAACCCTGACCGAGGCTCCCATCGGCACAGATGCGCTGGTACACAGCTGGCCCCGGGGGCTGCGCAAGTATGCATTCCCCCCAGTGAGTCTACTTACATAGACCCTCTGCAAGGTCAGGGAGGACAAGGAGCAGGTCATCTTAGTAGCACCCTACTGGCCCACCCAGACTTGGTTCTCGGACCTCACACTCCTCACACTCCTCTGGGTTGAGCCGGTTTCGTCCCGTGTGTTGTCAGGTATGCACAGGTAAGTTTGCAGGACAACAGGCCAGGTGTACCGCTTGCGTACAGTGGCTGTCCCCTACTGGATGGGGAGATGTGTGTTTTTTACCCCCCTGCCGTGTTCACGAGGTTGTGGAGCCTGGATGTACTTCCTTCTTAGCCCTGTGGCAGGCGAGTTAGCAGAGAAACTCGATGCCAGCCCAGTACGTGTGCTATAAAGCCCTGTACTGGGGTAGGTGCTCGACATGCGCTGGTTGCCTGTCTGTAACCCTGTGTGATGTATCTTCCGCCAGACAGTTTCCCTGTTGGTTCCCCGCATCTTCCAATTCAAAGTGCTTTACATTTAAAATTTTAAAGAAAATAAAAGATACAAAAATTTAAAACAATTAAGAACTTGAAATAAGAATAAAAAGCAATACACACATTGAGAAAAAGGTATATAAAAATTTTATAAAAAGAATAAAATAGCATAAGAATCAGGAGAACAGGTATGAAGAGGACGACTTCAGCGAATTGAAAAAGGAACATGAAATTAATTTATTTTCCTTTAATTTTAGTTGCAAAGGCAGATCTCAGTGAACCCATGATCAACTAATGCCTACACTGTGTATATAAAACAAGAAAATAAAAGAAAAATATTAGGAACAGCCTATCAGGTGACTCTCCCTTGTCTCCTTCTAAAATATGACAATTACTTTCTTTCAACATACAAAAAATACTCTATATGCTTCAAATCATTCATACAGCCACTACTCTATGGTTAGGTTTAGATATGGGTTTTGGGTAAGAGCATACAATTAATAAGCATGTACACAATATCTGACACGTGGAAGTTTCACTTCAACGTTAAACATCCTGTTAATTGCATGTCTAGAATTCATATACATTTATAAGAATGGACTTTTGTGAATTCATTTGATTAATTTTAAATAATTTAGCCAGACATCTGAAGCCGAACTACACCTTGTGATATGGTGACTGTCCCAAGTAATACAAGACATCTGGTCACTCTAATACAAGACTGTGAATTGTGTAAGACTGACACATCAGACAGAGGATGTAACGATTTTAGCAAACCTTCATCACACTCATATGTGCTACACATAATACTTGCACACATACTCAGCAGGCACATAACACTATGTCAGTGCACAGAGAATGTTTAGTCTTCTTCTTGATCTTGCCTAACATGTTTGAATAGTCAGTCCCACAGCATCAACGTAAATGTTAGCATTAGCATTTTGGCATTTCAAGTGTTTGCAACATGATCATTGTGTCTCACATGAAGTGGCACTTCAGCTGATGTGCTAGCCCATGTTAAGCGGTGTACACAGGACAGTATAATTATATCTGCCTTGTGCTGTGACAAAACAGCTAGCATCCATTGTGTGAAATAGCAAGAATGAGAAAAGCCCACCAAAAAATGCTATTTGACCCATCTCCATATGCACTCACAGTTGACCTCATTGCCCTAGCTCAATAAGGCATAACAGAAGGTGTAAATGTTTTATAATACTTTGACAATAATGGCTAAAAAATCTGAATCACAGCCATGCTAATGTACAGTACAACAGCACTCTTGCTTGTGTGAAAGTGCTTACAATGTATCTTAAATAAAGATTCTTTTGACTTTTTTCTAAGTTCAGTTTAATCGTTATTAACATGTATTGTATTACTTTTTATTCTCTTTTCTTGTTCTTAACTGGTTTTAAAAATGTTTTTTTTATGTATCTTCTCTGAGAACCAGCACCTTATCGTGGTGGAGAGGTTTGTGTGCCCTTATGATCCTGAGGGTTGTGTTGTCTGGAGCCATGTGCTCCTGGTAGGGTCTCCCAAGGCAAAGTGGTCTCAGGTGAGGGGCCAGACTAAGAATGGTTCAAAATGACTCATGGATAAAACGGCAAGAGTAGGAGTTACCCTGCCCGGAGGAAGCCCAGGGCCCCTGTCTGGAGCCAGGCCCAGATGGAGGGCTCGTCGGCGAGCGCCTGGTGGCCGGGCTTGTCACGAAGCCCAGCCGGGCACAGCCCGAAGAAGCAACGTGGAACCCCCTCTACATCCCTTGGGCCCACCACCCATTGGAGGAACCGCAGGAGTCGGTGCGCTGCCATATGGGCGGCAGTGAAGGCCGTGGGCCTCGACGGACCAGACCCGGGCAGCAAAGGCTTGCTCTGGGGACGTGGAATGTCACCTCACTGGGGGAAGGAGCCGGAACTAGTGAGGGAGGTGGAGCGTTACCAGTTGGATCTAGTGGGGCTTACATCAACGCACAGTTTTGGCTCTGGATCCGTACTCCTGGATAGGGGATGGACTCTATTCTTCTCTGGAGTTTCCCAGGGTGTGAGGCGACGGGTGGGTGTGGGGATACTCACGAGTCCCCGGCTGAGCGCCACTACGTTGGAGTTTACCCCGGTGGACGAGAGGGTCGCCTCCCTACGCCTACGGGTTGTGGGGGGGAAAACTCTGACTGTTGTCTGTGCATATGCACCGAACAGCAGTTCAGAGTATTCGGCCTTCTTGGAGACCCTGAATGGAGTCCTGAATAGGGCCCCAGTAGGGGACTCCATAGTGATGCTGGGTGACTTCAACGCACACGTGGGAAATGACAGGGACACCTGGAAAGGCGTGATTGGGAGGAACGGCCTCCCTGATCTGAACTCAAGTGGATGTTTGTTATTGGATTTCTGTGCTAGTCATGGATTATCTATAACAAACACCATGTTCGAACATAAGGATGCTCATAAGTGTACGTGGTACCAGAGCACCCTAGGCCGAAGGTCGATGATCGATTTTGTAATCGTTTCGTCGGATCTGAGGCCATATGTTTTGGACACTCGGGTAAAGAGAGGGGCAGAGCTGTCAACCGATCACCATCTGGTGGTGAGTTGGGTCAGGGGTGGGGAAAGACTCTGGACAGACCTGGGAAGCCCAAGCGAGTAGTGCTGGGTGAACTGGGAACGTTTGGAGGAGGTCCCTGTCCGCGAGATCTTCAACTCACACCTCCGGCGGAGCTTTTCAGGCATCCCTGTGGAGGTTGGGGACATTGAACCGGAGTGGGCAATGTTCAAAGCTTCCACTGCCGAGCCGCGGTGGAGAGCTGCGGCCTCAAGGTTTTAGGTGCCGCAAGGGGTGGTAACCCTCGAACACCGTGGTGGACACTGGTGGTCAGGGAAGCCGTCCGACTGAAGAAAGAGGCCTTCCGGGATTTGTTGTCCCGGAGGTCTCCGGAGGCAGTTGCAAGCGTACCGACAGGCCCGAAGGGCTGCGGCCTCGGCCGTGAGGGAGGCAAAGCAGTGGGTGTGGGAAAAGTTCGGAGAAGCCATGGAGAAGGACTTTCGGTCCGCACCAAAGTGCTTCTGGAAAACCGTCCGCCACCTTAGGAGGGGAAACGGGGAACCATTCAAGCTGTATACAGCAAAGATGGGACGCTGTTGACCTCAACCGAGGAGGTTATTGGGCGGTGGAAGGAACACTTTGAAGAACTCCTAAATCCCAACACGCCCTCTATGGTAGAGGCAGAGCCGGATGATGATGGGGGATCAGATTCTATTTCCCTGGGGAGGTCACTGAGGTAGTCAAACAACTCCGCAGTGGCAAAGCCCCGTGGATTGATGAGATCCGACCAGAAATGCTGAAAGCTCTGGATGTGGAGGGGTGTCATGGATGACACGCCTCTTCAACATTGCGTGGAAATCTGGGACAGTGCCTAAGGAGTGGCAGAACGGGGTGGTGGTTCCCCTCTTCAAAAGGGGGATCAGAGAGTGTGTGCCAACTACAGGGGTATCACACTTCTCAGCCTCCCTGGTAAAGTTTACTCCAAGGTGCTGGAGAGGAGGGTTCGGCCAATTGTCGAACCTCAGATTGAAGAGGAACAATGCGGTTTTCGTCCTGGCCGTGGAACGACGGGCCAGATCTTTACTCTCGCAAGGATCCTGGAGGGGGCCTGGGAGTATGCCCATCCGGTCTACATGTGTTTTGTGGATCTGGAGAAGGCGTATGACCGGGTCCCCCGGGAGAGACTGTGGGAGGTGCTGCGGGAGTACGGGGTGGGGGGGTCCCTTCTTAGGGCGATCCAATCCCTGTACGTTCAAAGCGAGGGCTGTGTCCGTGTCCTCGGCACAAAGTCGAGTTCATTCCATGTGGGGGTTGGTCTCCGCCAAGGCTGCGCTTTGTCACCAATCCTGTTTGTGATATTCATGGACAGGATATCGAGGCGTAGTCGGGGTGGGGAAGGTGTGCGGTTCGGTGGGCTGGGGATCTCATCACTGCTTTTTGCAGATGATGTTGTCTTCATGTCATCATCGGTCCATGACCTTCAGCTCTCACTGGATCGCTTGGCAGTCGAGTGTGAAGCAGCTGGGATGAGGATTAGCACCTCTAAATCTGAGGCCATGGTTCTCAGCAGGAAACCGATGGAGTGCGTACTCCAGGTAGGGAATGAGGTTTTGCCCCAAGTGAAGGAGTTCAAGTACCTCGGGGTCTTGTTCACGAGTGAGGGGACAATGGAGCGGGAGGTTGGCCGGAGAGTCGGGGCAGCAGGGGCGGTATTGCACTCGCTCTATCGCACCGTTGTCACGAAAAGAGAGCTGAGCCGAAAGGCAAAGCTCTCGATCTACCGGTCAATTTTTGTTCCTACCCTCACCTATGGACATGAAGGTTGGGTCATGACCGAAAGAACTAGGTCGCGAGTACAAGCGGCCGAAATGGGCTTCCTCAGAAGGGTGGCGGGCTTCTCCCTTAGAGATAGGGTGAGGAGCTCAGTCATCCGTGAGGAGCTCGGAGTAGAGCCGCTGCTCCTTTGCGTTGAAAGGAGTCAGTTGAGGTGGTTTGGGCATCTGGTAAGGATGCCCCTGGCCGCCTCCCTAGGGAGGTGTTTCAGGCACGTCCAGCTGGGAGGAGGCCTCGGGGAAGACCCAGGACTAGGTGGAAAGATTACATCTCCACACTGGCCTGGGAACGCCTCGGGGTCGCCCAGTCAGAACTGGTTAATGTGGCTCGGGATAGGGAAGTTTGGGGCCCCCTGCTGGAGCAGCTGCCCCCGCGACCCGACTTCGGATAAGCGGTTGAAGATGGATGGATGGATATGTATCTTGTATTTTCTTTATCATTATTATGTAAAGCACTTTTAATTACCATTTTGAATGAAATGTGCTATATACAATATATAAACTTGCCTTGTTTTATCTAAATTACATTGTGTTAAAAGTACGACAGTGGCAAATCCTAAACAATACTGTGCAATGTAAATTCCCTAGAGTCTCATTATAAATCAACTGAAATTCTATCTCATTTCAGACCAAAATATAGTGCTGCCAGTAAATCCAACCATCTTCAAATTAATAAGCGATTTTAGTATTTGTATGGTCTTGAATGCATGAATTGCTCAAGAATGGGCCATTCAAAAGGATATAATTTTTTATGATATAAATGGAAAACAAGATAAACATCATTGCTTTTTCACCCACACACAGTGATGCACGGGAATAGCCTTTAACCCTGGTTGTAGCTATTGTTGTCAGTGAGTATTTGTATGTGTATGCAGTTGTGTTATTTTGGAAAGTAAGTGTAAGTGAGTTCTATTAAACAGTTCCAACAATGTCAGTGCATCGTGGTGGGCTTTTCTCATTCTAGTCATTTCACACAATGAAGGCTAAATGTTTGATCACAGCACAAGTCAGATAGATATAATTAAACTGTCCTGAAGTGCCAATCCTTGTTAAGCACAAGTACATAATGGCTGGCTTTATCATTTCACGGTAAATGTGGTATGGTTTCATGCCTTTCATGCTACAGCAGAACAGATTTGTGTTGACAGTTACATCTGATTGGAGTTAGTGTAACTCAGTTATAACTGTCAATGTCTGATTGATATATTCCTAATATTACAAAACAGTGTGTTTTCCATTATGTGCATTAATGTAAAAGACCCATTAAAAATGGTTTGAGATATCCCATTTTCTTTCTTTTTGAGATGAATTTACTATTGGAACAGGAAGCTGTGGATATTTAATAAAATAGAAAATAGCAAGTTCCCTCTCGAGAGGTCTCTCCTATTGCGTAAGTAGCTTACGCTATGGGAAAACTCCGTTTCTCGAGAAATATTGAAGTCTTTATGTAAAACGCATTGCAGCTGCACAGCATACAGCAATGAGCGAGGCAGCTCGGTCATTGGCTGTGCTGCGGCAACTTGCTCGAACCAATGACGGAGCGACACTGAACGCGCGACCAATGGGCGCCTGCTTCGCGCTCGCGCGCTCAGAGCCCGCCAAGATGTGCGTGGCTAGGGCTATATATTAGGCGCCCCGTCATGAGAGTTCTTTAGATTTAATCTCCTTCAGCGAAGACCTTCTCTGGAAGACCTCGGGCTCGACTGGTCTTCTCCGGAAGAACCCGCCCGCAGCCGGCTGGACGAGTGGTTCCTGCAGGGGCGCCGGCAGGCCCCTCGACAGAGACCCTCCCCTTTCTTCCCCGAAGTTCACGACGAACTCACAAAGTCGTGGAAAGCCCCGCACTCTGCTCGCCTGAAGCCATCTTTCTCTTCCTCGCTCTCCTCAGTGGACGGCGCGAGAGAAAGAGGCTTCGAGGGATGAGAAGCTCTGGCTTTCCATCCAGCGGTGGAGGGTGGGCACAGATGGTTGGCCACAGCCTCCTCGAGGGGGGCGGGGTTCCCTCGTAGCCTCTTTCTCTCGCGCCGTCCACTGAGGTCTCTGCCGATCTACCTCAGCTCTCGCCGGCCGCGCATACGCCGCCGCCGGCCAAGCTGCGTCAGCGCTTCATTCCATGGCTGTTCTACAAGTTTATCAGGCCAAACTTCTCTGCACCATGGACGAGTCGGGACCTGAACCTGAGGCTTTCAAGGACCTGCGCAGCGCCACTGACGTAGCCCTGCGAGCCACAAAGGCCACCGCCCAATCCATCGGCCGGGCCATGGCTAAACTGACTGTCCATGAGCGCCATCTGTGGCTGACGCTAACAGAGATGAAGGACGCGGATAAGGCGCCATTTCTTGACGCGCCTATCGCTCCAAGCGGCCTGTTCGGACCGGCGGTAAAAGAGTTTGCTGAACGCTTCACTGAAGCTCGGAAGGATTCGCAGGCTATGCGTCACTTCCTGCCCAAGCGCTCCAGCTCGTCTCAGAGCCGCCAGAGACCGCCTCAGCAGCAGCAGCGAGCCAGGGCGGCGCCTCCCGTCTCCCAGCCAAAGAGCAGACCTGAAACGGACGCTCGACGCCGCTCGCATTCCGCTAACCGAAGGAAGCCGCCTGAGCAACGGGGTCCTCGGCCCAAGATCATGCTGAACCCGGAGCCTCGTAAGTCTTCCTAGCAATAGGAAGAAAAAGAGAGAGTGCGTGTCTCGCAAAAGCCGGACCACTCTCTCTAAAATGTGTGAAACATTACCCAGTCCCCTTACAGGCGGCTGGAACTGTCTGTACAGCAGTCAATGGGCCAGTCACAGAACTCGCTCACCTGCAATCAAACGCCGTTTTAACGGCAACACACAGAAATCACAAAAAGAGTTATTTTCTGCCTGTGTCACTAAGGGGTCACGTGTCCACACTAAAGTGCGCATTCCCACGTATCAATACTGTCCAAACAGTGCCGAATACTTCCCCAGCTCCAGCTGGACGCACCATATATGTAGATCGTGTGCCTATTATCATGTATGCACCACTACACGCAAGCACTGTTCCCACAGTTATAAACACTTCCCCAGTAAAAGCGGGAAATACTATAAAGGAAGCGCGCAAGCCTGCTGTCCTTTATGCACCCCTACACACAAACACTGTATGCATAGCCAAAAACCCCCCGCCGCGAGCGGGAGGCTTTATGAAAGTGGCGCGCGTGCCTACTACGGTATATGCACCCCCACCCATAAGCACTGCCCATACAGTTACAAACAGTTCTCTGTCTCATGCCGCAAGCATCACAGATGCGACACGCGAGCCAAGAAACTCCCCGCTAAGAGCGGGAAGCTTTATGAAAGTGGCGCGCATGCCTATTACAATGTATGCACCCCCACCCGTAAACACTGTCGATACAGTTTCAAACATTTCTCTGTCTCATGCCGCAAGCATCACAGATGCGACACACGAGCCAAGAAACTCCCCGCTAAGAGCGGGAAGCTTTATGACAGTGGCGCGCGTGCCTATTACGATATATGCACCCCCACCCGAAAACACTGTCCATACAGTTTCAAACATTTCTCCAGCTCATGCTGCGAGCATTTCGGAGATAGCGCGCATGCCTGTAATCTCACACGCACCCCTGCACTCGGCACTCAACAAGGCTGCTCAGCGCGCACCCGCGCCTCTGACAGCTGTAAGCTCAGTGTTAGCACAAGGCAATTTGCCGGTGGGGCCCATACGTCACTGCGACACGCCCCCAGCCAGCATTCAGCCCATATCTGTGCGAGCAAAAGCCTGGGAAAAAATCCCCGACATGCCGAAATGGCTTTTGAACATAATAAAACACGGTTACTCACTTCAATTCGCTCGCAGACCACCCCGCTTTTCAGCGGTGGTCGAGACGAAAGTGAGGAGAGATGTGTCACATGTTCTACGCACCGAGGTGCTCAAACTAATAGAGAAGGGCGCAAAGAAACTGTTCCTCCCTCTATGAGTGAGGCAGGTTTTTACAGCCGCTATTTTCTCGTCCCGAAAAAGGACGGTGGCCTCCGCCCCATCCTAGATCTCAGACATCTGAACAAAGCTTTAATGATTCGCTCGTTCAGAATGTTAACGACCGAACATCGCGCAAGTTCACCCCGGGGATTGGTTTCTATCAGTGGATTTGAAAGACGCTTACTTTCACATTCCGATAGCGCCTCATCACAAGCCTTTTCTGAGATTCGCTTTCGAGGGACAGTCATACCAGTACACAGTACTACCATTCGGCCTATCATTGGCCCCCCGTACATTCACGAAATGTATGGACGCAGCACTTTCCCCCCTGAGACAGCGGGGAGTGCGAATACTGAATTACCTCGACGATTGGCTAATCATAGCACAATCAGAGAGTCAGTTAACGACGCACAGATCTTGGATTATCAGCCATCTAGAATGCCTGGGTCTGAGAATCAATTTTGCAAAGAGCGTGCTATCCCCCAGCCAGAATATCTCCTTTCAGGGAATAGTGCTAGACTCAGTGCAGATGACGGCACGCCTCTCATCAGAGCGTGCGCTCTCTATTCGACGCCTTGCAACATCATTCAGACTGGGCGTGCACGCCCTGTCAAACGATTTCAAAGGATGCTTGGTCTCATGGCCTCGGCATCAGCTGTACTCCAGCTAGGATTGTTGCACATGCGTCCTCTCTAACGCTGGCTCAAGAGCCGTGTCCCCACTCACGCGTGGCGCTCGGGCCACTTTTTAATCAGAGCAAATCACGGCTGTATAAAAGCCCTGACGCCCTGGAAAGCCGTCGACTGGTATCGAACCGGCGTGAGTCTGGGCGTGAACACACGGAGAAAAATGATCAGGACAGATGCCTCCAAATTAGGATGGGGGGCCCTTTACGAGGGCAGGCCTGTCTCCGGCTTTTGGTCAAACCCGGAAAAGCGCCTACATATAAACTGTCTGGAAATGAAAGCGGTCGCCTTGGCTCTCAGAGCCCTGCTTCCGTACCTGAAAAACGAACACGTCCTGGTCCGAACGGACAACATGACGGTAGTATCGTATATAAATCACCAGGGTGGACTCAGGTCGAGCTCCCTGCACTCTATGGCCAGGGAGCTCATCTCATGGTCACAGCACCACTTGCGCTCTCTGAGAGCAGCGCATGTGCCAGGCGTCCTGAACCAGGGAGCGGACATGCTGTCCAGAGACAAGGTTCTCCCAGGAGAATGGTCTATCCACCCCCTGACGGTTCAGTGGTTATGGCAAACCTTTGGCAAGGTGTAGGTCGACCTTTGGCAAGGCGTAGGTCTAAAAAGTAGTGTCCCCTTTTCTTCTCAAAGAGCACGGACGCGCTCGCCCAAGTCTGGCCGAGCCGCCCGTTGTATGCTTTTCCCCCGATCGCGATGCTACCTCAGGTCATCAGTCGGATCAGGGAAGTGAAATGTGCAGTGCTCCTGGTAGCCCCTCTCTGGGAAAACCAGACGTGGTTTCCAGAACTGATGCAGATGATGCAATCTACCCCATGGCCGATTCCGCTGAGGCTAGACCTCCTCAGGCAGGCCAACGGGATGATTCTTCATCCCCGCCCCGATCTGTGGGCCCTCCATGCATGGCCCCTCAACGGGTTCCCGAGAACCTCCCCAGTGGAGTTTTGAGAACCATCACGGAGGCCTGGCGCCCTCTACGAGACGCTTATATGCCCAAAAGTGGAAAGTGTTCAGTGACTGGTGTGATACCAAGAGCTTGAACCCCAAATCGTGTGAGATACCAAGTGTACTCGCCTTTTTGCAAGAGCTGCTGGAGGCGGGCCGCACACCCTCCACGCTCAAAGTCTATGTGGCTGCCATAGCGGCGTCACACAATCCTGATAAAGGACGTTCATTAGGGAAAAACGACCTAATCATTCGTTTCCTAAGAGGCCTAGGAGGATGAACCCCCCTCGCCCCCCCTCGGTGCCGATCTGGGACCTGGCCACGGTCCTGGACGCACTCAAGAGTGCCCCGTTCGAACCTCTCCGAACCGTGCACCTTAAACAGCTCTCGCTCAAAACTGCGCTCTTGCTGGCGCTCGCCTCAGTCAAGAGAGTGGGCGACCTGCATGCGCTGTCATCAAGCGCTGCTTGCCTGGAATTTGGACCTAACGACTGCAGAGTTGTCCTTAGGCCAAAGCACGGGTATATTCCTAAAGTGCTCTCCACACCCTTCAGAGTACAGGTGATATCTCTGGCAGCGCTATCGTCCCCAGTGGACGAAAGTGACGCTAATTTACTCTGCCCGGTCAGGGCGCTCAGAGTATATTTGGAACGTTCTGCCCCGTTCAGACAGACGGAACAATTATTCGTATGCTTTGGCGGCCGCACTAAAGGTCTCGCAGTTTCAAAGCAAAGAATATTGCGCTGGATAGTGGATGCTATAAGCTGGCTTATGAAGCCAAGGGCCTTCAATGCCCCTTAGGCGTCAGAGCTCACTCTACGAGGAGCATGGCCTCCTCGTGGGCGTGGTCGAGTGGGATACCCATTGAAGATATTTGTGCGGTGGCAGGCTGGGCCTCGCCTTCGACATTTATCAGGTTTTATAACCTACAGGTCCCCTCATTGCATTCCAACATTCTATCAGCCTGACTGTAGAATGGACTGGAGTATGTATATGCTGAGCATTATCTCCTCCCTTATAGGTCCATCCCTGACTGACTTAGAGGATTTTTTATGCATATCAATACATAGAAAAATCAGTACATAAGTTATGTGCTTGTGTTTTTACAATGAGCGCCCCACCATGGGCCACCTTGGGGCAAAGGCGCTCTGTATTATCCCATTATATAGCTCGCCGTTGGCCGGCTTGTTGGATAATCACTTTGCTTTAAGGCTCAGGCATCCGCCTCTGGCTTTATAGAGCGAAGTCAGCACGCACGGCGTTTTGCATGGTGTTCCCATAGCGTAAGCTACTTACGCAATAGGAGAGACCTCTCGAGAGGGAAAGACTCGGTTACTAACTTAACCTCGGTTCCCTGAGAGGAGGGAACGAGTATTGCGTAAGCTGCCGTGCTTGTGCTTGGTCAGTTCGCTTCAGTCGATTGAACCTAAAGAACTCTCATGACGGGCGCCTAATATATAGCCCTAGCCACGGCCATCTTGGCGGGCTCTGAGCGCACTGGCGGCAGCGCCCATTGGTCGCGCGTTCAGAGTCGCCCCGTCATTGGTTCGAGCAAGTTGCCGCAGCACAGCCAATGACCGAGCTGCCTCGCTCATTGCTGTATGCTGTGCAGCTGCAATGCGTTTTACATAAAGACTTCAATATTTCTCGAGAAACAGAGTTTTCCCATAGCGTAAGCTACTTACGCAATACTCGTTCCCTCCTCTCAGGGAACCGAGGTTACGTTAGTAACCGAGTCGTTTTCTTTTACCAATGCCATACATGTGCTATTCTATGTTAAAAGTCAAATACCATTCAATAAAACATTTTTAATGAGGAAAACATTACTGAGTGATTCTTATTTCACAGCTGAGGGAGGGTTTGAGATGAAGGTCAGCTATCATACATGTATGTGGACTCAGCTGTAAAAATGAATGCATAGTGTACCAACTCCCTTGTTTCTGCTTAACTGCCTTTTCCTTTGTCTTACTGTTTCGAGATTTCCTCAGAAGCACCATGTTATTGTGTTTGTGTGTATGTGTTTATCTGTGTGTGAGACTGCTCCCAAATATGTTTCATCTGCCAGCTGTCGACACTGTGACAGCCAAATTGGAAGCTCTTTGAAGTGTGAAACACCAGAGCTGAGCTGCCTCCAATTATGTGTAAATGCCTTACACACATACACAGTCTGGGTTCATTGAAGGATAGGTTTCACAATCAGGCAAGTAGATACCACAAACTCCCAATTACCGATAAGGCTTATAGAGCATGTTGAGTGAGCTAGGTACAGAGAGGTGGCATTCACACTCAAATGCTTTTTAAATGCATGTACACATACAGTATATACACACAAAGAGACACATACAAACACACAATAAAGTCCCACACACAATTTGTCTATCAAGGGTGGGATTTTCCATTGACTTCTGTTGTTTTTAGACGCCTGTTTTGGTTTGTAAACATTTTGTTTCAATGATTTCATGCACTTTGCTTTTACACTGTATTTGAACGTAGTTCATGTAGTATTTAGTGTAGTTTGGGTCATATTTTATTTGACCATGATGTTTTGTTCATGGTTTTTGAGAATGAGACCATTTCACACAGCCTGTTCATCTTGGGTTCTACCTAATTTGACTAGACTCTACCAAGTGTAAAAATAATAGAGCTTGATTCAATGCACAGCATTGTAAATCTCAACAGGAAAAGATTTGGGAATGTTTTTCTCCTTCCTTTTTCAGAAGTTAACAAGGCATTATTTAATTAATTCTGCACTAATAATAACCTTACAATGCATGTAAAATGTTATGGCTGGCTCCATTTTATTATTTGCATATAAAGTAGCATTGTTTTTTATCTGCAGTTTATTACCCTTTCAGACCAGACCTGCAACCCATTTTTCGGTCACAACCTCCAACTTGAGAACCAATGATATATACATTACCTTTGACAATATTCCAAGTTCAAACCTGCTTGTGTCTGCAAGTGTCAGCAGTTGCATGTCTGTGCCTGACAAACAAAAATGCATTCACCCTCAAACCAGTCAGCAAATCGTCATATAAACGCAACAGAACAACACAGTCCAATCAGACATTTGAAGAGGTAAAAGGGCACAGTGATGAAAAAGACAATCAGCATGAAGAATGTGACCCTGTTCTACAACAGGCCGATGCAGATGTGATTACAGGGTGTAAAATCTAAGGATAAAATGACTGCATTTTCCTCGAACGTTTGAAGTGGGAGAGAGAGAAATTGTGCATTCCAGCACAGCATTGTTAGTCACACAACAGAACAGAGAAAGACCAAACATGAGATACAGGTGAAACTCGAAAAATTAGAATATCGTGCAAAAGTTCATTAATTTCAGTAATTCAACTTAAAGGTGAAACTAATATATTATATAGACTCATTACAAGCAAAGTAAGATATTTCAAGCCTTTATTTGATATAATTTTGATGATTATGGCTTACAGCTTATGAAAACCCCAAATTCAGAATCTCAGAAAATTTGAATATTACATGAAATCAATAAAAAAAAGGATTTTAAATACAGAAATGTCGGCCCTCTGAAAAGTATAATCATGCATATGTACTCAGTACTTGGTTTGGGCCCCTTTTGCATTAATTACTGCCTCAATGCGGCGTGGCATGGATGCTATCAGCCTGTGGCACTGCTGAGGTGTTATGGAAGACCAAGATGCTTCAATAGCGGCCTTCAGCTCTTCTGCATTTTTGGTCTCATGTCTCTCATCTTTCTCTTAGCAATGCCCCATAGATTCTCTATGGGGTTCAGGTCAGGTGAGTTTGCTGGCCAATCAAGCACAGTAATGCCATGGTCATTGAACCAGGTTTTGGTACTTTTGGCAGTGTGGGCAGGTGCCAAGTCCTGCTGGAAAATGAAGTCAGCATCTCCATAAAGCTTGTCTGCTGAAGGAAGCATGAAGTGCTCTAAAATGTCCCGGTCGCGTTGACGGCCGCGTTGACTCTGGACTTAATAAAGCACAGTGGACCAACACAAGCCAATGACATGGCTCCCCAAACCAACACAGACTGTGGAAACTTCACACTGGACTTCAAGCATCTTGGATTGTGTGCCTCTCCATTCTTCCTCCAGACTCTGGGACCTTGGTTTCCAAATGAGATGCAAAATTTGCTCTCATCAGAAAAGAGGACTTTGGACCACTGAGCAACAGACCAGTTCTTTTTTTCTTTAGCCCAGGTAAGACGCTTCTGACGTTGTTTGTTGTTCAGGAGCGGCTTGACAAGAGGAATACGACATTTGAAGCCTCAGTCCACTCCTTGTGAAGCTCCCCCACACATTTGAATGGCCTTTTCCTGACAATCCTTTCCAGGCTACAGTCATCCCTGCTGCTTGTGCACCTTTTTCTTCCACACTTTTCCCTTCCACTTAACTTTCTATTAATGTGCTTTGATACAGCACTTTGAGAACATCCAACTTCTTTTGCAATTACCTTTTGAGGCTTTCCCTCCTTGTGGAGGGTGTCAATGATGGTTTTCTGCACAACTGTCAGGTCAGCAGTCTTCCCCATGATTGTGAATTCAACTGAACCAGACTGAGAGACTATTTAAAGGCTCAGGAACCCTTTGCAGGTGTTTTGGATTCATTAGCTGATTAGAGTGTGACACTTTGAGCCTACAATACTGAACCTTTTCACAATATTCTAATTTTCTGAGATTCTGAATTTGGGGTTTTCATAAGCTGTAAGCCATAATCATAAAAATTATATCAAATAAAGGCTTGAAATATCTTACTTTGCGTGTAATGAGTCTATATAATATATTAGTTTCACCTTTTAAGTTGATTTACTGAAATTAATGAACTTTTGCACGATATTCTAATTTTTCGAGTTTCACCTGTATAAAGACAGACATTCTGTTAAGAAAAAAAACACACTAAACTTGAACTCTGTTTCCATCTAAACTCAGCAAAAAAGAAACACCCATCTCTCTTTCAACAGCTACAAACTTAACATGTGTAAATATTTGTATGCCATGGCAGAACACTGACATTCCTGTCTTGCAGGAAATCACTCACAGAACGAGCAGTATGGCTGGTGGCATTGTCATGCTGGAGGGTCATGTCAGAATGAGCATGCAGGAAGGGTACCACATGAGGGAGGAGGATATATTCCAAGTAACACACAGCGTTGAGATTACCTGCAATGACAACAAGCTCAGTCCGATGATGCAGTGACACACCACCACAGACCACGATGGACCCTCTACCTCCAAATCGATCCTGCTCCAG
The DNA here is from genome assembly GCF_025860055.1 of Xyrauchen texanus. NCBI lineage: Eukaryota > Metazoa > Chordata > Actinopteri > Cypriniformes > Catostomidae > Xyrauchen > Xyrauchen texanus. The sequence continues at coordinate 21,037,371 of NC_068287.1, read as the reverse complement.
AGTACAGGCCTCAGTGTAATGCTCATTCCTTCAACGATAAACGCGAGTCCGACAATCACCCCTGCGACTCATCAGATGAAGAGAACTTTTTGCCAGTCCTGTCTAGTCCAGTGAAGGTGGGTTTGTGCCCATAGGTGACGTTCTTGCCGGTGATGTCTGGTAAGGTCCTGCCTTTATAACAGGCCTAAAAGACCTCAGTCCAGCCTCTCTCAGCCTATTGCGGACAGTCAGAGCACTGATGGAGGAATTGGGAGTTCCTGGTGTAACTCGGGCAGTTGTTGTTGCCATCCTGTACCTGTCCCTCAGGTGTGATAATCATATGTACCGATCCTGTGTAGATGTTGTTACACATGGTCTGCCACTGCGAGGACGATCAGCTGTCCTTCCTGCAGCACTGTCTTTGGCGTCTCACAGTATGGATATTGCAATTTATTGCCCTGGCCACATCTGCAGTACTCATGCCTCCATGCAGAAAGGCACGTTCACATAGATGAGCAGGGACCCTGGTCATCTTTCTTTTGGTGTTTTACAGAGTCAGTAGAAAGGTCTCTTTAGTGTCCTAAGTTTTTGTAACTGTGACCTTAATTGCCTACCGTCTATAAGCTGTTAGTGTCTTAATGACCGTTCCACATGTGCATGTTCATTAATTGTTTATGGTTCATTGAACACACATGGAAATCATTGTTTAAACCCTTTACAGTAAAGATCTGTAAAGTTATTTGGAGTTTTACAAAGTTAACTTTAAATACAGTGTCCTGAAAAAGGGATGTTTCTTTATTGCTGAGTTTATTTTTATTTCATGTTTGTACATACACAATATACTCTTCAAAATGGTACTGTGTCAGTGCCATGGTACAGTGATGGTATCAGATGGTAATGCCATGGTATTGAATGATTATATTCTTGCAACATGGAATTTACATGGTACTCCAAGGTACTTAAAAACAAGGGTACCATGGTATTTCTTTTGTGCTTTTTTTGTAAGTATAAGACAGGAAAATAAGGCAGAGCTATTTACACTAAATATAAATGAAAAGTGGTATAATTTATGTCCCTACCACTTTTTGTCTTGGCCAATTTTGTCCCTACCACATTTTAAAAGAGCTTTCATCAACTAAGTGAGTCTAATGCAGAATAAACATTGATAGTTTTTGAGCAGGAGTTTTAATTTTGTTCATGTGTGGTATAATAAGTGGCGATTCAGTGTGGAGTTTGTTATTTTTAATGTTATGATGAATGCACATTACAGCTGTTATAAATGAAATTGAGTGACAGTGGCAATGTTCTCTTGTGCACAAAGACATGTGTCCTACTCGCTCCGCTGTTCCACAGCTTGCGCTCTTTTTCTAATCCCAAAGCAAAATGCAAACAAATGTGTCCTGATTCATGATATGCATCCACTAACGTACAGATGTATTCTTGGCTTATTAACATAATTTTACTGAAGCAGACTAGAACCAATAAACTACTAGACTAGAGGCGAAACTTTACCACAAGACCAATCAGTCACCATGTTGGTTGATCTATGAATTTATCCACAGGCTAACATAATCCCAGGAAAGAGGGGGCGTCATTGGGAGAGTACATGACAAACAAAAACATTAGCCTAAACCATGTGCTCATACATAAAACAAAGTCACACAGTCGAAAAACAGACAAAATAAAGTCATTTTTATTTGTACAGCACTTTTCACAACACATCGTTTCAAAGCAGCTTTACAGAAAATCATGCATTAACATAAAATGAAACTGTAATCTGAATCTATAAGAGTGATCATTGTGTAGTTTGATTAAATATGATTGTAAATTGTGTATAAAAATTAAATAATTAAATAATAATTGTATTTAGAACCCCTGTGAGCAAGCTGTAGGCGACTGCAGCAAGGAACACAAAACTCTATAAGATGCTGGTTAATGGCAAAAAATAACCTTGTAAGAAACCAGGCTCACAGTGGGAGCCAGTTCCCCTCTGGCTAACCAGCATAAATATAATGCCAATATTAGTTATTTATGTGCAGTGCAGGTCATGGTTTAAGATTAGTAAACTAAGTGTTAAGGTCCAGTGTTTAAAAAAATATTTCTTATGAACTGAAAGATTAAACACTAATGTCTTTGAAATCCTGGATTGACTGCAGAAGTTCACATAGATGCATTGTCCTTTGTTTGCTGATGAAGGCTTTTGTTGGCAATTAAATGATAGATTATGTAATCCAATTTCAAGAGTGTAGTCCATTAATAGACAAGGTGATGCAGGCAGAGATCAATGAGGTGCATCGCAGTTCAACCGGCAGGTCATTTCGGTGAGGTTTGTTGGGGTCCATCCTAAATCCAAGGCATATGAAGTGTCCGATGTCTTACAGTTGGATTTGGCATCAGTTAATCCTCTGAAGTCCATCGTAAAAGACTGAAGTGATGTCTGACTAGCACCGGCTACATTTAGTCATGATATGCATCCCGAGATTGAGACATGAAACAAAAAGAATCGTATTAATGTAGATGGCATTAGATTTTATGCAGAGTTATAGATCATGATATATGTTTCTGGTTCCGGCAGACCAAACTAAAGCAGCCTAATTGTGAGTTGATGGATAAATTAGGTGTATCCTTGGCTAAATAGATGAATATTAGTCTAGACATAAACTGAGTCAGTGTGTCTTAGTCCTGAACAATATCAGGGGACTATTCCATAGTTTAGGAGCCAAATAGGAAAAGATCTACCTCCTTTTGTGGAAGTACTGTGGAGCTAGACCATTCAAAGCTTTGTATGTAGTTTACAGAATTTTGTAATTAATAAGAAATGTAATAGGTGGCCAATGTAACGATGATAAAATTGGGCTAATATGATCATATTTCTTGGATCTAGTCATCACTCTGGCAGATGCATTTTGAAACAATTGAAGTTTATTTGCTGAACCTTTTGGACATCCTCCCAGTAATGCATTACAGTAATCTAGTCTTGAGGTCATGAATGCATGAATTCATTTTTCAGCATCAACAACAGAGAGCATGTGTAATAACTTAGCAATATTTCTGAGCTGGAAGAATGCTGCTCTACAAACATTGGAAATTTGATTTTCTAAGGACAGATTAGTATTAAATATAGCACCCAAGTTCTTTGCTGCAGAAGATGATGTAACAGTGCATCCATCGAGAGTCAAATTATATTTTAGCAGCTTATTTTTAGAGGTTTTTGGTCCAATAATTAGTACCTCTGATTTGTTGTAATTGAGAAGAAGGACATTTCTGGCCAAGCAATCTTTGATTTCATTGATACACTCGTTGGTTGTCGTCAGCATAAAAGTGAACACTTATTCAATGATTCCTGATAATATCTCCCAGGGGAAGTATGTATAAGGAAAAAGCCCTAAATCTGATCCCTGCAGCACTCCATACACAACTTTTGTTTGATTTGACAATTCCTCGTTTACACATGCAAAGTGGTAGACACAGTTGAAGTCAGAAGTTTACATAAACCTTTTTTAAACAATTCCTGACATTTAATTATAGAAAATATTCCCTCTCTTAGATCAGTTAGGATCACTACTTTATTTTAAGAATGTGAAATGTCAGAATAATAGTAGAGAGAATGATTTATTCCAGTTTATATTTCTTTCATCACATTTCCAGTGGGTCAGAAGTTTACATACAATTTGTTAGTATTTGGTAGCATTGCCTTTCAATTGTTTCACTTGGGTCAAACATTTTGGGTAGCCTTCCTCAAGCTTCTCAAATACATTTTCTGGAAATGTGTTCCATTCCTCCTGACAGAACTGGTCTAACTGGGTCAGGTTTCTAGACCTCTTTGCTTGCACACACTTTTTAATTTCTGCCCACAAATTTTCTATCGGATTGAGGTCAGGGATTTGTGATGGCCTCTCCAGTACCTTGACTTTAAGCCATTTTGCCACAACTTTGGAGGTATACTTGGGGTCATTGCGACCGAACTTTAACTTCCTGGCTGATGTCTTGAGATGCTGTGGCAATATATCCACATAATTTTCCCTCCTCATGATGCCATACATTTTGTGAAGTACACCAATCCCTCCTGTAGCAAAGCACCCCCACAACATGATGCTGTCTCCCCCATGCTTCACAGTTGGGATGGTTTTCTTCGGCTTGCAATCCTCATCATTTATCTTCCAAACATAACAATAGCTATTATGGCCAAAATGTTTCATCAGACCAGAGGATATTTCTCAAAAAAGTTAGATCTATGTCACCATGTGCAAAAGCACTAGAAGAGGAATGCAGCCATGATCATGATGATAAGAGCAAGTCAACTATGATAAGTGCAACCTCTGTACTGTGATGGAGCCTAAATCCTGACTGAAATTGTTCATATATACCATTTCTCTGTAGAAATGAACAAGAGTTGGGAGGACACTATCTTTTATAGTATTTTCGACATAAATGGTAGATTTGAAATCGTCGGTAATTTGCCAATACTCCAGCTGTGGCTTCTTAATAAATGGTTTGATAACTGCCATTTTAAAGTTTTTTGGGACATGTCCTAAAGATAGCAAGGAGTTAATAATGTTGAGAAGAGGTTTTGAGATTACAAGGAATACCTCTTTTAAGAGCTTAGTTGATATTGGATCTAACATACATTTTGTGGCTTTTAATTTTTTAGATTTTTCTGAGGTGCTGTGACAGTTGGTTGCATAGTTCCAATTTTATTTCTGAAGTCATCACTATTGTGCTGCAATGGAATATCTGGTTCAGTCGATGCATTATTCCTATGCAATTTAGCCACAGTCCTGAGTAAACACCTAGGATTGTTGTTGTTATTTTATTTTTGAGTTTGCTAAAATATGCTGAATAAGATTTTGTCTGTAGCAACAGACACTATCCTTCCATGCACTGCAAAATACCTCTAATTCTGTATTCTTCCACTTGCGCTCGATTTTCTGAGCTCCTCTCTTGAGGACATGAGTGTGATCATTGTACCATGGTGCAGGGCTTTTTTGTCAATTTTTTTTTTATCGAAGGGTGCTACATTATCAAGAGTGTTAAAAAGACTGTATTTATATTTTCTATTATTACATCAAGTTTTTCTAGACGTTTTGGCTTACTGAGTATGCGAGGCAATAGTGGAAGATTATTAGTGAAGCTTATTCTTTAGTGGTCAAAAGAATAGGAACTCCACAGCTATCCCTCCAAACATTGTAACCCTGCAGGGAAATCTAATAGAGCGTGTGGCAGAGTATAAGTACTTAGGGCTTTTACTTGATGAACATTTGACTTTTAAGGCTCATATCCAAAATTTAGCCCGGAAACTAAGGTTAAAGCTTGGGTTCTATTTTAGGAATAGGGCCTGCTTTTATCTTGTAACAAGGAAGAAATTGGTTGAGGCTACCTTTCTGTCTCTTATGGATTATGGTGTTTTTTTATATATGAACGCCCCGAATAAATATTTGCACCAACTGGATTCAGTTTATCATGGCGCACTGAGATTCATTACAGGGTGCAAACCCTTTACACATTGTTGCAATCTGTATGATCTGGTCCAGTGGCCCTCCCTTGCTCAGCGCAGGCTAACCCGGTGGCGATTGTTTATATATAAATCCATTATTGGGATATTGCCCCCTTATTAATGTAGGCTTAAGTCCTTCAAGCCCAGCATTCGCTCTCTGCGGTCTAATGATAATCTCCACATGATTGTGCCTAGGGCTCGAACAGAGTTAGGGAAGCAAGCATTTAGAATTTCTGCTCCATCAGCATGGAACCTATTACAGAATGACTTAAAACTTGATAACTTGGTCTCCTTTGGTCACTTTAAGAGGCTAGTAAAGTATCAGGAAGCAGGCACTATGGGCACCTGTCCCTGCTTCCCAAATTAGGATAAGTCTATTGTATTGTAATTTGTTACATTGTATCTCTAACTGTTGTAAGGCCATTGTATTTTTTTTTTTAAGCGTGGCTGTTTAATTGTATTGTTAATGTATTATGTTTTGCATGTTTATTGTATATTTTGTATTTTATGTGAAACTTTTATTGCGGCCTTCTTGGCTAGGTGTAACCCGCACAAGATGAGACAGTCACAATGTATGTCAAAACTGCGTTTATTTGCAGGCAAACAAAAGTACAGCACGGAAAATCCAGAGGGAGAATGGTCAGGGTAGCGTAGGGTCAAAAGCCTGGGAAACAAAGTCGAGTAAAGGGGCAAATCCGGGAGAGAGTCGTCAACGAGAGTGGGGAGGTCGAAGCCGGGAAACAGGATCAGAGTAGACGGGACTAGTGGGAGCAAAAGACAGGGGAACAAGGGAGCTGGCAAGCTAAGAGGAGGACAAGAGGAGTTCAAAACTAGACGAGACTAGCGGGGGCAAAGACACGGGAAACTAAATACAATAACCAACAGGAGTGAGACGAACGGGTTGTGAAATATATAGTGGCGAGTGCAGGTGTAAACAATGATAGGTGATGAGACGAGTGCAGGTGAAACTAATGTGCAGGAGTGCAGATGACGTGAGTGCAGGTGGTCATAATGTTCTGGGGGATTGGAAACCAAACTAAAGCAGCCTAATTGTGAGTTGATGGATAAATTAGGTGTATCCTTGGCTAAATAGATGAATATTAGTCTAGACATAAACTGAGTCAGTGTGTCTTAGTCCTGAACAATATCAGGGAGACTATTCCATAGTTTAGGAGCCAAATAGGAAAAGATCTACCTCCTTTTGTGGAAGTACTGTGGAGCTAGACCATTCAAAGCTTTGTATGTAGTTTACAGAATTTTGTAATTAATAAGAAATGTAATAGGTGGCCAATGTAACGATGATAAAATTGGGCTAATATGATCATATTTCTTGGATCTAGTCATCACTCTGGCAGATGCATTTTGAAACAATTGAAGTTTATTTGCTGAACCTTTTGGACATCCTCCCAGTAATGCATTACAGTAATCTAGTCTTGAGGTCATGAATGCATGAATTCATTTTTCAGCATCAACAACAGAGAGCATGTGTAATAACTTAGCAATATTTCTGAGCTGGAAGAATGCTGCTCTACAAACATTGGAAATTTGATTTTCTAAGGACAGATTGGTATTAAATATAGCACCCAAGTTCTTTGCTGCAGAAGATGATGTAACAGTGCATCCATCGAGAGTCAAATTATATTTTAGCAGCTTATTTTTAGAGGTTTTTGGTCCAATAATTAGTACCTCTGATTTGTTGTAATTGAGAAGAAGGACATTTCTGGCCAAGCAATCTTTGATTTCATTGATACACTCGTTGGTTATCATCAGCATAAAAGTGAACACTTATTCAATGATTCCTGATAATATCTCCCAGGGGAAGTATGTATAAGGAAAAAGCCCTAAATCTGATCCCTGCAGCACTCCATACACAACTTTTGTTTGATTTGACAATTCCTCATTTACACATGCAAAGTGGTAGACACAGCTGAAGTCAGAAGTTTACATAAACCTTTTTTAAACAATTCCTGACATTTAATTATAGAAAATATTCCCTCTCTTAGATCAGTTAGGATCACTATTTTATTTTAAGAATGTGAAATGTCAGAATAATAGTAGAGAGAATGATTTATTCCAGTTTATATTTCTTTCATCACATTTCCAGTGGGTCAGAAGTTTACATACAATTTGTTAGTATTTGGTAGCATTGCCTTTCAATTGTTTCACTTGGGTCAAACATTTTGGGTAGCCTTCCTCAAGCTTCTCAAATAAATTTTCTGGAAATGTGTTCCATTCCTCCTGACAGAACTGGTCTAACTGGGTCAGGTTTGTAGACCTCCTTGCTTGCACACACTTTTTAATATCTGCCCACAAATTTTCTATCGGATTGAGGTCAGGGATTTGTGATGGCCTCTCCAGTACCTTGACTTTGATGTCCTTAAGCCATTTTGCCACAACTTTGGAGGTATAATTGGGGTCATTGCGACCGATCTTTAACTTCCTGGCTGATGTCTTGAGATGCTGTGGCAATATATCCACATAATTTTCCCTCCTCATGATGCCATACATTTTGTGAAGTACACCAATCCCTCCTGTAGCAAAGCACCCCCACAACATGATGCTGTCTCCCCCATGCTTCACGGTTGGGATGGTTTTCTTCGGCTTGCAGTCCTCATCATTTATCTTCCAAACATAACAATGGCTATTATGGCCAAAATGTTTCATCAGACCAGAGGATATTTTTCAAAAAAGTTAGATCTATGTCACCATGTGCAAAAGCACTAGAAGAGGAATGCAGCCATGATCATGATGATAAGAGCAAGTCAGCTATGATAAGTGCAACCTCTGTACTGTGATGGAGCCTAAATCCTGACTGAAATTGTTCATATATACCATTTCTCTGTAGAAATGAACAAGAGTTGGGAGGACACTATCTTTTATAGTATTTTCAACATAAATGGTAGATTTGAAATCGTCGGTAATTTGCCAATACTCCAGCTGTGGCTTCTTAATAAATGGTTTGATAACTGCCATTTTAAAGTTTTTTGGGACATGTCCTAAAGATAGCAAGGAGTTAATAATGTTGAGAAGAGGTTTTGAGATTACAAGGAATACCTCTTTTAAGAGCTTAGTTGATATTGGATCTAACATACATTTTGTGGCTTTTAATTTTTTAGATTTTTCTGAGGTGCTGTGACAGTTGGTTGCATAGTTCCAATTTTATTTCTGAAGTCATCACTATTGTGCTGCAATGGAATATCTGGTTCAGTCGATGCATTATTCCTATGCAATTTAGCCACAGTCCTGAGTAAACACCTAGGATTGTTGTTGTTATTTTATTTTTGAGTTTGCTAAAATATGCTGAATAAGATTTTGTCTGTAGCAACAGACACTATCCTTCCATGCACTGCAAAATACCTCTAATTCTGTATTCTTCCACTTGCGCTCGATTTTCTGAGCTCCTCTCTTGAGGACATGAGTGTGATCATTGTACCATGGTGCAGGGCTTTTTTGTCAATTTTTTTTTTATCGAAGGGTGCTACATTATCAAGAGTGTTAAAAAAGACTGTATTTATATTTTCTATTATTACATCAAGTTTTTCTAGACGTTTTGGCTTACTGAGTATGCGAGGCAATAGTGGAAGATTATTAGTGAAGCTTATTCTTTAGTGGTCAAAAGAATAGGAACTCCACAGCTATCCCTCCAAACATTGTAACCCTGCAAGGAAATCTAATAGAGCGTGTGGCAGAGTATAAGTACTTAGGGCTTTTACTTGATGAACATTTGACTTTTAAGGCTCATATCCAAAATTTAGCCCGGAAACTAAGGTTAAAGCTTGGGTTCTATTTTAGGAATAGGGCCTGCTTTTATCTTGTAACAAGGAAGAAATTGGTTGAGGCTACCTTTCTGTCTCTTATGGATTATGGTGATTTTTTATATATGCACGCCCCGAATAAATATTTGCACCAACTGGATTCAGTTTATCATGGCGCACTGAGATTCATTACAGGGTGCAAACCCTTTACACATTGTTGCAATCTGTATGATCTGGTCCAGTGGCCCTCCCTTGCTCAGCGCAGGCTAACCCGGTGGCGATTGTTTATATATAAATCCATTATTGGGATATTGCCCCCTTATTAATGTAGGCTTAAGTCCTTCAAGCCCAGCATTCGCTCTCTGCAGTCTAATGATAATCTCCACGTGATTGTGCCTAGGGCTCGAACAGAGTTAGGGAAGCAAGCATTTAGAATTTCTGCTCCATCAGCATGGAACCTATTACAGAATGACTTAAAACTTGATAACTTGGTCTCCTTTGGTCACTTTAAATCCTAGTAAAGTATCAGGAAGCAGGCACTATGGGCACCTGTCCCTGCTTCCCAAATTAGGATAAGTCTATTGTATTGTAATTTGTTACATTGTATCTCTAACTGTTGTAAGGCCATTGTATTTTTTTTTTAAGCATGGCTGTTTAATTGTATTGTTAATGTATTATGTTTTGCATGTTTATTGTATATTTTGTATTTTATGTGAAACTTTTATTGCGGCCTTCTTGGCCAGGTGTAACCCGCACAAGAAGAGACAGTCACAATGTATGTCAAAACTGCGTTTATTTGCAGGCAAACAAAAGTACAGCACGGAAAATCCAGAGGGAGAATGGTCAGGGTAGCGTAGGGTCAAAAGCCGGGGAAACAAAGTCGAGTAAAGGGGCAAATCCGGGAGAGAGTGGTCAACGAGAGTGGGGAGGTTGAAGCCGGGAAACAGGATCAGAGTAGACGGGACTAGTGGGAGCAAAAGACAGGGGAACAAGGGGAGCTAAGAGGAGGACAAGAGGAGTTCAAAACTAGACGAGACTAGCGGGGGGCAAAGACACGGGAAACTAAATACAATAACCAACAGGAGTGAGACGAACGGGTTGTGAAATATATAGGGGCGAGTGCAGGTGTAAACAATGATAGGTGATGAGACGAGTGCAGGTGAAACTAATGTGCAGGAGTGCAGATGACGTGAGTGCAGGTGGTCATAATGTTCTGGGGGATTGGAAACGCGTGAGAAACTCGAGGAAGGGAGATTGCCTACAAGCATGTGAGCGAGTAGGAGCGAAGTGGGCGTGAGGGCTCGAGCGAGCAAAAAGAGCGTGAAAAGCTCGAGGGGGCGGAGCGAGCGTGCGAGCTTGAGGAGTGAGTGTGTGTGCGACGAAGCGGGGATGGGGCAGAGGAGCGGGGTTCGTGACAGTACTCCCCCCTCTAAAACGGATGGCTCCTGACAGCCGCGCTTGGTTGCGAGAAAGTGGTGCTGGACGATCCCAACAAACAAAAAAACCCTGAACAGACAACCCACAAAACACCCAAACAAAATTGAGGGCAGTCCAAGGGGCACAGAGGGAAATGAGACAGTCCATGGGGTCAATGGGCAGTTTCAAGGCAAGGTCAGGGGAACATAGCGGACAGGCGGGTGGTCGGGAGATCTAGGGGGCAGCCGTAGGGCAGAGACAGGGTCAGGGGGTCTGGAAGGTGACTGGAGGACAGGGACTGGGTCCGGGGGTCTGGAAGGTGACCACCGGACAGGAATAGGGTCCGGAGGCCAGGGAAGAGGCCACAGGACAGGGAGAGGGTCAGGAAGTCCGGGCTGAGCCGTGAAAGGCGGTGCCATCAGAGGCGGCACTGTAGGCGGCTCTGGAGGTGGGGTTCTGGAAGGCTCTGGAGGTGGAGCCGAAGGAGGCTTTAGGGGAAGGCCTGAAAGGCTCTGGAGGTGGAGCGAAGGAGGCTTTAGGGGGGAAGGCCTGGAAGGCTCAGGAGGTGGAGCCAATGGAGGTGGCGCCGTGGGAGGTCCCCGAGGCGACGACCTGGCAGGCTCTGTAGTCTCAGGGGGTAGAGCCGTAGGAGGCCCGAGAGGCGGAGCCATAGAAAGCTCTGGAGTCTTTGGGAGCAGAGCCGTGAGGGGCTCGGGAGGCGGGGCCGTGGGAGGCTCGGGAGGCGGAGCCGTAGGAGGCTCGGGAGGCGGAGCCATAGGAAGCTCTGGAGTCTCTGGGAGTAGAGCCGTGAGAGGCTCGGGGAAAAAGGTCGTGGAAGACTCGAGAGCCCTGAGAGGCTCGGGAGGAGGAGGAGCCCTGGAAGACTCGAGAGACGAAGCCCTGAGAGGCTTGGAAGGGGTGGAGCCCTGAAAGACTCGAGAGGAGAAGCCCTGAGAGGCTTGAGGGGAGGAGGAGCCCTGAGAGACTCGAGAGGGGAAGCCCTGAGAGGCTTGAGAGGAGGAGGAGCCCTGAGAGACTCGAGAGGGGAAGCCCTGAGAGGCTTGAGAGGGGGAGGAGCCCTGAGAGACTCGAGGGGCGAAGCCGTGAGAGGCTTGAGAGGTGGAGCCATGAAAGACTCGAGGGACGGAGCCCTGAGAGGCTCGAGGGAAGGAGGAGCCCTGAGAGACTCAAGAGGTGAAGCCGTGAGAGGCTTAAGAGGTGGAGCCATGAAAGACTCGAGGGACGGAGCCCTGAGAGGCTCGAGGGGTGGAGCCATGAAAGACTCGAGAGGAGAAGCCCTGAGAGGCTCGAGAGGAGGAGCCCTGGGAGGCTTGGGAGGAGGAGCCTTGGAAGGCTCGAGAAGAGGAGCCCTGGGAGGCTTGGGAGGAGGAGCCTTGAAAGACTCGGGAGGAGAAGCCCTGAGAGGCGGCGCTCTGGGAGGCTCGAGAGACTTGAAAGGCAGAACCCTAGCGGGCTTGGGAGGTAGAGCTCTGGGAGGCTCGAGAGGAGGAGCCTTGGGAGACTCAGAGGCGGAGGCCGCGAGGGCTCTGAGGGGCGAGCAGAGGCTGGCAGAGCCGTGGAAGACTCTGGGGGCGGAGCAGAACCCGGCAGAGCCGTGGAAGACTCTGGGGGCGGAGCAGAACCCGGCAGAGCCGTGGAAGACTCTGGGGGTGGAGCAGAACCCGGCAGAGCCGTGGAAGACTCTGGGGGCGGAGCAGAACCCGGCAGAGCCATGGAAGACTCTGGGGGCAGAGCAGAACCCGGCAGAGCCGTGGAAGACTCTGAGGGAACCTCTGCAGTCTTGAGCACAAGACGAGACTGGGGAGAAGGGGCCCTCTTCCTTCTCTTGCGTCCTCGGCCAACAGGGGACGTGGCCATGGGGACGGTCGAGGCCGTGGCGGGCATGGGCGCTGGCTCGTTGGCCGTGGCGGGCATGGGCGCTGGCTCACTGGTCGTGCCAGTCTTCGGGACTGGGGCCGTGACAGGCTTCGGGACTGGGGCCGTGACAGGCCTCGGGACAGGGGCCGTGACAGGCCTCGGGACTGGGGCCGTGTCAGGCTTCGGGACTGGGGCCGTGTCAGGCTTCGGGGCTGGGGCCGTGACAGGCTTCGGGGCTGGGGCCGTGTCAGGCTTCGGGGCTGGGGCCGTGTCAGGCTTCGGGGCTAGGGTCGTGGTAGGCTTCAAGACGGGGGCCGTGGTAGGCTTCAAGACGGGGGCCGTGGTAGGCATCAAGACGGTGGCCATGGTAGGCTTCAAGACGGGGGCCGTGGTATGGAACGTTGGTTCAGTTTCTGCCTTCCCCACAGTAAACGAGGAACCAGCGTACAGTAGGGCGAGGTCAATAAACTAAGCCAGGTTGAGAGAGCAGCGACCACCAGGCATGAATGATGAGGCTGGCTCATTCAGTCCAAATTGAAAAATGTCTTTCAGAGCCACCTCATCAAAATTCACCTGGTTGGCCAGGGCACAAAAATCAACCACATAAGCCTCCAAGGGTTGACTCCCCTGACGCAAAACCAAGAGTTGGGCCGCTGGGTCCATAATGTTAAGGGCACAGTGGGGGCAAAGACACGGGAAACTAAATACAATAACCAACAGGAGTGAGACGAATGGGTTGTGAAATATATAGGGGCGAGTGCAGGTGTAAACAATGATAGGTGATGAGACGAGTGCAGGTGAAACTAATGTGCAGGAGTGCAGATGACGCGAGTGCAGGTGGTCATAATGTTCTGGGGGATTGGAAACGCGTGAGAAACTCGAGGAAGGGAGATTGCCTACGAGCATGTGAGCGAGTAGGAGCAAAGTGGGCGTGAGGGCTCGAGCGAGCAAAAAGAGCGTGAAAAGCTTGAAGGGGCAGAGCGAGCGTGCGAGCTTGAGGAGTGAGTGTGTGTGCGACGAAGCGGGGATGGGGCAGAGGAGCGGGGTTCGTGACACCAGGGCTCCTTCGTAAAAGAGACTTGTTCTCAAAGGATTTCCCTGGTTAAATAAGGGTTAAAAATAAAATAAAATAGTTCTACCTGAATGATAGTGTGGTGTAGATTGAGTGACATTAGCTGATCGCAGCAAACAAGTGACGAGGTAATGATTGAGATGTCATCACTCTGCGGTAGAATTTCTATAGTATCAACATCAACTCCATATGACAGAATTAAATCTAGCATGTGATTATGGCGTTGAATTGGTCCCCAAAAACTCTTCCAATTTTCTATAAATCCTATGCTATCCTCCGGACACTACTCAGACATCTAGCCATTCAGTGACACTAATCTACTATAAACCTCATAACCAGGATGAGCAGGGAGGGGCCAGAGCATAGTACAGTTTCTGACATTGTTTTTGCAAGTTCACCTACCTCTTTAACATTATCTTTAGTGATCTCCTCCCTGTAGTGACTGGCGAAGCCGGATATCGTCAGTGCCAACATGAACAACAATTTTAGAAAATCTGCATTTAGCATTAGCCAGCATTTGTAAATTTGATTGGATATAAGATGCTTCAGCCACAGAAATGCATTTAACAACGGTGGCTGGAGTCTTTATTTCCACGTTCCTTACTATAGAATCACCAATTATTAAGAGTCTCAGTTAGTCTCCCCTCTTCACCCCTACATGACTTGATGGGCTCAACCTGTTATGAACGAGCAGCGAAGGCAGACGAGGAGATGCAGATCCAGTTGCAGTTCAACTTTATTACATAAACAAACAGGCAAAACACAAAGGAAAACCCTCAATGGGGAAATAAACATTACATAGAAAACACGGGCAGGGAACACACACCAGGCTAACAACATTCAACGAACGACAAGGAGTGAACAAAAAGCAGGGCTTAAATACACAGTGAGTGATGACAGAATGAGACACAGGTGAAAACAATGAACAAAATGGCAGTGATGATGGCAGATGGATTCTGGGAAGTGTAGTTCTAAACAATGACAAGTGAGACAGTGGAGCTAAACAAGGGACAAATCTATGGAATGCAAAGGTGACAAAAATGGCAGACAGAGGGCAACAGTGAAACAAGACAAGGAATTCCAAACATAGCCCCCCCTCAAGGATCGGATTCCAGACGATCAACATAAAACAAAACAAAAAATGTCCATTGACTGGGGGGGGAGCTTGTGGTGGGCAGACAGACCAAGGGGGCAACGACGGGCAGACAGGCAGTCCAGGGGGCAACGAAGGGTAGACAGGAAGTCCAAGGGGACACAAAGGGCAGGCAGGAAGTCCAAGGGGGCACAAAGGGCAGGCAGGAAGTCCAAGGGGGCACAAAGGGCAGGCAGGAAGTCCAAGGGGGCACAGATGGCAGGCAGGAAGTCCAAGGGGGCACAGATGGCAGGCAGGAAGTCCAAGGGGGCACAGATGGCAAGGACAGGTTCAGGTGGTCTGGGAGCTGGCCACCGGGCAAGGACCGGGTCAGGAGGCCTGGGGGGAGGCCACAGGACGGGAACAGGGTCAGGAGGCCTGGGAGGAGGCCACAGGACAGGGACTGGGTCAGGAGGCCACAGGACAGGGACAGGGTCAGGAGGCCTGGGAGGAGGCCACAGGACAGGGACTGGGTCAGGAGGCCTGGGAGGAGGCCACAGGACAGGGACTGGGTCAGGAGGCCTGGGAGGAGGCCACAGGACAGGGACTGGGTCAGGAGGCCTGGGAGGAGGCCACAGGACAGGGACTGGGTCAGGAGGCCTGGGAGGAGGCCACAGGACGGGAACAGGGTCAGAAGGTCTGGGAGGAGGCCACAGGTCAGGGACTGGGTCAGGACCCCTGGGAGGAGGCCCTAAAGGCGGTGACCTGGAAGGCTCTGGCGGCGGAGCCATAGGAGGCTCTGGAGGCGGAGCCGCAGGAGGCTCTGGAGGCGGAGCCGCAGGAGGCTCGGGAGGCTTTGAGGGCGGAGCCATAGGAGGCTCAGGAGGCGGAGCCGAGGGAGGCTCAGCTGAGGGAGGCTCTGGAGGCGGAGCTGAGGGAGGCTCTGGAGGCTCAGAGGCCTCAGGGGGCGGAGCCGTGGGGGGCTCAGGAGGCAGAGCCGAGGGAGGAGGAACCATGAAAGCTCGGGAGGCTCAGGGGGCGGAGCCGCAGGAGGCTCGGGAGGCTCGGGAGGCGGAGCCGTAGGAGGCTCAGGAGGCTCAGCTGAGGGAGGCTCTGGAGGCAGAGCTGAGGGAGGTTCTGGAGGCTCAGAGGCCTCAGGGGGCAGAGCCGTGGGAGGCTCAGGAGGCAGAGCCGAGGGAGGAGGAACCATGGAAAGCTCAGGAGGCTCAGGGGGCAGAGCCGAGGGAGGCTCAGGGGGCAGAGCAGAGGGAGGCTCGAGAGGCGGAGCCCTGGGAAGCTCGGAAGGTGGAGCTCTGGGAAGCTCGGAAGGCAGAGCTCTGGGAAGCTCGGGCAGAGCCTGGAAGCTCGAGGAGCTCTGGGAAGCTCAGGAGGCTTGAGGGGCGCAGGCTCTAGGATCGGGCATGACCATTGGCGCTGGCTTTTGGTCAGTCCTGGCTATTGGCGTTGGCCGAGAGCGGTCGAGGCTACAGGCTGGCTCAGGGACGGTCGAGGCTACAGGCGCTGGCTCAGGGACGGTCGAGGCTACAGGCGCTGGCTCAGGGACGGTCGAGGCTACAGGCGCTGGCTCAGGGACGGTCGAGGCTACAGGCGCTGGCTCACTGACCTCTGAGGCGACAGGCACTGGCTCACTGACCTCTGAGGCGACAGGCACTGGCTCACTGACTGTGGTATGCGCTGGCTTGGGTTCGCTGACCGTGGCTGACGAGGGCTCTGGCTCGCTGGCCGTGGCTGACGAGGGCTCTGGCTCGCTGGCCGTGGCAGGCGTGGGCTCTGGCTCGCTGGCCGTGGCAGGCGTGGGCTCTGGCTCGCTGGCCGTGGCAGGCGGAGACTGGAGAGCAGAAGCCTTTCCTCTTCTCCTCCTCCGCCGGGCAGACGAAGTGGACCGTGCAGGCTCACTGACCAAGGCAGGCGTGAAGGTACGAACCACGGGCGAGTGGAGGGTTATTACTGTGGGAGGAGTGGCAGAGTTCTCCTCGATGGCGCCCACAGTTAACGGCGAACCGCAGGCCAGCAGAGTCTCCTCCACGAACGCGTGGAGCGTCCAGCCGCGCGTTGCCTGTGGCAACCGCTCCTTAAGTGCGGGGTGCAGATTGCGCCTGAAGAAGACCACCAGAGAGGAGTCCGGGAAATCCGAGATACCCGCCAGCTTAAGGAAGTCGCGGATGTGGTCCTCTATAGGGCGATCCTCTTGCTTCAAGCAGAGCAGATGGAAGTTTGCTCGTTGAACCGCTGGATCCATAGTGTGGTCGTTCGTTCTGTTATGAACGAGCAGCGAAGGCAGACGAGGAGATGCAGATCCAGTTGCAGTTCAACTTTATTACATAAACAAACAGGCAAAACACAAAGGAAAACCCTCAATGGGGAAATAAACATTACATAGAAAACACGGGCAGGGAACACACACCAGGCTAACAACATTCAACGAACGACAAGGAGTGAACAAAAAGCAGGGCTTAAATACACAGTGAGTGATGACAGAATGAGACACAGGTGAAAACAATGAACAAAATGGCAGTGATGATGGCAGGTGGATTCTGGGAAGTGTAGTTCTAAACAATGACAAGTGAGACAGTGGAGCTAAACAAGGGACAAAACTATGGAATGCAAAGGTGATAAAAATGGCAGACAGAGGGCAACAGTGAAACAAGACAAGGAATTCCTAACACAACCAGTCCTGCCACAAAGAGATCAATGAGGCATTTCTGGTTGAAGCCCAAACCCGAGGCCAACACTATTTGTCAATAACCAGTGTAAACCAGTGACAAGAGTTTTTCTAAAGGCTTAATGATTTTTTTACCTTTGGGCATGTTAGCTTACTGATTTTCACATAAAAGTGCTTCTGTGGATAGATTAATAAAAAAAGGTCTCATTTGAAGTCTGTATTCTGCACCATCTGGAGTTCCATCTGAAAGAGATCACTCTGGGATTTGTGATCCCTCAGGAGGTTGTACCGTGTTCTATTTGAAAGACCACTGTGGGGTCATTCTAATAGCATCATGTTGCCTCATTTTGCTTAATATGGTTTTAATATGATGGTGTCAAGCCTAGAATTTTATGTCAGAGTCATCATACAGAGACACTGTACCACATATATGGGTTCTGTTTGCTTACACATTCAAGAGATTTACTGTACCATCATAATTATAGCACATGTATTAGACAGGTATTATCAAATATTTTAAGGAATATTTCACCCCAACAAATTCTGACATAATTTACTCCCTGTCATGTCAATCTAAATATTTATGATTTTTTGTCTTCCATGAAACACAAAACGTGATTTTTTTTTAGGGCATTTTCAAATTAATGAAAGTGAAATCTATAGAGATATAGATCTATCTATCTATCTATCTATCTATCTATCTATCTATCTATCTATCTATCTATCTATCTATCTATCCATCCATCCATCCATCCATCCATCCATCCATCCACCCATCCACACTACCTGGCCAAAACAATAATAATACCCTTTAGCTTTGATGTCATTATTCAATGACTAATGGTTTGTGTGGATCTCGTCTTTAGACACACATTATGCAGAACCAAACTTTTTCTCATAACAGCAAGGGAAAGGATCTCAGTGATGGTGGCGTAGTGGCTAAAGTACAGGGCTGTTAATCAGAAGGTTGTTGGTTCGAACCCCATGGCCACCACCATTGTGCCCTTGAGCAAGGCACTTAACTCCAGGTTGTTCCGGGGGGGATTGTTCCTGTAATAATTGCACTGTAAGTTGCTTTGGATAAAAGCGTCTGCCAAATGCATAAATGTAAATGTAGCACAAAATTTGGTCACATGTGCAAGTGATTTACTTGGATTGTAGAGGGTTGGTGTCATGGTTTTGTGTCGTCTGCACTGTGTTTCACGTCGTCTGCCCCGTGTTTTCTGTTTCACCCGTCACTAGTCACGTCCATGTCACGCTCCCTTGTTGTCTGCTCCGTGTTTTCTGTCTCACCGCTCATGCTTCCTGTCATGTCTTCCTTGTTGTCCGCCCGTGTTTCACTGTCTCTGTGAAAAACTACACTTCCCTTCTTCCCGTCTTTTCCGGCCCCGTCACTGTGTTATTGTCCGCACCTGTCCGTCATTTTGTCATTACCGTGTCTCGTTATTTAAACCCCGCTGTTTTCCCTTCCCCTTGTCGTGCGTTGACGTTCCGTGTTCACACTAAGCCTATGCTTGTTGCTCCTGTTCGTGTTCCCTGCCAGTCTGTCTACCCGCTCGTGGTTACCCTGTTATCCGTCTGTCCGTTCCAAGGTTACCCTGTTATCCGCCTGTCCGTTCCGAGGTTACCCTGTTGTTCTCCGCCCTCCGTATTCTTCAGCATTTGGTTTACCCTATTTTCCCATCATGGATTTTGATTTGTTCCAGTGTTTGGTTTCTTTTGTGTTGTTATTAATAAAGCCGCACTTGGATCCACACCCCTGTCTGCATTCTCCTGTTTCCACACCACAGCATTACAGAACGCACGACCCAAAATGGATCCAGCAGTTTCACGGGCCAACTACCGGCTGCTCTGTTTGCGACAGAGGGACCGTCCCATAGAAGACCACATCCAAGACTTCCTTGCTCTGGCAAACCTCACGACTTCCCGGACCCTGCCTTGGTGGTTTTCTTCAGGGATAACCTGAACCCTTTGCTGAAGGAGTGGTTGCCTCAAGCGATGCACGGCTGGACCCTCTGCGACTTCCTGGAGGCGACCCTACTGGTGTGCGGCTCTCCATTTACTGTGAGTGTGACAAAGGAGGACCCTACCTCACCACCCACAGCGGAGACTCTCCAGGCGTCCCTGGCGCACCCTGCCGCACCAGCCCCACCTGTCAGCGAGCAAACCCCCGCACCAGTCGCCCCCCCCAAGAGCCCACGTGGACCACTGCATCGGCCCGGAGGAGGAAGAGAAGACGGGCTTCCGCCTCCCGGTTCACATCAGCCACGGTCAACGAGCCTGAGCCCTCATCAGCCACGTTCAGCGAGCCTGTGCCCTTGCCAGCCACGGCCAGCGAGCCTGAAGCCACACCGACCAGAAACAGCGTTCCAGCGCATACCACGGTCAACCAGCCAGAGCCTGTCGCCCCAGAGGTCAGTAAGCCAGTGCCTGTCGCCCCAGAGGTCAGTGAGCCAGCGCCTGTAGCCTCGACTGTCCCGGAGCCAGCGCCTGTAGCCTCGACCGTCCCTGAGCCCGCGCCTGTGACCTCGACCGTCCCGGAGCCAGCACCTGTAGCCTCGACCGTCCCTGAGCCAGCGCCTGTAGCCTCGACCGTCCCTGAGCCAGAGCCTGTAGCCTCGACCGTCCCTGAGCCAGCGCCAGTAGCCATGACTGTCCAAGAGCCAGTGCCAGTAGCCATGACCGTCCAAGAGCCAGCGCCAGTAGCCATGACCGTCCAAGAGACAGTGCCAGTAGCCATGACCATCCAAGAGCCCCCACCTCTCAAGTCTCTCGAGCCTCCCAGGGCTCCTCCTCCCGAGCCTCCTAGGGCTCCGTCTCTCCAGTCTCTCGAGTCTTCTAGGGCTCCTCCTCCCGAGCCTCCCAGGGCTCCGCCTCTCAAGTCTCTCGAGCCTTCCAGGGCTCGTCCTCTAGAGCCTCCCAGGGCTCTGCCTCTCAAGTCTCTCGAGTCTTCCAGGGCTCCTCCTCCCGAGTCTTCCAGGGCTCCATCTCACAAGTCTCTCGAGCCTCATAGGGCTCCGCATCTCAAGTCTCTCGAGTCTTCCAGGGCTCCTCCTCCCGAGCCTCCTAGGGCTCCGCCTCTCCAGTCTTTCGAGTCTTCTAGGGCTCCTCCTCCCGAGCCTCCCAGGGCTCCGCCTCTCCAGTCTCTCGAGTCTTCTAGGGCTCCTCCTCCCGAGCCTCCCAAGGCTCCACCTCTCAAGTCTCTCGAGTCTTCCAGGGCTCCTCCTCCCGAGCCTCCTAGGGCTCCGCCTCTCAAGTCTCTCGAGTCTTCTAGGGCTCCTCCTCCCGAGCCTCCCAGGGCTCCGCCTCTCAAGTCTCTCGAGCCTTCCAGGGCTCCGCCCCTCAAACCTCTCGAGCCTTCCAGGGCTCCGCCCCTCAAGCCTCTCGAGCTTTCCAGGGCTCCGCCTCCCAGGCCTCTCGAGCCACCCAGGGCTCCGCCTCCAAGGCCTCTCGAGCCACCCAGGGCTCCGCCTCTCGAGCCTTCCAGGACTCCGCCTCTCAAGCCTCCTACAGCTCCGTCTCCCGAGCCTCCTATGGCTCTGCTCTCAGAGACCACAGAGCCTCCTAGGGCTCCGCCTCTAGAACCTCCTACGGCTCTTCTCCCCGAGCCTCCTATGGCTCCGCCTCCCGAGCCTCCTACGGCGCCACCTTCCTCGGCTCCGCCGCCTGAGCCTTCCTCAGCTCCACCTCCTGAGCCTCCCTCGGCGCCATCCCTTGAGCCTCCCTCGGCTCCACCTCCTGAACCTCCCTCGACTCCGCCCCCTGAGCACCCAGAGCTTTCCATGGTTCCGCCTCCCTTGGCTCCGCCTCCTGGGCCTCCCGAGCCATCCTTGGCTCCACCTTCCTCAGCTCCGCCTCCGGAGTCTCCAAAGCCCCGCTCGGCTCCGCCCCCTGAGCCTCCCTCGGCTCCGCCTCCTGAGCCCCCCACGGCCCTGCCTACGCCTCCTTCGGCGCCACCTCCTAAGTCTTCTACGGCTCCGCCTCCGAAGTCCTCCTTGGCTCCGCCTCACACGGCTCCGCCAGCCTCTGCCCCAAGGCCCGCTCCCAGACCTCCTAATCTGGTGCTCGCCTCGTGGCCAGCTCCCGAGGCCCCCAGGTCTATCCCCACATTGTGGCCGCCTTCCAGGCCTCCTGAACCTGCCCCTGCCTGGTTGACGCCCCCCAGGCCACCGGACCCGGTCCCCTTCGCACACCCCCATAGACTGCTTGCCTGCCCTCTCGGCTTCCCTGGTCTGCCTGTCTACCCTCTCGGCCTCCCTGGTCTGCCTGCCTCCTGTGGACTGCCTAATCGCCCCCTTGGCCTGTCTCAGCACCCCTTGCACCCCCGTGAACTGTCTTTGCACCCCTTGTTCTCCCCCTGGTCTGTCTGTTTTCCCCCCAGTGTACCCCCCTCTCTCCTGGGTTCTTCATTCCTTCTTTTTGTTTCTTGTTTTTTTTTAAGACCGTCTGGAATCCGGTCTTTTTGAGGGGGGATTATGTCACGGTTTTGTGTCGTCTGCACCGTGTTTTGCGTCATCTGCCCGTGTTTTCTGTTTCACCCGTCACTAGTCACGTCCATGTCACGCTCCCTTGTTGTCCGCTCCGTGTTTTCTGTCTCATCGCTCACGCTTCCTGTCATGTCTTCCTTGTTGTCCGCCCGTGTTTCACTGTCTCTGTGAAAAACTACACTTCCCTTCTTCCCGTCTTTTCCGGCCCTGTCACTGTGTTATTGTCTGCACCTGTCCGTCAATTTGTCATTACCGTGTCTCGTTATTTAAACCCCGCTGTTTTCCCTTCCCCTTGTCGTGCGTTGACGTTCCGTGTTCACGCTAAGCCTATGCTTGTTGCTCCTGTTCGTGTTCCCTGCCAGTCTGTCTACCCACTCGTGGTTACCCTGTTATCCGTCTGTCCGTTCCAAGGTTACCCTGTTATCCACCTGTCCGTTCTGAGGTTACCCTGTTGTTCTCCGCCCTCCGTATTCTTCAGTATTTGGTTTACCCTTTTTTCCCATCGTGGATTTTGATTTGTTCCAGTGTTTGGTTTCTTTTGTGTTGTTATTAATAAAGTCGCACTTGGATCCACACCCCTGTCTGCATTCTCCTGTTTCCACACCACAGCATTACAGTTGGTGCATAGAGTTAAAGATTGAGCTTGGAATTTAAATATATTATAAATAATAAATCGTTCAAATGAAGATTGCAATGCAATGGAAATTCAATGTTTTTACCCAGCCCTAGTTCCTCACACAAATGTATTGTATGGCTTCAGAAGACTTGGACTATAAAAATATATTTTTTGTGGTGCTTTTTTTTTTGTGGTGCTTGACAGACAAGATTCTCATTGGTTTTCATTATATGGAAAATAGTGACCACAATATTTGTCAAAATATTAATCTTAGTGTTCCACAGAAGAAAGAAAGACAACCTAGAACAGCATGAGTGTGAGTAAACATAATCGCATGAACAAAATCGCATAGAGTGTTGGACCAAAAACATACACAGCGTATGTGTGAATGTTTCTGTGACTGTGCATCCCCTGTTTTTTTTTTTCTTTTAAGGCTTGTTTAAGCTAGCTATAGCTTTAGTAGAGCATGCTGTACAAGCAGTAGTTAGCTTCTCTTCATTACATTCCCTCAGTGAGAGACAGAGAGATAAAGAGGAAAAGAGTGAGTCAACATCTGGAGATCAGTCTTACTTTATCACACTCTGGCAGGACAGACCATTCACCACAGGGTCCGTTTGATCATTACACTTGGTCACTCAGCATGTTTTGGATATATAAAACAAAGATTCACAAACTGAAGACATATACAAACCAAGAAACATCCACACATACGGTACTAAAATAGATTACATATCCATATGCACCTAATTTGACCTTTCTGTGAATACATGAAGACTTGTTAAATCTATCAGGGATCGTAATGAAATAGGGGAGACTGGGGATTGTAACAGATTTTGTTTAAATGGCTGTAACTCAGTGTTTTGCGCTATGTGTCTCTAATTTTGATGTAATATTCCCATAATTATCTACTACTGATTAAAGTAGTTAAGAAATCTACTTATTCATGTGTAAATTAGTGTCAAGTACTAAGAGTGCAGATGTCACAACCTACCATGCTACCGGTGTGGGTTATGACACTACCTAGATAGCAACATATGTGGGCCAAATCTGGCTTATTTTTGGCACTTCTGTTTGGTTCTGGCATTGAAATTGTAACACCTTTGTGTGAAACAGCATTTGGCTGAATTCTGCTGTGAGTCCAGTCAACCAAAAGAATCAAAACAAAGACTGTTCATTTGGATGAACATTAGTTTGAGTCTGGTCAGCTAAAATTGGTTGAGATCTGTTTGCCAAACGAAGAAATAGACATGCTGTCGGCTAAATTGTGGCACGAGTGCAGATAAACACAAGAAGACACGCTTTCGGCTTACTTATTCTTCTCTGAGCAATTTAAAACTGTATTGCAGCACTTCTCATGATATTGCCTCATTAGGATGAATCACTTTTGCTGTATTCTTAATTTGTAAGTCATTTTGGATTAAAGTGTCTGCTAAATGAATAAATGTAAATGTAAACATGGTGAATGAAGACAAGCAATCTAACAGCATGTGAGCATGATGTGAGCATTTAACAGTTTAGTCTAACATTTCTTTTTTTCCAATTTCTTTTTATTTATAATTCTTACATTTATTGCTAGTTGCAGTTCTATTGTCTTTTGCTGCTTATTTGATTGCACATCATTTGTATGTTTATTGCTTGCTTTTGTAATATTAATGTATCCATTACATAGTTTACATTTGTATGTTTTTCTATTTTCTTTAGATATAGTTTTATTTTTTAATGTTGAACAATTCTTACATTTATTGCATGCTTTTGTTTTATTGTCTTTCTGCAGCTTTTTTAATTCTTTGCATATTTTCACACTTATGAAATATGTGTATTTTTTCCATGTGGGTTGCAATTATGTTGGCAAATGAATGAATTAAACTTGAATTTAAAGCAAATTTCTACATCTTTTCTTTTTTGCCACATATTTGACAAAATATGAAAATATTACATTACATATGGTGCTTGGTAATTTAAGGCTGTCATCTGGCTGACATCTGATGATTTTGAGGATAAGTGTGGCTGAGTTTTGGCCCCTTTCTGGGGTGGATACGGCTTACAGTCGATTAATGGCTTTTGGGCCAATTTTGGACTGTAATTCCTCACTCGCAGGTGAAATGCAGCCAGATCCAGGCCAAGATCATTTTGCTATCTGTAATAGACAATATAGACATTTTACTATAATTTTTGTGTGAATTTGTTGTTGTAATCAATTGTACTTGTTCAAAATAATTGTTATGACAACACCATCATTAGATTTTATTTAAAATTTGTAAAAACATATAGGAAATATTTTAATTCAAAACAGCAAATAGAATCGGAAACAAATATGAAACTATTTTAAAACACAATTGCTTTTTTTCACCACTCTCACAAATGCTGGCCTTTACACTGTCCAATTTTGTTCAATCTTTGTGGCTCTAGTAAAAGTAGGCTACTTTGGAAAGTAGCATTACAAACCTCCATGTCTGATCAGCCATGATATTTCTAAAAAAATGTTTAAGGCACACTCAGTAATTTTTTTCCTCATTTAAAACTTTTTATTTCTAAAGAGATTTTCACTCATGAACCCTGGCGTTTTGTGCATAGTGAATGTCTACAATTGCATTGGTAACTGAAATATACTGTTTGAATAATCCAGAATCCCGGCCAATAAGTGTCAGTGTAAGGCATACCTCAACATACTTAAAAAAAAAAAAAGTGCATATTTAAAAGTAGGTGAAAAGCTTGTATGGAAGTTAAATATGAAATTAAAAGATAGCCTCCTGATTCAGATGTTACCAGTTCATTCATTTAACAACATCCATTTACATGATCACAAATACAATTTTAAACCAGATGTGACATTTTACTTTCTTACCTCAAAATTATTTTTTTATCTTTCATATTTTTCCTAATGGGACGAGTCAAATTGGGCTTTCAGATGATTTGCACGAGAGCATCCGTGCACCACTCTATGCCAGCATTAAGCACCACTTTGATCTCCAAATGAAAAGTGCTGGAGAGAAAGTCTTGTTTTGAGTTTAGCGCTAACATCCCCCACGTAAGGATCTCAATTGTCCAGTAAGCAATAGGGTGTCACTTTGGAAGGTCAGTGGCAACAGGGTCATAGTTTGAATCATTTAAACTATGAGCATCATATTAAAACCTCTTACAGAAGCACAACGCAGTGCCAAACACTGAAGCTCACGTTTCATTCCATATAATTCAATGTATACTCTAATGCTGACGTGAGTCACGTGGAAACACCTTTACAACTTCCACTTGGTGTTGTGGTGTTGTTGATGTATGACTGTGATTTCACTCTTTGTGATTCACATTTCAATCTATTTTCTGACAGTTAAATTAATGTTCACAACTCATACATTACAATAAAGTGTAGGTCTCCTTTGCACTTCTCGATAAAAAGCTCCTCAATTCAGACTTCTTGTACTAATAAAGGCAAAAAGATTCAAACACACACTCAAAAGAAACACAGCATGCAAGAACGCATGTAAGAATTCTCAACTCTCCTTAAACACTTATTAAATCACTTTGATATTGCAGCAGATAGGAACTCTACTGTAATACTCTCCTATAGACACACAAACACACCTCTGAATGTGATTAGCATCGAATCGATGCACCACACATAAAATGTAATTAGTTGCTGTGATGATTAGATTCATGGTTACTGTTTAATCATGCTGGTGGGGTGGGGCCTGATCAGGGCTTTTCATGTTGTTTACTGCGGTAGAGAATCTTAGTAATTGAGATGCCATGTAGTGAATCTCTATTGTGTAATAGATCTTCATTAGCACAGCCCTGAACAACCTCTCATGACAGAGGAGAGAGATAGAGGGAGAGAGATAATAATGCTCATGAAGAAACAGCTGACATGTGAAATTGGATTAAATTAACTGTTTTGCTGTTTCTTTGTGTGTATTTGTGTATGTAGAACAAGAAAAAAAAGACATTCACTCTCCACTGTATAGTATGAAGTTATTTGTGTGTGTGTGTGTGTGTGTGTGTGTGTGTGTGTGTGTGTGTGTGTGTGTGTGTGTGTGTGTGTGTGTGTGTGTGAGCGTGTATTTATCACTTTGTGGGGACCAAATGTCCCCATAAGGATAGTAAAACCCGAAATTTTTGACCTTGTGGGGACATTTTGTCGGTCCCCATGAGGAAAACAGCTTATAAATCATACTAAATTATGTTTTTTGAAAAGGTAAAAATGCAGAAAGTTTTCTGTGAGGGTTAGGTTTAGGGGTAGGGTTAGGTTTAGGGGATAGAATATAAAGTTTGTACAGTATAAAAACCATTATGTCTATGGAAAGTCCCCATAAAACATGGAAACACAACTGTGTGTGTGTGTGTGTGTGTGTGTGTGTGTGTGTGTGTGTGTGTGTGTGTGTGTGTGTGTGTGTGTGTGTGTGTGTGTGTGTGTGTGTGTGTATGTGCTTGTGACTGAGATGAGCAAGAAGGGATTTATATATCTGAAGCTAAACCAAACACCCTTTCCATTCAGCCTGTGCTGTAGTAGCAACATCCTGCTGTGTGCAGATCACTGAGATATATACCTAGCAAATAACTCAGCTATTTTCATTAAGTATAAAATCTATATCCGTGGTTCTGAATTGGTTTTGATTTAAGACTAAGAATTTAAAATGGACATCAAGTGGTACACCAACATAAAACTATCTAAAACTAATATGAAGTTATGCCATGAAATTAGTTTGTTAGATAGGAGTTTACTGACTCCACACCTTCCTTGAGTGAAAGCAGAATCAAAACTAAACTAAAGCATAGAGTATCATTTGAGTTTCATGTCCAGGCATCAGTACTGATTCTGTCTGACTCTGAGGCCTGAAAATAATAATAATAATAATTATTATTATTATAATGTTATAGTATGATAGTTTTCACAATAACTGATATTTAGAAAACAGGGCCTTACTGACCATACTGGTTCCACAGACAATTCGTTTAGGAGTTGTGATCTTCTCAGACTAGATTTTGATATTGGAGAGCAAATGAGAGCAATGTGTCAAATTAAGAAAAGGGGGTCTCCTCCCCTTAGCCAGAGTGCTGTGTCATGACCCTATCAACCATTAAAGTGCCATTATGACCCATGTCTCAAGGGATACCAATGATGTACATTTAATCAATCCAGTTCATCACTTCACGCTTACTGAAATGGGATCTTCATGACATGATACATGCCTGGACATAAGTAATCTGTTGCTTGAAAGATTTCTTGGTAACACTTTACAATACGGTTGTATACAAAAATATTAACAAACACAATAGTTGGAATGAAAAATTAATAATAAAAGTTTATTCATTTTGGTTCAGATTATACATTTCAATAATAACTTATTGAACTCTTATTGAAGACTGGGCCTAAACTGCTGTGTGGCCACAAGAAAGCCACTTGTTGGTGAGGCTAATTGGAAAACACAACTTCAATTTGCATAAAGTCCTTAAAGATTGGACTGGAGCAATGGAAAAAGGTAATGTGGTCTGAAGAGTCCAGATGTATCCTATTCCAAAGCAATGTGTCCGTCAGAGTAGGAAGGGAATCGCATGAAGCGATGCACCCATCATCCATAGTGCCCACTGAACAAGTCTCTGGAGGCAGTGTTATGATCTGGGGTTGCTTCAATTGGTCAGGTCTAGGCTCAGCAATGTTATGCGGCAATAAAATGAAGTCAGCTGACTACCTGGATGTACTGGATGACCATCTTATCTCACTAAGAGCCTTTTTTTAACACAAAACACTAACACTCATTAACACTAAGATTCGGCATGTTTTTTAGCTTTTAAGTACAGTAAATACACACATTCCAAATTCCAAATTCACTTTTAAATTATTCCATAAATTCACTTTTATGCCCACATTCTGAAGAAAAAATTAAATGAAATGCTCTTAATAAATGTTTAGGAAAATCATGTGTATCTAACCTGTCAAACACAACGCAAGGATATAATGATTGTTTACCGCACTATCGCATTAACTGCACCTTTATGTTTTCATTAATTAAGCCTGGGGGAACTGGAGTTTACTCATGCTTGCTCATCATTATTACAAGCACTTTTGAGGATTTTCTAAGGAAGTTTGCCAGTTTAGTCACATCAAATCTTTTAAAGATATTTAGAGTTTTGTTTGAGGCACGTAGTAGCAAGTAGAGTGTATATCCACAAGCAGAACTTTATATTCTGCTTTGTTTTCTTAGTTATGTCTTTGAAATAGTCTGTACTGTTTTTTTATATATATATGTACTTAAACTCGCTCATGGAGACTGCAGTTTGGGTGGTTTACAAGACCAATTTTTGTAGGTTAAAAACTGGTAATTACAAGGGTATTATGCTATAAATGTGGTTTATGAGGACATTTGTAGTGTCCCAATAATTCAAATCACTTAAAAAACACATTATGCTTTTTTGAAAATGTAAAAATTCCAAAAGTTTTATGTAAGGGTTAGGTTTAGGGGATAGAATCTATAGTCTGTACAGAATAAACATCATTATGTCTATGGAGAATCCTCATAAGGATAGCCACACCAACGTGTGTGTGTGTGTTCGTACGTGCGCGTATGTGTGTGCGCGTGTGTGCGTGCATGTGCGTGTGTCAAACTGTATTTTACAGTGTTAATTTTATTATGTTACTGTGTACATAATAATTACTGACTAATTATAATGAACTACATGTGAATACGGTGTCATGTTTTAGAGTTGACTACCTATTTATTGTTAATCTTATTACTGAAGTAATTAATCATTTATAGCATTAACATGTAATATATGTGAAAAATAATTATGTTTAGCATGGATAAAGTTAATTGAAAAGATGATTTTATCAATGAGTTTGGTTTAGCAAAGCACCCGTACAGCTTTTACATCACTTTTCTGAGTGTTTGAGAGTTATGTACATTGTTGTTATGTAGTGAACCGTTACATAGTCAGAAATGGAGTAGACAGGCTGCTATGGTCACACAGACCCAGTGGAGTCTCAGCCAAAAGGTCATTTAGCACCTTACGGAAATCTAATGTGACTGCATTAAACCACAGAGCCTGTGGACAGACGGAGACATACAGAATCAAGTGCATGTGTGTGTCTATGTGTAATATTGTAATCATTACATTATCATCATATTTGCAACTTATTAAAGCTGTTTCTCTAAAAATAAACATACTCAAGGGGACAGCAGTAGTGCTCAACACTGGACTTGAAAAGAAATGTAGCCCTTTGTTTAACAGTTCTTCATTCTGTTACTGACATTCAAAACCAGCAACCTTTAAATAAATAATCACACAAAAATTAAAATTCTCTCATAATTTACTCACCCTCATACCATCCCAGATGTGCATGACTTTCTTTCTTCTGCTGAACACAAACAAAGATTTTAGAAGAATATTTCAGCTCTTTAGGTTCTCATAATACAAGTCAATGGGTACCAATATTTTGAAGCTCAATAAAGCAAATAAAGGCAGCATACAAGTACTCAATTCCACTCCAGTGGTTAAATCTATATCTTCAGAGGCGGATCAATATTTTAGTCTTAGATATTAATCTGTTTCTCACCCACACCAATCAAATCGCTTCTGAAGATATGGATATAACCACTGGAGTCATATGGATTAATTTAATGCTGCCTTACTTGATTTTTAGAGCTTGAAAGGTCTGGTCACCATTCACTTGCATTGTATTTAGCTACAGAGCTAAAATATTTTTCAAAAAATCTTTGTTTGTGTTCTGCGTAAGAAAGATCCTTGTGCCAACACTGCTATGCTTACCGAAATTCAAAACTTTGCCTTCAGTGGCCATGGAAGTGCATCAAATGTCAGTTGTTTTCAGCCATACAGAATGCAATACAGTGAATAGGAATGTATAATTTATAAACCGATCCTCCACTTGGTTTGATATTTAGATATAAATATGCAATAGGCAAAAACTAGCTGAAAAGTCCACGGTAAAACCTTATTATATCCAGGTTTCTTAGGTGCGTAGGCAAAAGAAAAAAAGAAAACTTGCACACAGTGTCAATAGAAATGTACTCACTTTCTTATGATGTGTTACATTTATTCGAGCAGACAGATAAGTAAGTTTGAAGTAAATTTGGCGCAGAAGAAATAGAAATACAGTAAATCTTGTATAAATTGCACAATTACATGCACATGTTACCAGGCAAGATCATATTTATTTATCAAGAAAATTCACGTTAGATCATAATTATTTTTTTTCTAGTAAGACCTTTGATATTAGGGCAAAAATAATATTCTTTATAATAATTTTTGTATTGTTTTCCTATAAAAATATTTAAAAATCCTTAAATCAAGTCAATTTGATTTATCTTGTTTTAGAAACAACACTGCATATTTAGGTTTTTTAGAGAATGTATTTTTAACATGTGTATTTTGTCTTACTGTACTGACAGAGTTTTTATAGTCAAAACAAGTGAAAACTATACGATCCAATTTGCACGTCGACCGCCTTGTTTAAATGGTGTTCTGTCTTCTATGGTTCTGTCCGAAGACATGCCAGTGTTACAAGCCGAGATACACAATCTTCTCGCAAAGAACTCAGTAGAGGTTGTTTCATATGAATTAATAAGCCTGCTGTCTGCTGTGCGAATGCGTGGCCAAATTCCCCCCATTGGCTCTTTTCAGTCATGGCCACCTAATAATCGCCATCCATTAATTGGCTCTATCACTCCACTCTCTCCTCTCCACCAATAGCTGGTGTGTGGTGAGCATACTGGCGCACTATGGCTGCCGTCACATCATCCATGTGGATGCTGCAAACTGGTGGTGGTTGAGGAGAGTCTCCTGTTCACTGTGTAAAGCACTTTGAGTGTAGTGTCAGAAAAGGGCTATATAAATGTAACGTTAATTCATTCAAGTCCTCATGGGCGTGTCAGAGCTGGTGTTTACAACAATCGAGCTCAATCTGTGTTCCAACCACACGACATATGTGTTGTGTCCCACACAGTGGGATTTACAGCTGTTATTCCTCGTTCTGGAGAAGGACAGCGGGCTTCGGCCCATTCAAGTTCTGACACGCTTGAATCATACACTTGCGACGCGGCCATTCAAAATGTTAAATCAGAAACAGATCTTATTGCACATCTGTCCTCATGTCTGATTTGAGTCAATAGAGCTGAAAGACGCATATTTCATGTACCAATTGAACCGTGTTAAAGCCGGCTTTTTAGACATTGATTTAGTGTCATTTCAATCAACTAAGCATGGCCTCCTCATGGGCATGGTCAAACGTTGTGTCTTTACAAGACATATGTTTTGCAGCAGGATGGTCTTCTCAAAACACATTCGCAAGGTTTCACAACCTAGATGTAAAGTCTCTCTCTCTTAACAAGTCCTCTCTGTTTAGAGCGCTTTCTATTTAGTTTGCCAAAAATACACTTATGCCCCTCCCTTTAAGTATGGGCTCCCCATTTGTCTTGTTATCTAGTCGATCCTCAATGTGTTTCCAGTGTTCTTGTCGACCCTGTGCCCCCATCTGGTTCAGTCCAGTCGGTCCTGATTCCCCTTCATCCTTTGCCCCGTTTCCTGGATTACTTTTCCCCTACAAGGTGGTTTAATATTTTTCCTCCTCATGGGAGTTTGTGTAAAGTATTTTTGGTTTTCTAACTCTGCATTTAGGACCTCATATCTGCCAACTGTGACACCGTCCTGCTGTTAGAGAGTGTAACTTTTCAGAAACTGAGCGATCTCAGCCTAGTTCGTCCACTTTTCCACTGACATGAGTGGTGGTGGCGTAGTGGGCTAAAGCACTATACTGTTAAGCAGAAGGTTGTTGGTTCGATCCCCACGGCCACCACCATTGTGTCCTTGAGCAAGGCACTTAACTCCAGGTTGCTCCGGGGAGATTGTCCCTATAATAAGTGCTCTGTAAGTCGCTTTGGATAAAAGCATCTGCCAAAATGCATAAATATAACTGTAAATGTAAACATGAGATCTGAACTGCGATCAAACTGATCCTGTTACAAACAAAAACAGTGCATCGCGGACTAATGGCGAGGTAGGAGCTGTTGTGCAAGTCATGAAGCTGAATCAGAAACAAGCAAATAAACATTACAACAGGTCAATGTTTTGAATTGCACTACACTAAATAGAAAGAGCAATGAACACTTACTTGTGATGTACATCCCAAGTAACCTCTGAAAAACTAAATTAAATATAAACTCCAGACCCTTTCATCATGTCTAACGCCCACAAGCACATCCAATCAGAAGTGATAGTCCCTATGCCATGTTCCCTTCAAAGACAATTACCCTCCTCTCTGAGGGCTTCAGGGGGCTGAAAGTTGATAACGGTCAGTCACAACACACTTCTACAGTGACTATTATTGGGAATTCTGTTTGGAAAGACCCCACAACATGGATTGTGCTCTTTTTGAAGTGCCCTGCAAAGGAACCATCAGCGCAGGTGAAAACACAGCCATGTGCAGTGAGCAGATTCTCATTGTAGAACACATTTCATTGGACAAAGTTTCTCTAGTACAATTTGACATTATGATTTGAGTGTCTTTCTAGCAGGAAGAGTCAGAATGCAGAATTGAAATGCTTATATTTTCTGAAAATGTATTTTGTCAACCTTTAGAAGTACACTCGCATAAAGATGACCCTAAAGCTAATAGATATGGACTAAAAGCAGTAAAACTTTCATTTTTATTTCACAGGGTCTTTATCACATCACATAATTGGCTTTGACTGTAAGCAAACTGTACAAAACAAATCAAATTGAAAGAAAACTAGCACACCTTGCATCAAAAAGCCACAAATAATGCAAAAATATCAAATAAATCAAATACGCAAATACATAAAAGATGAAAGAGCTCCAGTGCCATGCATCACAAAAAAAAAGCTGAACAAATTCTGGATTACAGGACTGGTTTTAGTTGGACAAAACTCATCAAATCCAATCAGGCTTCATTAGGGTTAAGTGGTATCAAGATGCTTATTACCAAATTTCTCAATTCAGAGTTTGATCCAGAGGTTATGATTAGTTCACAAGCATTCACATGAATGAAGCGAACAGCCAATCACGTGCGAGACAGCCTGAGTTACATCTCGTGAGAGATTCAGCGAGATTTACTTCTCAGCTGAATATATTTATGAAAATTATGATCAATTATAAGAATTTATAACACAGAAAAAGAAGACGAATACAAAAATATGATCAATAAAAACTAATTTCGCTCCAAACTTCTCTGTCACTTGTATGAATGTCCTGTTACATGTATTTTGTTACTCCCTAACACCCAGTACCATAAAGAAGAATGTCTTAAACTTAACAGGCTCCAACTTCACCAAAAATGTATTATTAATCAGCTGCAACAAAACAGCAACAACTGTCATAAGAAATGAATACATAATATTATATATTGGAGTGGAGTGGTGGAATGGACACTGGAGTGGTGGTGGTGTAGTGGGCTAAAGCACATAACTGTAATCAGAAGTTTGCTGGTTCGAACCCCACAGCCACCACAATTGTGTCCTTGAGCAAGACACTTAACTCCAGGTTGCTCCGGGGGGATTGTCCCTGTAATAAGTGCACTGTAAGTCGCTTTGGATAAAAGCGTCTGCCAAATGCATAAATGTAAATGTATATTATTTTCCTGTTTCAGTTGCTGTTTCCTAGTCTTGGTTATTCCTGTTTTCCCTTGTTCATGTGTCCAGTTCTCATTGGTTTATTGTTTGATTACTTTGATTCAGTTCTAGTTTGTCATTGGTTTTTTGTCCCTGTAACATTCTCATTTTGACTTTTGTTTTTGTACTTTTATTTTGAAATTTCCTGTTTCAGTTCCTGTTTCCTAGTCTTGGTTATTCCTGTTTTCCCTTGTTCATGTGTCCAGTTCTCATTGGTTTATTGTTTGATTACTTTGATTCAGTTCTAGTTTGTCATTGGTTTTTTGTTAATTGTCTTGTTATCTTGCTTTAGAGTTCTGTTCGTTTATTGGCCTTTGTCACCCTTGTCTTTTGTATTTAAACCATTTTGTTTGCCTTTTGCCCTTGTCAGGTATTGTTCTTGTAACCTTATCTTTCTGCCTTTATCTAGCCTTTGAGTTCTTGTAACCTTGTTGTTCTGCCGTAGTCTTATCTAGCCTTTGTACTTGTTACCCTGTTGTTCTTCCTTAGTTTAGTTTAGCCTGTCTTTGTGTCACCTCGTTCTCTCATAGTTTAGTCTCACCTGTGTGCATGTAACTTTGTCTAGCCTTAGTTTAGTCCAGTCTGTATCCTATGTACCTTGCAGTTTTGTTCCAGTCCTGTCCAGCCTTAGCCGGAGTTATTTCATGTCGTGTTTTGTTTTGTCACCCTTTACATTTATAGTTCGGGATCCTGGTTTCACATTGTCTGAATAAACTGCACTTGGGTTCGTCTCCACTTTGTCATCGTCTCTGCCTGTTTTGTGTGTCTAGATCGTTACAGAATACCTGACCTTTAACATTATGGACCCAACAGCCCAACTCTTGATGCTTCGTCAGGGGAATCAACCCATGGAGGCTTATGTGGTGGACTTTTGTACCCTGGCTTACCAGGTGAACTTTGAGGTAGCCCTTAAAGACATTTTTCATTGTGGGCTGAATGAGCCAACCTCATTGTTCATGCCTGGTGGTCTTTGTTCCCTCCGCCTGGCTCAATATATTGACCTCACCCTGCTGTTCGCTGGTTCCTCATTCACTGTGGGGGAGGCAGACACTGAACCAGAGTTCCACAACACGGCCCCGGTCTCGAAGCCTGCCACGGCCAGCGAGCCAGCGCCTGTAGCCTCGACCAGCGAGCCAGAGCCTGTGTCTGCCACAGTCAGCGAGCCAGTGCCTGTAGCCTCGACCGTCCCCATAACCACGCTCCCTGTTGGTCGAAGGAGAAAGAGAAGGAAGAGGGCACCTTCTCCCCAGTCTCTTGTGCTCAAGATCGCAGAGATCACCTCAGAGTCTTCCACGGCTCTGCCAGCCTCGGCACCGCCTCTCGAGCCTCCCAGGGCTCCTCCTCTCTCGAGCCTCCCAGGGCTGCTCCTCTCTCGAGCCTCCCAGGGCTCCTCCTCTCTCGAGCCTCCCAGGGCTCCTCCTCTCTCGAGCCTCCCAGGGCTCCTCCTCTCTCGAGCCTCCCAGGGCTCCTCCTCTCTCGAGCCTCCCAGGGCTCCTCCTCTCTCGAGCCTCCCAGGGCTCCTCCTCTCTCGAGCCTCCCAGGGCTCCGCCCCTCAAGTCACTCTCGAGCCTCCCAGGGCTGCTCCTCTCGAGCCTCCCAGGGCTCCTCTCGAGCCTCCCAGGGCTCTGCCTCTCGAGCCTTCCACGGCTCCGCCTCCAGAGCCTCCTACGGCTCTTCTCCCAGAGACTCCCGAGCCTTCTAGGGCTCCGCCTCTAGAGCATCCTACGGTGCCACCTCCCTCAGCTCTGCCTCCTGAGCCTCCCACGGCCCCACTCCCTGAGTCTCCAGAGCTTTCCATGGTTCCGCCTCCCTCGTCTCCGGAGCCTCCCGAGCCTTCCTCGGCGCCGCCTCCTCAGTCTCTCAGTGCTCCGCCTGCCGAGTCTTCCACGGCTCCGCCTTCCAGGGCTCCATCTCCCAAGTCCTCCACGGCTCCGCCTTTCACGGCTCCACCCCCAGAAACCCTTCCTCGCATGGTTCTGCCAGCTCCCCCAGTAACCATCCCTCTTCCTGTATTGTGGCCTTGTCCCTGGCCTCCTGACCCAGTTCCTGTCCCGTGGCCACCTCCTAGGTCTCCTAAACTAATCCCTGCCCTGTGGTCACCTCCCAAGCCACCTAGCCCAGTCACTGTCCTGCGGCCACGTTCCAAGCCGCCTGACCCTGTGCTCGTTCTATGGCCGCCTCCAGAACTAGTCCCTGTCCTGTGGTCACCTTCCAGGCCCCCTGACCCAGTCTCTGCCCTATGGCTGCCTCCCGACCCAGTCCCAACCTTGAAGTCATTTCCTTGGTCTCCTGGCCACCCGCCTTTCTGCTATGTTCCCCCCGACTTTGCCCTTGGTACCCTCTTGAACTGCCTGTTTGCCCCTGGTACCCTCTTGAACTGCCTGTTTGCCCTTGGTGCCCCCTTGAATTGCTTGTGCCTCCCAGAACCACTTCTTTTCCCCTACTCACTGTGGACATTTTTGCCTTTTTTTTTTTTTCTTTTTTTTTTTTTTATTATTTATGAAGAGTCTGGTATCTGCTCCTTTTAGGGGGGCTCCTGTAACATTCACATTTTGACTTTTGTTTTTGTACTTTTATTTTGAAATTTCCTGTTTCAGTTGCTGTTTCCTAGTCTTGGTTATTCCTGTTTTCCCTTGTTCATGTGTCCAGTTCTCATTGGTTTATTGTTTGATTACTTTGATTCAGTTCTAGCTTGTCATTGGTTTTTTTGTTAATTGTCTTGTTATCTTGCTTTAGAGTTCTGTTCGTTTATTGGCCTTTGGCTGTTTTGTGTGTCTAGATCGTTACAGTCTGCAGTTAAAGCACATCTTGTTCGTTTCATTTCAAATCCATTGTGGTGGTGTATAGAGCCAAAAAGATTATAATTGTGTCTATGTCCCAATATTTATGGACCTGACTGTATCTTAAACCCAAAATTTGAATATGTTAATATTAGTTAACAATTAACTAAGATTAATAAATTCTACAAAATTATATTCATTGTTAGTTCATGATAGAACTTTTATTTATTTTTTTACAATTTTATTTGTATTTAAACTAGCTGACAGAGGGAACAATCAGTAATAATAGTAGTAGTATACAGGTGAAACTCGAAAAATTTGAATATCGTGCAAAAGTTCATTAATTTCAGTAATTCAACTTAAAAGGTGAAACTAATATATTATATAGACTCATTACAAGCAAAGATATTTCAAGCCTTTTATTTGATATAATTTTGATGATTACGGCTTATGAAAACCCCAAATTCAGAATCTCAGAAAATTAGAATATTACATGAAATCAACAACAAAAAAAGGATTTTAAATACAGAAATGTCGGCCCTCTGAAAAGTATAATCATGCATATGTACTCAGTACTTGGTTTGGGCCCCTTTTGCATTAATTTCTGCCTCAATGCGGCATGGCATGGATGCTATCAGCCTGTGGCACTGCTGAGGTGTTATGGAAGACTGAGATGCTTCAATAGCGGCCTTCAGCTCTTCTGCATTGTTTGGTCTCATGTCTCTCATCTTTCTCTTGGCAATGCCCCATAGATTCTCTATGGGGTTCAGGTCAGGCGAGTTTGCTGGCCAATCAAGCACAGTAATACCATGGTCATTGAACCAGGTTTTGGTACTTTTGGCAGTGTGGGCAGGTGCCAAGTCCTGCTGGAAAATGAAGTCAGCATCTCCATAAAGCTTGTCTGCTGAAGGAAGCATGAAGTGCTCTAAAATGTCCCGGTAGACGGCTGCGTTGACTCTGGACTTAATAAAGCACAGTGGACCAACACCAGCCGATGACATGGCTCCCCAAACCAACACAGACTGTGGAAACTTCACACTGGACTTCAAGCATCTTGGATTGTGTGCCTCTCCATTCTTCCTCCAGACTCTGGGACCTTGGTTTCCAAATGAGATGCAAAATTTGCTCTCATCAGAAAAGAGGACTTTTGACCACTGAGCAACAGACCAGTTCTTTTTTTCTTTAGCCCAGGTAAGACGTTTGACATTTGAAGCCCATGTCCAGGACCCGTCTGTGTGTGGTGGCTCTTGATGCAGTAACTCCAGCCTCAGTCCACTCCTTGTGAAGCTCCCCACACATTTGAATGGCCTTTTCCTGACAATCCTCTCCAGGCTACGGTCATCCCTGCTGCTTGTGCACCTTTTTCTTCCACACTTTTCCCTTCCACTTAACTTTCTATTAATGTGCTTTGATACAGCACTTTGAGAACATCCAACTTCTTTTGCAATTACCTTTTGAGGCTTTCCCTCCTTGTGGAGGGTGTCAATGATGGTTTTCTGCACAACTGTCAGGTCAGCAGTCTTCCCCATGATTGTAAATTCAAATGAACCAGACTGAGAGACCATTTAAAGGCTCAGGAACCCTTTGCAGGTGTTTAGCTGATTAAAGTGTGACACTTTGAGCCTACAATACTGAACCTTTTCACAATATTCTAATTTTCTGAGATTCTGAATTTGGGGTTTTCATAAGCTGTAAGCCATAATCATCAAAATTATATCAAATAAAGGCTTGAAATATCTTACTTTGCTTGTAATGAGTCTATATAATATATTAGTTTCACCTTTTAAGTTGAATTACTGAAATTAATGAACTTTTGTACGATATTCTAATTTTTCGAGTTTCACCTGTAATTCTAGTAATAATAATAACAATAATAGTAGTAGTGGTGGTAGCAGTAATAATAATAAAAACAATAATAGCAGTAGTAGTGGTGATAATAATAATAATATAATCTCAGCTTTATGAAATTTTAGACTAGTAAATAAAATGATTGCCGATATACAAAACTCTCTAGGTCTGGGAGCCGCTCCGCTACCGCCGTCGAGCACATCCAACAGACCCACCCGACGCAGACACCAACTCCAATCCACCCGGCCCCTCCTACCCCGCCGTCAAAACCCAATCCCGTACCAGCGGTTAAGCCTCTGTGCACCGCTATGTCTTCCTCCACAAAGGATACTGGGGCACCACGACAGGCACCTCCACATCAAGCTCACCTGGTCTGGTTGTGACCTGGCAGATGACCAGAAATCATTGTTTGGTTGACCTTTTTAGATTATAATCTTTGGCTGGAAACGTGGTGTGCACCAGTTAGCTCCCAGCCAGAGAAACCACATCCAACCTTGTGGGACCTTATTTTAGTGTTACCAAAAAAAAAAAGCAGACC
This sequence comes from Xyrauchen texanus, assembly GCF_025860055.1. NCBI lineage: Eukaryota > Metazoa > Chordata > Actinopteri > Cypriniformes > Catostomidae > Xyrauchen > Xyrauchen texanus. The sequence continues at coordinate 20,998,120 of NC_068287.1, read as the reverse complement.
TCAGGAAATCTGATTACTGCTAAATAAATTCATTATGATTTATTTTGTAAGATCTTTTTGCAAAAAGTGGCCATAAAGGGCCATTTCACTGAAGACACCTTTTAAGCCTAGGCAACCATTAGGAAAATGGATGATAATGAGACAACTGAATGTACTGATTGTGAGAGAACAAAACATGCAGCTTTTTGAGAAGAAGGGTAATCACCATGGTGCTTTTCTGTCTCTCTCTCTCTCTCTCTCTCTCTCTGTCTTTCTGTATTTCTTGAACTTCCTTCCTCTCTCATTTTAATGTTAAAGATTTTTTCAAATTTGATTTATTTCTTTTTGTTTCCCAGTTTAATGTTCAGAAACAACTACTGTATAAGTTATAAATTGGTAGGTCAATTCAGCCGAAAATTGAAAGCACTGTGGCTCTGTTTTGCTATCTAAAAATTGCCCTGTTTGTTTGACCATCCCAATCAACCTGCCATAGCAAGACTTGCTTAGCCAATTGCATCAGTTTGGTGCAAGACTATCTGTTTGGTTGATCAAACGAAAGGTTTTTGGTAAACCTGTTTGAAAACATTCATTATTTTGCAATTCCATTTGGGAATGCTTTAATTACTGTGCTTTCTCCTTTCGTGAGGACTACCGTAGCATCATATGTCTCATTTCTCTCCCAGAGCCTCATTATTCAGAAACAAATTTAACTGGAAAAACTTTGTGTTCAAATTGTTTTCTGCCTCAGAATACAGCTAGTCCTGTGGAAAAGTACCTAAAACAGGCTTTAGTCCCTGCAGTGGAAAAATACCTATTGTTTTTACTCACATGGTATTGCTGTTGTTATTATTGTGATCTCCATGTGACAGGGAATCAGAATCTACTGTATGCTCAGACTGGCAGTCCAAATCCGATTTTTTGTGTATCTGATTGGAATCTGATCTTCATGATTGACTGTCTGCACTATGTATTGCAATTAAGCAGATCAATTTGTGTGTCCCATTGTGAACACAATTTTTTGCCATTCAGACTTGCTAAATATGATTGGATTCCAATCGGATATGCACATAAATCTGATTTAGAATGACAGTCTGAACCTTAGCCATAAGAGATAGTTGCAGTGAGTTGGTATGTCTTGACAACACTCCATCATTTTGTATCTGCATGTGTAGTAAACCAACAGCAGAATAAAAGCTGTAAAGACGTCTGTACAAAATGTGTAAAAAAGTCTTACAATGTTTTTTGTTTATTGAGAGGCCAGAAAGTGCAAAAGTGCTCTGAGCAATAAACTAAAAAAGTGTAAGCCTTTTTCTACACATTGGGTGCAAGCTTCCCCTTTCTTTTGGTCCTTAGTATCTGCAAGTGTTGCATATCTCTGACTGAAGGCAGTTACACCCTTGCCCAAAATCAAGTTGTTTGGAGTCTGCTAGAGTGACACCGTCTTAAGAATCCAGCTCAAAGTATGATGTTCAAAAGCCTGGGATCAGGAAATTAGGACAAAAGCACTTAGAACAACACTGTGTCAAAGAGGAACCATGCTTAAATTGCACAATGTGATAAGTTACACTTATGGTTGACTTTTCAACAAAACCACAAAAAAAACAAGCTGAGACCAAACATAAACTCTATGGGGAAGCACCATCACTGATGCTTAAACTCATGCATCTGTCAGTCACAGCATTCTTTCTCCTTTTTGTGCTTCTTGAATGTCAAAAGAGCTTGGAGCTATGAGGAGTAATTGTTATTGTAAGTATGCTTTTATCATTTACCCACACTACATTGTTACAGTTCAAATCAAGTGGAGAAAAATGCACACTATTGACATTTCAATAAAAAAAAATTGTAATAATAACATTTGTACGGTTAATTTATTAACAGCAACAACTAGAAAAAAAATGTGTTCACCATAACAATTATTATTTAGCATTTTTAGTTTTATGTCATAAAGTCTTATATTTGAACAGCTACTGCCCCCATGTGGTCCAAGCACTAAACAAAATTCAGTTGAGTAATTTGAGTCTATTATCTGCTGACATGGAAATAAGAACTCAAAAGAAGAGGCAGAGTAATCACACCGTGAATGGATGCCAATGGAGACCACCTTTTTAGATATAAGAGTATAACCATCTGTTCAGTGGTATGTGGTTTAAACAAGGTGCACAGCCAAAATATGAAAAGGGGCAGCTCACCCAAAATTCTGCCATCTTTTACTTACAGCTGAATGTCCAAGCCAGGGGTGTAATGCACCTATTTTTTTGAGGGGACACAGAGGTCAGTTTAATTATCGAAGGTACAAATACGTTTTTGGAAGTTCACTTAAAAATCAAAAGAGGACACGTGCCCCCTCAGTCGGACATGACGACTTTGGTCCAAGTTGTGTTTTCCAACGAAATTGAATAACTGTGGCTTTCAAAGACCGTGTAACGGGTCTGTGTATTTTTGCGTCCATTCCTTTTTTCTTTTTTTAACCCCAAAAATTAACTGATTAACACTGTTTTATAGAATAAGCAGATAGGCCTACAAACTAATTTCCTCTTAACCATTTCCTTTTCAATTTAAAAGTAATAAAGAGATTGGGGGAAAGGCTCAATTTTTGTTTTCCTTCAGTGTTTAAAAATTAATTTACACCTTGAATATTCGATACACACATGTGAGCGGCACTGAAACGCCCCTTTCATCTGATTGGTCAACTTGCCCTTTGGTCTGTAGCCTACTGCCTTAATCCTATCAGCTAGAGTTTGGATCGCTCTGCAAATTTGTCTTAATTCTCATTCAATATTGTCCCAAACCAGCACTAACTGTAAACTATGCATGCCATATGTATTAGAATCTTGCTGCTTGGCACATCATGGTGTTGTTTGCGAGATGTCGTCCTCTAATGGACTCTAATGTATGATGGAAGTGAAATTAGGTCAATTAAGCAGTTTAGAAAAGTTATATTGAGATTTAAAAGCATAATACTTGTAGCTGCCTTAAACTGTTTTCGACACATAGTCAATGTTTTCATTTTTGTTTGTGTAAATCTAGATTAATCCTTTCTAACAATTCATTCTAATGAAAAAATAAACTTACAAGATTTATTCATAAGCCTCCGAAAATATTGCTTTCTCAGATGCAAAAATCACAAAATAATTCCACAAATTGACATCAGCCTACAACATGTTCCAAGTGATCAAGGGTTAGGGTGTTCCAGTTTAACGCAATGTAAGGTACATCTGAGCCCATGAGACAAGGGGATAAAAATTAGTGATGGGAAGATCGTATAATTTTACTGACTTGGATCTTTGAGTCTCGTTCAGAAAAATTTACCAAATCTTTATTCAAGTCATTTCATTCATTTGAGCAGAATTAAATTAAAATATTACATTTTCACAAACAAAAAAAACAAAAAACAGATAAGATGCAAAGATCTAAGATATAATTTCTTAGTTTTATATTGGATGGTAATAAATAATGGTCTATGAGCTTGTTCATCTAGGACTGCCAATCATATCAAGGTTATATAACGTCTTGGTTAAAGATGTAACCTCGGTTCCCTGATGGAAGGAAAGAGACGTTGTGTCGATGTAGTGACACCAGGGGTTCGATCTTGAGAGCCCCAATCACCTTTGCTTTATTCAGAAAAGGCCAATGAAAATTCCCAGGTGTAATTTGCATGCAACTCTCCGCCCCCAGACAAACGGGTATAAAAGATTAATTCATATTTATGCTGAGTTGCCAAGAGAGTGTCCCGTACATGTCAGCAGTCAGCTCAGCGCCACACAACGTCTCGTTCCATCCATCAGGGGACAGTGGTTACATCTGTAAACAAGACGTTCCCTGTCTGTCACTCACTCGGTGTTGTGTAGATGTAGTGACACTAGGGGTACCTATACGAAACACAGGCGCTGAAACATGACACGAAGTACGGAGGAGCGGACATGGGCAAGCTGCTGCGTGCCTCGCTACAAGCGCTCGACCACATCTTGACCTTCCAGCGAATTTAGGTAAGGCGTCTCCCTGATCCCGTTAAGGGTGGGAGGAGGCATTTATCCGAGGAGGCTACAGGCGGTGGTCTTTCCTGATTTTTGTATGCACCTGCTAGGATAGTGCTGGGGAAGCACTCTTCCTTCTCCAGGAGGGAGAGCACTACGGAGACAACATCCTACCAGAGGAAGATTAACAAGTGGAGAATACCTCACATGGATTCACCGACAGGGAAGTTAACATATGGAATGAAGCCACTGGGAGGACCCTATCTATGGAGAGGTTACACAGCAACAGTGGCTGAGCAGAACTGAGCTCTGTTGAGGGGAAACATAGGTTTGACCTAAGGGGAAACCGAGCAGTGGAAACGCATCATAGGGGATTAGCAAAGGGGAATCACCACGTATGGGCCACTGAGGAAAAGTACGCAGGCTAACCTGAAAAGGTGCATACCACGAGAACTGAGCCTGGCAGTATCACTCTGTGGCAGCGGGAGCCTGGTCAAGCGCCCGTCCGGGAGAGAAAAGCGGTAAGGGCGCTTACTTTGTTCCTTATGTATTTAAAGTGATTTCATGTATAGAGAGGGTGCTACACCTGAACAAACCATATTATTGTACAAGAACTCAAAGTGTGTAAACTAAAAGCCTTACCGGAGAATTGGGAAAAGTCTGTTCCACATGTCGTCCTTCCTGTAAAGTGTTACACACTCCTCCACCGAGTTCGCGGCGTCCAGTGTTCACAGGTTACAGGGACCTTTTTGTGGACAAATAACGCACATTATCACCTTGAAAGGGAAAAGGTACAAGTGCAAGTGATACACCCAACCAGCCACTCGGCCTACCTACTGTTACCCCATACCACTCGGGTCGAAACCGGTTCTATGCAGAGGTTGTAAAATCTTGCAAAAGTATTGAGTGTAGCCCATCCCGCTGCTCTGCATATGTCCACTAGAGAGGCGCCACTCGCCATTGCCCAGGAGGACGCAACACCTCTTGTGGAGTGCGCCCGGACTCCCAAGGGGCACTGCAGGTTTTGTGATTGGTAAGCCAAGGAAATGGCATCCACAATCCAATGGGCCAGCTTCTGTTTGGAGACAGCTTTCCCCTACTGCTGACCTCCAAAACAGACAAAGAGCTACTCCGAGCATCTAAAGCTCTGTGTGCGGTCCAGATAGATGCGTAGGTTGCGCACTGGACATAGCAACGACAACGCAAGGGATGTGAGTAGCTCGAAGAGACTTCAAAGTCTAAAGACTCTAAAGGAGGAGGCGACGGGCAAGTTGTAACATGCAACGTACAACGTCTTGGCGGTTTACATGTGCCACGGTCACTGTGTTGTCTGTTCGGATCAACACATGCTTGCCCTGAATCGACGGTCGAAGCCTCTGCAGGGCCAGCAAAACTGTCAGCAGCTCTAGGCAGTTGATGTGCCATTGCAGACAGAGCCCCGACACTGCCTGCCCATTGCACACGGCGTGATAGTCATGCGCTGGGTACCATGGCGCCATGCCCACCTCAGGACTCAAGTCTGTTGCCAGTGCTGGAGCACTGGATGCCCTCCCAAATTGTCAAAAATCAAGAAACCGAGCCTTCTCTGCATCACGCATCTCAGCAAGGTTGAGTCACAGGTGCCGCTCTTTGACCACCATAGTGGACATCGTCCGGCCCAGGGCACATGCTGTGACCTTCGTCACCTAGAGAGCGAGGTCGGTCATGGTGCACAATTCCTGTATTAGCCCTGGGTCAGCGCTACCCTCGTGCAAATCTTTGAGCACCTTGGCCTGGTGGACCTGCAGGATGGCCATGGAATTCAGGGTGGTGGTGCCCTGACCCATGGCTTCAGGCCACCACCACCCTGAATTCCATGGCCATCCTGCATCCTTTGCCTCTAGGGATGAAGAAAACGTACAATCTTTGGAAGGGAGCCTTGGTCGGTTCCTCCAGGTGGCTGGAGGAACCGACCACAACAAAATCCACCACAACAGCGCGCTTTACCTGGGGAAGCTCGACCTATCCCTTAGCCGGCCCACTGTCGAGGGTTGTCAGAATGGATGAGCTGGTGAAGCGGGTACAGGCAGAGAAAGGTGCCTTCCACGACTTGGTAAGCTCCTCATGCACTTCCAGGAAGAAAGACACCATGGCCCAGAAACCAATCATCTAGCCATGAATGCTCAGGGCAGGGCGGAGGTTTCCACTTGAACTCATTGTTCGCGGTTGCCCGGGCAAGCACAGCCACTATCTCAGCGTCCGCCTCATCCTGACCTCTACCGCCTAAGGGCGGGAACTCAAGCTATTCGTCCACTTCCTATAGCAGCAGCCCACTCTCCGACGCTGTGACCGAAATCTCATCCTCGTCACGAACCCCGAACGAGACATTAAATCCACCTGGAGGTGGACCGCCTGACCCGCTCGTAAACTCTACCAGAGTTTGGGAGGACCGTGGGAATTGACCCGGCGGAATCGCTCCCATCTCTACATCCAAGAGAGCCACACCACAATGTTCTCATGGGCAAGTTCTCGCAATGCGAACATGACCCCTCCACAAAAGCTGCCTCAGTGTGCTGGCGACCATGTGGCCATCTGGTGGGGAGAGATAATGGCCACATCCAGTAGTTTTCTATTCACACGACTCCAGTCGATCAATGAATGTCTTCTGAAGCAAATCGATACGTTTGTGTAAAAAAAAGATAATTATAACGATATACATTTTTGCCTGCAGTTGACTTGAATCGTGATGTAAGTGCATTGGAGAGTTCATGTGAGAATTCGGAAGCAACGCTTTTTTACAACAGAACGAATGTCACGTGAGTGTTCAGCAAATTGTAGTATATACATAAAAATTAAAAAGAGAATTGAATTATTACACTATTACCCTATTGCTAACAAAAAACACACAAATAAAACTAAATTGCACAAATCCTATATCACACAACGATACAAATAGAATAACACACTTATAAAAAGAGAATACGATTTTCCCTAAACTGGGCACCTGATGGCTTAGAACTTTTCTGATCCATTAGTGTTGATTTAGCTCTCGAGAATCAATAATAACCACTGTCAACCAATCAAGACTAAACCAATTCACCTTGGGGGTGTGCAGACTGTCTGGTTTTATATTATTCTTAACGACTTCACACAAACCAGAAAAAAACTATACATTCACAGTATTATGAATGAATTGTGTTTTATTTTGTAACGTTTTGTAGAGTGACTTATTTTCATTAGCACTGTACAAAGCTAGAGGTGCGCAATTTGATAGATTCCCCCGCTCCCCCTACCTCGGGCTTCCAGTGGTTAGACTTGAACTACCCCCACCCCCCTCCCCATCTCGTACTTCTGAGTGGGAGAACTTCCCAGTGTAAAGGCAGTCAATGGAAAGGAGGAGGCGAGAACCGGCTTGACAATATAAATAATAGTTTTAATGATAAACTTAAAAGACAAACACACACACGACGGACATGTCCGTAAACGATCTCTCTCTCCCGCACGATCCTCTGCAGTCGACCTTTATCACTCTCGAAGGCTTGATTAGACTAATACGGGACCGGGTGTGTAGGATCACGACCCGGCCCCGCCCTCCGCCCTGCCACACCCAGGTAGTAGCCTGCCTAGCTCACAAAAAAAAACTAGAATCAGAGCCCACTCCGACAAGGTTAATTGACCCACAGTTCAAATGAGCGATAGAAAACAGATTGCACAAATGTCACCGTTCCGTTTTTTATTTTTGTGCGGGTGCCCCGTGCCACCCCCCGGCATTGCCTATACCTAAATCCGCTAGTGGTCGCTCTCACTGCAAACACAAAACAGCTGTTAGAGCTGATTTCCCACAGGTGTCAATCCTTACCTTGCTCACTCTCTCTCTGTCTCACTCTCCACAGATGTCACTCATCCATACCCCCATTATCACACACAGTCTTATATTATGAATGACCAGCTAAAGGGCATGTCTCAAAACATAGACAAAACATTATTTTAATGACAATCAGTGACTTTTTTGAGATTCAGTGTAAAATGTTGCCTATTTGTACTGTTTTTTTTACACTATTATGAACTATTGAGAGGTAAAAGTGAGTTGTTAAAGAGAGGTGTGGTCATTTGAACATTTTGAAACTTACAGTAATGTTACAGTATTTCAAATGGACAAAGTGGTTTTACCTTAGCTGCCAAAAAGTAGAATGTTATTTTTGAGTGCAAGTAGTACTATCAGTCAATCCTTTCAGATCAAAGCCAGCACAGCAGAACTGATAATAGAGGTATTCAGCCATACTGTCTTTAAATTAGTAATGTGTCTAAAGTTTTGATGAGTTGTCATCAGCAATTAATAGTTATCTGAATAAAATGCTTTATTTCTTAGGAAGAAGAGATGTGAAAAAGATTACTAGTGATGGACCTGTGATTTGCTTGAGAAGAGAAGCAGGTGAGCACAACTTCTCTGTAACCCATTCAGATATACTCTATATACAGGTATCCTCCTTTCAAAAGATTTGTGTTTGGTCTCAGAGGGTTAAGTAAAATATATGGGCAAGACACACTTGCTGCAAACGCAATTTGTATCCACATTAATTTCCCAGTAACATATGTAAAAACATGTTGTCACCTGGTGGATCAAAAGTGTATTGTTCTCGTCTGTCGAGAGAGCGCGCCTCGTCAGGAGCGAAGTTCACCGTCCGGCGCTTTTATCGCTTTCCTGAGTGCTGCGCGCTCCCGCTCCGGAGATCTCCGTGCCGTCTCCACACACAAGCGCTTTGTTTCGTGGGACAAACGACATAAAATGGAAACCATAAATAGGTAAGATCCTAAAATACAACTAAAATGGCTAGACATGGTTTAACCATGTGATATTAAAAGAACATAGATCTTATATCTCGAGGTTTTTTTTCTTCAAGAAGTCAAGAAATTAAGCTTGTATAATTGTTATGACTGTGTGATCAATATGTTCTTTGCTCAGCCGCAAAAACTAAGGCTTGTGTGTTTTAACATTTATTGTAGTAGGCCTACATAATAATTGGATGCGTCAAAACTAAAGTGTCTTTTCTAACAGGCCAACGCAAGGATAATAGAATGATCTACTTGCAGTTGTGTACTTTCACCTGAAATTTTTTCAAATTAAATTATGAACAAAAAATAAATAAAATTTTTACTTCTTTAAATAGTTTTTGCTTAGCCTGTACCAATAATACTCCCCTATAAGGTGGTTGAATAGTGCTTATGTTTTATTTCTTTAATTGTTTACTGTATGTAATTCTGTAGATTAATTAAGGTAATAACTAAGTAAATTCACTAGTTGAATATAGTCTGAAATTCTTTGTTCATGTCGCACACTGAGTGAAAATCACTGAAAATAAATTTTTAGCATCTATCTTGCCATAACATCCTTTAAAGAGTCTGAAATAAAGTAAGAAAAAGTATTGTGTTCAGGCATAACTGAATGAAAACTGTTGATATATTTCTGTGATTTGCAATTTGTCAGTTGCTTTTGGTAACACTTCATTATAATTTTAAGTAATGAGTAGTTAAAATCATTCAGCCTAATATAATGTATTATATAAAATAGGTTGTATACTCATATATTTTATGTGAATAACATATAATATACAATACTACTAATTGCATCTATAATTTTATATTAAATACATAATAATATATTATATAATATTTGACCATACATATAAACTCAAAAATATTTAAGCCTGTTTTTATGAGTTAAGCATTTCAATTTCATAACCAATTTTGTAATCTTTAACCAAATTAAATTGGTAAAACTTAAAATATACTTTTTAATTTGTTAAAGATTACTCAATTCAATTTGATGAATATGTATAAAATTAAAATAAGTAAATCTTTAAAATATTTTCTTGTGTATGAAAAATGATTAATTTAATGAATGGACTTGCTGAAGCATTTTGTCAAATAATAACTTGTGTTAATAGTATTAATAAAAGTTATCACAAAGTGTTACTAATGCTTTTAATCTGTTCAGCCAAACCTCTTTAAATTTTGCCATGTACTAGACTTCCGATTCCTATAATGACAGACTGTGCTCACGGCACTATAATGTTAGCTTTAAAGCAATATTTTCAGTGTATACTTAAACATCACTTTTCTCTTCATTTGAAATCGTCAGCTTACCCCAACTAAGAGAAATTCTGATATTGTGAACAGGGAGCTGCTGGCCATTAAAATGGCATTGGAAGAGTGGAGGCATTCGTTGAAGGAGGCCAAATACCCTTTTCACATATGGACATACCACAGAAACCTCACTTACATCCGGGAGGCGAAGAGGTTGAATTCTCGACAAGACCGTTGGGCCCTATTTTTTTAACTGATTTAATTTCACTCTTTCCTATCACCCAGGTTCCAAGAATCTCAAGCCTGATGCACTCTCGAGACAGTTTGGGCAACCAGAGGGAGAGTCTTGTCCAGAACCCATTCTCCCCACTTACAGGCTGGTGGCCCCATCCAGTGGGATATTGAGACGGCTGTCAAGAGGGCCCAACTGCAGCAGCTAGGACCAGGTAATGACAATCATGAGCACCTCTTTGTCTCTAACTGTCTGCGTTCTGAGGTTTTGGAGTGGGCTCATGCTTCCCTCCCTTCTGGACACCTGGGAACCACTAGAACTTGCAAGCTTGTCCTGAGGAAGTTCTGGTGGCCTAAACTGCAGAGGGATGTTTTCTCCGTTTGTGCCCAGATCAAGGATCCTAGGACCCACCCTAAAGGCCTGCTGCACCCACTACGTATCCCGAGACACCCCTGGTCCCATATTTTCTTGGACTTCATCACAGGCTTACCACAGTCTCAAGGAAATATGGTAATTCTGGTGGTGGTGGTGGAGGATAGATTTTCAAAGACTTGTCATCTCTTACCTTTTCCCAAGCTCGCCACAGCAAACTAAACTGCAGAACTGTTGATGAGGCATATGTTTAGGATCCACAGCTTCCCATAGGATATGGTTTCCGACGGGGCCTACAGTTCACCTCTCGGTTCTGGAAGGCGTTTGGCCGGCTCATCGGATTCCAACTTCCAGACAGAGAGAGTAAATCAAGATATTGAAAGGACACTAAGATGCCTGGTCGCCAACAATCAATCAACATGGAACTCTCGATTAAACTGGGCTGAATTTGCACATAACACCCTTTACCATTCTTCTCTAGGCATGTATCCTTTTGAATGTCAGTATACCCCACCCCCCCCACCGTTTCCCAGACAGGAGCCAGAGGTTGAAGTCCATGCTGCTACACAGCTGGTCGTTCCTGGAAAAGAGCACGTGCTGCTTAATTGAGGGCCACCCGACAACAACAGAGGCAGGCTAACCGACGCCGGAGGGTGAGACCCACGCTTCACCCAGAAAGATTAACACAGTTTCCCATCTACTCCGTCTGCTCAGGTTCATGAAGGTTCACCCAACTTTTCATGTTTCCTGGTTAAAATCCGTTGTTTGCTCTCCAGTTAGTAAGCCTGCCCCAGTACCTCACATCATTGATGGCAGCCAGCTTACACAGTCCGCAGACTGCTTGATTCTCGCCAGGTCCATGGGAAGACTCAATATACAGGTGAAACTCGAAAAATTAGAATATCGTGCAAAAGTTCATTAATTTCAGTAATTCAACTTAAAAGGTGAAACTAATATATTATATAGACTCATTACAAGCAAAGTAAGATATTTCAAGCCTTTATTTGATATAATTTTGATGATTATGGCTTACAGCTTATGAAAACCCCAAATTCAGAATCTCAGAAAATTAAAATATTGTGAAAAGGTTCAGTATTGTAGGCTCAAAGTGTCACACTCTAATCAGCTAAACACCTGCAAAGGGTTCCTGAGCCTTTAAATGGTCTCTCAGTCTGGTTCAGTTGAATTCACAATCATGGGGAAGACTGCTGACCTGACAGTTGTGCAGAAAACCATCATTGACACCCTACACAAGGAGGGAAAGCCTGAAAAGGTAATTGCAAAAGAAGTTGGATGTTCTCAAAGTGCTGTATCAAAGCACATTAATAGAAAGTTAAGTGGAAGGGAAAAGTGTGGAAGAAAAAGGTGCACAAGCAGCAGGGATGACCGTAGCCTGGAGAGGATTGTCAGGAAAAGGCCATTCAAATGTGTGGGGAGCTTCACAAGGAGTGGACTGAGGCTGGAGTTACTGCATCAAGAGCCACCACACACAGACGGGTCCTGGACATGGGCTTCAAATGTCAAACGTCTTACCTGGGCTAAAGAAAAAAAGAACTGGTCTGTTGCTCAGTGGTCCAAAGTCTTCTTTTCTGATGAGAGCAAATTTTGCATCTCATTTGGAAACCAAGGTCCCAGAGTCTGGAGAAAGAGAGGAGAGGCACACAATCCAAGATGCTTGAAGTCCAGTGTGAAGTTTCCACAGTCTGTGTTGGTTTGGGGAGCCATGTCATCGGCTGGTGTTGGTCCACTGTGCTTTATTAAGTCCAGAGTCAACACAGCCGTCTACTGGGACATTTTAGAGCACTTCATGCTTCCTTCAGCAGACAAGCTTTATGGAGATGCTGACTTAATTTTCCAGCAGGACTTGGCACCTGCCCACACTGCCAAAAGTACCAAAACCTGGTTCAATGACCATGGTATTACTGTGCTTGATTGGCCAGCAAACTCGCCTGACCTGAACCCCATAGAGAATCTATGGGGCATTGCCAAGAGAAAGATGAGAGACATGAGACCAAACAATGCAGAAGAGCTGAAGGCCGCTATTGAAGCATCTTGGTCTTCCATAACACCTCAGCAGTGCCACAGGCTGATAGCATCCATGCCACGCCGCATTGAGGCAGTAATTAATGCAAAAGGGGCCCAAAACAAGTACTGAGTACATATGCATGATTATACTTTTCAGAGGGCCGACATTTCTGTATTTAAAATCTTTTTTTTTATTGATTTCATGTAATATTCTAATTTTCTGGGATTCTGAATTTGGGGTTTTCATAAGCTGTAAGCCATAATCATCAAAATTATATCAAATAAAGGCTTGAAATATCTTACTTTGCTTGTAATGAGTCTATATAATATATTAGTTTCACCTTTTAAGTTGAATTACCGAAATTAATGAACTTTTGCACGATATTCTCATTTTTCGAGTTTCACCTGTATGTGGACTTGGAGGGCTATGGCCCGGAGGAGCAGATCTGGGTTCCTGCTCAAGACATCCTGGATCCGGCTCTCATCTCAGAGTTTCCCAAGCCTGGGGAAACTGTCAGATGAACGTCAGGAGCCGTTCCTAGGGGAGGGGCTCCTGTAAAGATCTCATCTTTGGGTCGCAGTTTGGGTGCTTTCCTTGAGCCTTCTATGCCATGCTCCCTCCAGGCCTGCAGATGGCGCCAACGTCCAGTACTATGCTCGTTAACTCTCATTACCTTCACCTGCATCTAGACCTTTATAAGTCTATTTGTTCCCTGCCTTTGTATTCTGTCTTGTGTTAAGTGTTTCGTTAAAGCCTATTTATTTTTGTTACAAGCCGTGTTTCGTTAAAGCCTGTGTAAAGTTAATTTGTTTCAATGTACCGGTAGGCACCTGCGGCTTATAGACATGTGTGGCTTATTTATGTTCAAAATAATATAGATATTTTTAATTCAGTGGGTGCAGCTTATATTCAGGTGCGCTTAATAGTCCGGAAATTACGGTATACCTTTTGACACTTGTGTCTATTTTGTTTCTCTGTTTTGTGGAAGCTGGCTTTACTTGTTTATTTTTACTTTTCTATATTTTTGGAAAGATACACAAGTATCCTAGCTCAATGTTCTTCTGCTCTTAGATTTAACTGTTGGGGTGTTCGCACAGTGGTAAGCACCTTACACCTGGACACTTCATACCTGGGTTCAATCCCTGCCTAAGACAGCCTTGTTACGCTGGTGGGGAATTTTAGATGTTTGGATAATTTTGGGCTTACTTCTCAGTATGTTTTGGTTTGCCTGGTAGTAAAAGAAGGTAATACACTTTTCAAATTTGCATAATTAGATGTGTTTGTTTAATCTGATTCACTTGTCTATGGCTGGCCTACTGAGAGGCTGCTTAGCTGCCATAACAACATCCTTTTCGAGAAAAACTTGTATGGCAAAATGCAAAGGCTTGATAATTACTTTTCTTTTCACAAAATTTCGAAGCTGTGATAATGCGAACTAGCTTTTTTTTTGTGTGTCCCCAACAAATAGACCTAATGTGATAGATCAGATGAAACAGTAAAGGTTCATCTGGTGCCTTTAAATGCCAGGATGAATTTGAAAAAGTGATTACAGGGAGTGCACTGTATGATATGGCTGGCCAGGTGAGTGCAAATTAATCTGATTAGTGAAAAACAGAATTTCACATAATCATCTTGCTGCAAGTGCTTCTCATGTGTTGTAACTGCTGCACAGGGTAAATGGTATATAATAAGCATTAAATTACTAAGTGTTTTAAACAGAAGTTAAAGAGGCCTAATGAATGTAGGAATTTTGACTGAAGGAGTTCTTAACATTAAATAAAATGTTGTACAAATTTAATGGAATATTTTGAAACCTATGTCTAATAATTGTTTTACCTTCGAGGGCTTTTTATGTATGAATTTAGCAGATACTTTTATCCAAAGCAACTTTGAGAGGAATATGGCTGTTCTCGTTCAAAATGTTCGAGATGTTTGTCGTGTCTCTGGTTTAAAAAATACTTGAAATTTTACTTACAACTGCAGGGAAAACAACTTTTACAAACTGTGTACCAGTGGCGGCTGCTGGTCTTTCAAAGAGGGGAAGCTCATTTTCGGCCTACATTATAAACTTATTTAAAAGTAAATTCTGCCCTACGTTCCTTTTCGAGAAAATGCACTGTGACTCTGTCGTACCAACTAGGCGTCTTTTCCAGTGACTTTTCCAGTGACTTGACGAGTGTCTTCTCAATGGCCAGCAGAGCTAGGCTGCTTAAACGACCTTGGCCCATTGTGTTACGGGTGTAGGACTTGAGACGCTTTAAACAGGAGAAGCTCCTTTCTACACCTGCAGATGTAGCTCCAATTGTTGCCACTAATGAGAACAGTTTGTAAAGCTGAGGCAATGCACTGTCCAACTCCATATCTTTGAGGAACACCAAGTAATCACACAGCTTTCCCCTGTTACCTTGCAAGTCCTGATCTGAATACAGGACTTGAAGTTCAGACCTCAGTCTCCCTGAATCAAAGTGATGGCCATAACTTTTCAGGACACTTTGGAAGGCCTCCTCTGGAAATTCTTGTCTCATGTCATCAAATTTCCCTGGATTGACTAATTCTAAGAAGAGCATACTTTCCAAATTTGAAAAACGTTGAGGAATCTGCTCCAAGATGTTATCAAGGATGGCCATGTAGAGATTTCTGTAGTGCTCTTGGGGATCCTGCAATTGGGTCAGACGGCGCTTTCTCATGGGCTCATCTCATGGGTCTGATGTGAGATCTGCTGTTTTGGCATAAACAGCTTGGAAAGCCCCCTCTGACCTTTTCTCTTTGACAAATGCAAGAAGAGATTCAATTCTTTTCTTGCTGTAAAAAACATCCATCGCCCTCTGCTGGACAACATCAAAGACCACATCAGTCTCAGTGAAGATTTGTTCATATGTGTACAACATGAACACAAACTCAAAATCCTCCAGTTTCCTCAGAAAGCCTTTGGCACAATCCAGTGTATCATCATCAATTGTCGTGTCTGCAGTGATGTTTTCAAATGTCTGCAGGAGGCCATCATAATTGTTTGCCACAGTGCTCACTATCCGTGATGTGAAATTCCATCGAGTAGGAGCGTTTCTGGGCAACCTTGAACAGCCTGCAGACTCCAGAAAAGACGTCCTCTTTGTGGATTTTGAAAAAATGTGCCAAACCCAGAGAGTGATGCAAAAAAATTCTGCACTCAGGCAAGCATTTAGCCCCCTGTGACAGCACCAGATTCAGTCTGTGTGCATAGCAATGCACAAACATTGCACTTGGGGCTATTGCTTTCACTTTGGCCTGCAGACCATTGAGTGCTGAAGCCATGACAGCAGCCCCATCATAGGTCTGTGCCACAAGCTTATCCTTAAAATTGTAGGCCTGCATGTTCTCATTTAAAACATCAAAAACGGACTGAGCATCTCGCCCTCCAGAAACATCAAAAAATCCAATAAAGCGCTCCTGAATTTTACCTGCACTATCCACATAGCTGAACAATGACAGAGAGTTGGGCACGGCAGGATATATCAGTTGTTTCATCCACCTGCCATCCAAAAAAGGGAGCATCCTGAATTTCATCTCTGATCTGATCAGAAATGGTGGCTGCAAGAGCAGAGATCAAGTCATTTTGAATAGTATGGGACATACCAGAAAACACAGTTGAGGACTCTAATTGTGTGGACAGTACAGAGTCATATTTAGATAATGTTTCTGTGAACTCCCTGTAATTTCCCTTGTTGGATGATTCACTACTCTCATCATGTCCCCTAAATGACAGCTCCTGTCGGCCAAGCAAGGATGTTACATCAATAAGGCGGTTTAGGAAGGCCCTGTTTTGTTTGACTGTTTCATTATGTTTAGTCACTTGAATGCGAGCACCTTCATTGATTGCATGCTCAACCCTGATCCTGCCCATGCAACTTAATCTTGCACATGCACTCACATGTTCATTGCTCTTTTCATGTCTTTTATATGCCCTGTCAAAGTTAGACAGATCTCCAAACCCCACTTTTGACCAAACAACACATCCGTGAGATGGTTTCATCAAGAGGCATGGCCAGCAGTACATTTTATTTGTCACAGCACTTCCAGTCAGCCAGCTAACTTTGTCATACCAGGAGAGCTGAAAAGACCTGTTATTTTTCCCTTTTTTTGCACTAAATCAGTCTTAGGTGTTGATCTGCCCTGCTGTTTAATTCTAATTTTTTCCTCGTAAGGAAGACTTTCAAATGGCTTCACCAAAATCAGGTCGACAATATTAGCACCGTCTGCCATCGTGCGCAGTTTCACCCGTCACGACGCTAGCCTAGCCTACTGTATGAATGAATGAATGAACGAACGAACGAACGAACGAACGAACGAACGCTCTAAAACAAAAATATATTAAACTTGGTAAAACTGAAACAAGGAATGTGGTGTATAATTGTGTGAAATGTATTATGCAAATTGACTAGCAATTTCGCCAAACAAATATAAAGAAATAGGTTGCAGCAGATTGTCTTTCGACTACACTTGAGAAATCAGCGATGGGACTGAGCGCGAAATAGCCTCAGTGACTTCTTATAGTACAGATTCGCTGTCAATCAAAAGGAGATGCAGTCTTTCGACAGATCCTCCAATCATCACGCGGAAGCCCGGAGTACGGGCCAGCCCACTCCTCATTCACCCCCAAAGACGCTGAGCGTCCGTGGGCGGGACATAATCGCAGCATTTATCCAATGACCGCCTATTTTCGAGCACTGAAAAAACTGTTCAGAGCAGCCCCATTGAAGTCAATGGACGCTCGGCTTCAACAGGGAAATGCACTGATGCTACGGGAATGTATGAGAAGTAAATCGAGTCAGCCGACCTGCTATATGTAATGTAGCTGATTCTGAACGAACTCGTCTTCGAGATGAACGTGTTCTAACGCATTTTTAGTCAATAAATTGTTTACACAATAGTACATATTTGACCATTATTTTTTTGACATTATAGGGAAAGCTGAGCTTCCCTTGCAGTCTTAAAGAAATCCCCACTGCTGTGTACTATTAATAACTGAGTCTCAACATACACACGGTGTAGGCTAATATATTTACTATACACCAAGACTGTAAGCAGGTTAATAATTGACTCATCTCTGGGATAAATGTCTGATGGGTGTGATCTTTGCAAAAACACAGTCTTTATTCTTACACCTGTACACATGTTCTGTGATTTTACCTTTTGGTTCTTGGACCTCAAGTACATGGTGACTCCACAGAGCTCCAGTGAGACAGAGAGAGGATGCTTTGAATAAAAGTGAGAGATAACTGCAGAAATTAAACCGTTTAACTGTTGTATGTAGTGAAGCATAAAGAGAGAAATACACTTTAAAACCTGCAATTGTTACCTTAACTACCGGCATGTCTGATCTAACTCTTAAAATATTTTTTGTTGGAGTTGTAACCTAAAGCAAGTTGATTCAGTGATGTTAAATAATATTTCTACTCATCACATTGCAGTAAGTCTTAGTAGAAGAGCTTGGTGAGTAAGGTGTGACAACTCATTATGAATATCTGAATATTCAATATCTGAAAATATATTAATGCATTCAGAAGGATCTGGTGAATTTATGCAAATAAACTAAATTCAGTGTCTTCTCATCTCTTTTTCTCAGATAATCGTCTAGTTTTATGAATCCAAACACCAACCACACAACTCTTTGACAATCCTCATCTGAACTGTTCATCATCACGTAACCATGGAGACTGTGGTGATCATGGCCATAGGTGTGCTGGCTACCATCTTCCTGGCATCATTTGTGGCACTGTTGGTGGTGTGCCGCCATCGATACTGCCACCCTTCTGACTTTCTACACCAGTTTGATTCCAAGTACGTACCTTTAGTACTCTGGAGAATGTTATGACATGACCTCATTTCCCACACTGAGGATTAGGCAGGGATCTCCAGTTTGCATCGCAAAATCTTAAACTCAGCCACGCAAGAATGGAACTCACTCACTCACTTTTTCCTCCAATTTCAGACCCACAGTGGATCTGATTGGTGCAATGGAGACCCAGAGTGAACCATCTGAGTTGGAGTTGGATGATGTTGTCATCACAAATCCTCATATTGAGGCCATGCTGGAGAATGAGGACTGGATCGAGGATGCCTCGTACTGTCTTTGCTTTACACTCAACCTTAAAACCTTTGTACAGTAATCACCATCACAATAAGAACATGCATCATCAACAATTATATAACAATGATTTATCTTTCTTTCTTTTTTTTAGTGGCCTTGTGTCTCACTGCATTGCTATTCTAAAGGTAGATTCTTTTTTTTATTTTATTTTTTGTAAAGATTGTAGCATTTTGAAGATTACAAATACATTGGTTAAAAATAAATATAGTATCTATTATATCATAAACTACTTTAATATAATATAAAATGGGTTCCTATAATCATAGAAAACCTGAAAATAGAACATTTTGAAATCTCGTTGTCCACACTTGAAAAAAAATCATGGAAATGAATTCAATTATAAGTCATTTGAAATTTCTACAGTGAATAAAAATACTTTTAATAGTTAAGCTCAACTTGAAAGTATTCATCATCATAATATTAGTCATGAGTAAAGTAAAACTTGCTCGTAAGCCATAGTGATTTCTGATTTGTTCGCTTTTGAGTCAGCAAACTGTTAAAAACTGTTTGTATTTCATTACAAAATTGGTCTGAATTTGGATATTTTTAAGTCCTTATCCCATAATCAAAGAACTTCAAAAGGTCATATAAAATTCATTGAAATGTATTGCATACAATGTGTGGGAACCCATATAACATATAATTTGTCAATATTTAAAGATATGTTTATTTGTATGCAACATTTTTGCTTTGTTTTAATTAAATTAAGGTTCTGGTTCTGTACAGATATGCCATACACTCACTGAAAAGCTAGTTGCCATGACAATGGGTTCTGGAGCAAAGGTCAAAGCGCCTGCCAGCCTGAGTGACATTATCACAGTGGCCAAGCGCATCAGCCCAAGGTTAATAGTTTAAGGGTTTGAATTGAGATGATACATATGTGAGTGTTTGTACTTGCTGATGCTGAGATGCTCTGTGCTGTCACAGGGTGGATGATGTGGTTCGGTCTATGTACCCTCCACTGGACCCTATTCTCCTGGACGCTAGGTAACTTCTTACTTTCTTCATGCCAACAATAATCATTGCATCACTAAAACACTGTCAAATAGGTTAAAATAGCCGGGTGTATTGCCAATCTGTTCCTTGAATCACCCCCCAGGGCCACTGCCTTACTGTTGTCCGTCAGTCACTTGGTGCTGGTAACACGGAACGCCTGCTACATGTCTGGCAGCCTGGACTGGATCGACCAATCACTGCATGCAGCTGAGGATCACATGGTTGTGCTAAGAGAGGCGGCTTTAGCATCTGAACCAGAGAGATATTTGCTGGAGAGGGAGCAGTCTATTTGACTCACACAAAAGTACATGAGACTTTTTATATGTAAACACACACGTATATAAGCACCTATAAATAATACGGTATTTAGTAAAAAATATCATAGCATATCCCTGAAATGGGTGCTTTATTCAAAGAGATAGTCATCACCAAAACATAGGCATATGAACAGTAAGTTGTTACTCTCAGTCGAGCCTTTCTTTTGAATATTGTTTCTTTCTCTGTCCCTCACATTACCTCGGTTACATTTAAGTCCAGTGGTTAAATTGTGCTCATAATGTCTGATATTTCCTCATGCTGGATACATATGTAGATTGTAGCATCAAAAAGTGCCAGAACAATCAAATAGATAAATGTATAAAACAGATCCCAAAAAATGCTGATCGATATTGCCAAGTTTGTTGGCTTAACAGTTTGTTATACATTTTTTAAAAGAAACACACCTTCAAGATATGTGTACACATTTTAGTTTTAAAGGGATGTTGTGGGTTTAATACAAGTTAAGCTCAATCTACAGCATTTGTGACCTTATGTTGGCTACCACAAAAAGAAAATTTTAACTACTCCCTTGTTTATTTAAAAACAAAATCACAGTTACTTTGAGGTACTTACAATGGAATAGCCAGTCCTCAATAGTATAGCAAAAGAAGTCAACTTTATTTGTGTTTATGATTATGATTTTGGTGTGAAAAATTGCTTGCTAAACTTTTCTGTGTATAGTTATATCCAATTTTACAACTTAGTTGTCATTACAATGTAACACAGATACTTTAAAATAGTAAACAGTGTAACGCTAGTATACTATTTAAAATGTATAATGTTTACCTTTTGTGGCTATGTGTATGTTAATGTTCACTTCCACTGTAAATGCCTTTAACCAGTGCTTTTTTCTTCTTTTTTTTTTTCTTTTATTCAAAATCATTTGTGGAACCAACATTATTTCAACAATGCTGTCGATTGAGCTTAACTTGCAATGAACCTAAAACATTCCTTTAATACAATGTTTACTATATGTTTTGATATATTATGTACATTTCTTCATTATTAGCATTTTAAGTGATTTTAAAATGTTAATTGTTCTGTGGCTGATGTGGGTAGTTTTAAGGCCCATGTCTTAAAATTAGGACACTTGTTGCAGAAGAAATTCAGGTTTGTTTCCTTTTTCAGTTCAGTCTCCTTTCAAAGATTTACACACTGTTTATACAGTATATAGTAAATTTACAATGTGCAAAGACATGTTTACACATGCACCACTATAATCACATCTTAAGTTTTGACAGAACTTGTGGCAGTATTTTTCTTTTGTTTTTTCAAATACAAATGGCTTATGGTGAATGGAACTTGCTGGTAGTGAACAGTCAGATCTTAATTCAGCAAGAGTGAAAACACACATTCACATTCTGTTCTCTATCTGCCATCTAGAAGTGACCTGTAATTTTTCATCAGAGTCACATCAAGTCTAAATCCACACTAATTCCCTCCCTAACAGTCACAGTGTTCACAACCCCCCACTCCACTTTTTACTTTTAAAACCAAACACATTCACAGCATCTATCATACTGACACATACAGAGCACTGTTATGCATAGTTTGTGCTTTACATACAGTTATCAATCAGATACTATTCAGTTTCAATGATAAGAATACATACAGTAATTTGTTTTTAAATCTGTGTCAGTATTTCATCTTTTCAATTGCTATAGTCTTGGTTTTGTGAGCACTCCAGTTACTGATGTTTCTCTTTTGTTGCTATTTTTTCATCTTTGATTTTCGTCCTGTTTATGAATTTGAGACTTGTAAAGGTGAATACAATTTCACAGTGAAAATATGTCATAATGTTTTTATTTTAAAATAAACATTACTAAATTCAACTTAAATTTCTGTAAAACAGCCACACCTCTTATTCACATGTGCTGCTTTGTTTAGAGAGGAGGCAGACAGTGAGATAAAGAAAGAAAAAGGGAGGGCAGAAACAGCTGCAGTGAAGGATTGGGGGTTACTTTAAAAGGAACCATGGCAGCTATTTCTCAAAGTCAGAGTAAACAGTTGTGTCTAGCATTGAGCTTTTGGCCAAAATGAGTGTTGGACATTATTGGCATTAAAATAACCAGACAGGACACACAATCACACTCACTGTTAAACACACTCAGAATTACACTGTACATATGATTGCCATCACCTTACAAGAACAAGTCATCTTATAAACACACCTTTTTAAAATATTGCTTCTGTTGAGACTAGGTTGCAGTGCTGCAGATTCAGTAAAGTCCTTTGCTTTTCTTAAGGTCCATTTTTTGTAAATCTGATAGACAGTTGTAGTCATTCCGTGTCAGTCCCAAAGCAACCTAAAACAAATAAACAAGACAGTTATTTCTGTCTCTGAAGCAGATTGCAGCTAATCAGTTTCTTTATCATTTGCTTGATCGCAATGCATATAATTCATATAAGAAAAAGTTTTTCTGTGCTTATATTTGAACTGTTATTATGCACTGTGTAAATGTGTTGTAATGAACATTTTAACCCCCCAATGTTCAACCAAATCAGATCTACTCCACTGAATCCCACTGTATATAAATAATACATGGATATAATACTGTACAAAAACAACTGAGAATGATGAACTGCTACTATTCAGATAATTTGAAGTCTAAAAATAATTGTGAGTTAACCTAACTAATTTTGAACTTATATTACTGTATGTTTAGTCTTTAACCTTGAAATCATGCTGAGACAGGTAGTTCTCCAGGTGCAGAGGATCCACTCCTTCAGGTAAAGGTCTCTTCAGAAGATCCTGAAGGGGAAACTGGGTCTTATTAAGAGCTTCTAGGGCATCTTGCACCAATGTCAGCTTTTTACGCACCGTGCAGTCCTGGAAGAATACGTATGCAAATATTACAGTGTTAAACATATAAGCTCTCACACTGTACATGTTCTGATGCAGACACTGTGATAATTGGACATTGATAAAGATGATGAAGGCCTCACTCACCTGTAGTTCTGGTGTTAACCTTTTCTCCCATGAAGGGAATATATTAGTGAACGTGAGAGGCTCTCCTCCCTCATCAATAAGGTATGCCATGGGAGGCCGTCTTGGATTTCTCTCTGAACACCAAAAATACACTTTCAAAACACAGACCAAGTACCATACTATAGCATCACAAATACTCAATAAACATACTTCAGACAGTAGTACCAAAACAAACAGAATCTGTGGTCCATTATACAGTATCCCATACTCACCTCTGCAGTACTGCAACACAGTCTCCATGGCACACTTCTTCTCTTTGTCCCAGTGTGGGAGCTGTGAGGCCGCAGCATCACTACTTTGCCATAAATACACCTCCAGATAATTATCCAACAGAAACAGTGCTGCAGAAAATGTTAAAACACCAGAAATAATTCTCACATTTAAATAGTTTGTCCTAAAACGCCAAATATATGTACAGTATATCTATAAAATTGTTAAGCAAGGGTTCTTTTTAACCCTGGGTTAACTTTATCCTGGGTGATCTTGTTCCATCTGTCACATTTTACTCTTACTCACATTTAACCTGAATTTACCATTAATCCTGGTTATTCAGGTTTTCATATTTCACACTGAGATTTTACATTATAAAACCATGGGTGAAATAATGCCAAGGTCTAAAAATAACTTTTAACCCAAATAAAAAAAAAGAGTGAAAATGTTGTGCTCATTTAAAACTTATTCCAGATCCATATGACTTTCCATGGAACACAAAAGTGGACAAACAGAATGTAAGCCTCATTCACCATTGACTTGCATCTTTTATTTTTTTTTCATAAAATGTAAGTAAATAGTGACATTCTCAATAGAGTCTCACATTCTACGTAACCTCATTTTGAGTTCCATGGATATAAGAAATTCTTTTAGGTTTCGAACAACATGAGGTTGCGTAAATTATGACAGAATGTTCATTTTTGGATATACTCGCCGTTTAAGACAAGGTTAAAAGGATACAGCAGGTTTTTCCTCATTTACTCAACCTCATGCCATACCAGATGTGTATAACTTTCTTTCTTCTGCTGAACACAAACTCAGATTTTTAGAAAAATATTTCAGCTTTGAAGGTCCATACAATGTAAGTGAATGACGAACAGAACTTTGAAGGTCCAAAAAGCATATAAAGGCAGCATAAAATCCATATGACTCCATGTCTTCTAAAGTGATATGATAGGTGTGGGTGAGAAACATCAATATTTAAGTCTTTTTTTAACCATAAATCTCCACTTTAACTTTCACATCCACATTCGTTATGCATATCGCCACCTACTGGGCAGAGAGAAGAATTTATAGTTAAAAAGTGCTTAAATATTAATCTGGTTCTCACCCACACCTATCATTTAACTTCTGAAGTCCAATTTAACCACTGAAGTATTTTGGATTACTTTTATTCTGCCTTTATATGCTTTTTGGAGCATCCAAGTTCTGGCCACCATTCACTTGTATGTGTATGGACCTACAGAGCTGAGATATTCTTCAAAAAAATCTTAGTTTGTGTTCTGCAGAAGAAAGAAAGTTATACATATCTGGGATGACATGAGGGTGAGTAAATGATGAGCTGATAATTTTCATTTTTGGGTGAACTATCCCTTAAACATAGTGTGAAAAGTCTGTGTTGGAGTTCTGTGCACATGCTTACTCTCACCTGGATGTGGCATTTCATATATCTTGTCCTGGAGGATGGGCATTGCTGAAATAACACCGTTTACATGGGAGGGGCTAATTAGCTCCACCCCTTTGAAATTTCCTGACTGGGCACTCAGGTGAAAAAGGCGGGGTGTAAAATTAAATTTACCAGGATCTGAAAAGAATACAAAGCACATCTATTTAGTGAGTTGTGAAAAAAATTGAAAAAATGGTTGCCCATGTAAAATAATGCCTATGATATTATGCTATTAAAATGTTAATTTGTGTGACAAGTCATTTTAAATATTATTGGTTGTGATAGGCTGTAGTCACACCTTGTAACATGCAGTCATACAACTTCCTGTCCTGAGACCCGATAGCATTCCAGAACTCTGCTAACTCTCTCCCCTCCTCCACTTCCTGGACATTCACAAATCTGCCATTGCTCAGGCCCAGCTCAGGCGGGCACCTAATCATTACATCAAACTAATTTAGAGATGCACCAATATGCATCATCCATCATGTTTAACAGGTTCTTGTGTTGCTTATTACAAATCTGTAACTGATTCTCAAGTGGATGTCAAAAGTAATTTGTGTGATCTAATTCCTACATTTGTGTTAGGCGTTGGATGGTCTGCTTGGCCACCTGGCGGGTTCTGGTGTGGGCTTTGCAGCCATGCCACAGGTACAACACCCCCTTTTGGCTGTTCAGCAAGAGCAGAGAGCCACGAGACCTCAGACTGGAGCAGGAGCATTCAACCTCCAACAGACTGCCCTCCACTGGCACATCACCTCTCACACAGAACAGACGCCAGCCTCCTGAAATAAATACCAAAGATTGCTCTGAAAAATTACATCAGACTTTAGTGATATACTAGTATTGTAGTTTGGGTGAGAAGCCATTCAGTCATGATGACAATTTATAGGCCAACTTAGAAGGCTAACTCCGAGGTATGGGCAGATCGATCCTAAAGTATCAATACTTCCGATGCTGATGTTGTATCATATAAATATCGATCCTCACACAAAAATATTGATTCTAAAAAAAAAAACTATTTTAAACTAGGGATATTATTATTTGGTTACCATGAACATGAACACTAATCATAAGCTTCAGAGTGAAATATAAATGACTAGGCTATATTAGCAAATACTTGTGCAGATGGGAACTATTTCATCTTCTGTTCAGCTTAACATGCATGGTGAAAGATACAAGCAGACAAGCACTTGCGCCATCACAAGGCTTGTTCAAACAAGAGGGATCAGTGCATTGTAGAGGTAATGATAGAAAATAAGTGAAACAGCTTTGCTTGTGTAGTCTAGGGCATACGCAGGCATATGCCATATGCCCACCTATTTTTCTTAGGATTTTGCATATGCCCACCTGAAATAAGTGAAACATGTGGCCGCCAGAATAACGAGTAGTATTTTGACCCATAACCTTTTCAATCTAAAAAGTTAAAAAGACTCTTTCATAGATTCACAGTATGCCCACCACTTCACCACTACACCACTGCTACCGGACCACAGCTTCCTTTCTTATAGTCAAACAACTTTTATTTAACTTTTTTACAGTAGTGAAACCATGGTTAATTTTATAATAGTAAACAAAACAGAACTCTAATAATATTCTGCTTAGGCTCACAAAGGTAAAACAAAAATATTATGACTAAAAATCTTATTTTAAATTACCCATTTTATCCCAAAAAAAATAGAACAATATTTATAGAAGTATCGGTACTGGTATCGGTATCGGTGATATTGGACTTGAAATCATTGGTATCGGATCAAAAAGAAAATAAGTGGTATTGTCCATCCCCACTAATTCCACCATGGGTGTCTAGAAGGTAACCGTCCAGATGCCAGTCTCACGAGAGTTGCATATACTGTTACTAAGGTTAGGTTTCGGGCTAAATTTCGCAGACGACACACACAGATGAGGACCGCACGCACGAGTCAAGGAAATCTAGGTGGCGCACTGTCAAATTGTGCGGCTGTGCTGATGACGCAATTTGCATCACACATATTGTGTGTGAAGGGATCCGCAGCATGGACACCCAAAATATACTTTGGCCTTTAGTGTTAGGGTTTAGGGTTACGTTTAGGGGTAGGGGTTGGTGTAGGTGTAGGGTTTAGGTGTAGGTGTAGGTTTTAGGGTTAGGTTTAGTGGTTGGGGTTGGGGTTGGTGTAGGTATAGGTTTTAGGGTTAGGTTCAGTGGTAGGCGTAGGTGGAGGTGTAGGGTTAGGTTTAGGGTTATACTCCAAATTAACACAATAAGCACATTGCAAACAGAGCATGCGGCTCTCACAAGAGTTTAGGTAACCGCAAGGTTACCTTATAGACATATCTGGTTGCCTCTGGAATTTTTTAGAAAAGAATCTTTCAAATTATGAGAAAAATTAGGTCTGGGGTTAACATGACTTAAACACTTTCACATTTAGTAAAAAAAATACATTGTTAACAAGTTGCTTCATATGAACTACAGAGATATTCTCATAGCAAATAACATAGATACAACTATAAACAAACCGGTATCTCTACTGCTGTGTCGTCTGTAAATGACCATTCCTCCCTGGAACAGTTGCAGAAAACAGGGTGGCTCCTCTCCTTCTGTTACAAAGACTTGAGAACTACACTGATTGGTTAGTGTGGGTGACAAGTCCTGCCCACTGATATTTGAGTGATGGCCCTTCCAGATGAAAAGTGCAGATCTTTTCTGCTCTTTTGTCATCTGATCAACTGTAAATGACAAAGAAAATTAACTGATTTAAAATTAAGATTGCTTAAAAACTTTTATTTATTCAAATGTATATTTTAATCAGTTGTATACATATCAAAAGCTTTTGAATTTTCAAGTACATAAAATACATTAAAAAAAATACACACACTCTTACACACGCTCTTACACACACTTACTCACCCATGGTCGTGAGGCTGTACATCCAGCATATAGCATATGTGTTGCCCTCATGAAACTGTCCAATGCTCTCTGGGGCAACCTCACACTCTTCACCCTCTGAAATAAGCCACATTTTTATGGCAAGAGTACGTAACTCCGCCTGTCGACCGTCACTCAACATGACCAGGTCACGTCCTCTTTGTACGTCCACACCATCCAGAACTATTTGTGACACTCCTGAGAGACAGACTCCACCAAAGAGAGCTTTGGCATCACATGACCACTGTTCAACAAGCATTGTTTCTGAAGAGGTTCTGAGCAAAGGGGACTGAACCAAAATCAAGTCAAAGGTATAAAATAAATCAAACGTGAAATAGACTTAATAGTAAACTGATCATTATTGCACATAAGTATATGAAACACTTAAAACTTCAAAAAATGAAAGAGGACAGAAAAACTGTAAAATATATAATATTATATAACAAGCTATATGGAAAACATATGGATATGAATGTCACTCACCTGCACTTCCTCTTGAATTAAGAGTCCATTGTGGTTCTTATTCACTTTTGTCTGTTCAAATGAGTTAGCAAACTTTTCTTTGAACAGTGCAGTCTCATTTTGTTCAAACACACGGCCAAAAAGAGCCCAGGCTGGCCGCCCAATCCCCTGCCTGAACACATACATGCACAAACAACTTTTATTTCTTTTTTATTACAAACTATAACCTGAAAAGATATGCTCTTGTTACATAGGCTGCTTCTATTAAAAAATACTGAATCACTGAATTGATATTCCTCGAACATTCAAACATTTGGCTAGTGGAACACTGCAATAACCCTAATTAACAACCATTAAATTATTAACCCTTTAAGCCCAGAGAAAAAAAAATCATCAAAATACTATTAATTACAATCTTGACCAACATGGTATCATTTTAAAGCTTAGAAGCTGTAATTTACAGTACATGTAGGCATTATGACCAAAACTGAACTAGTATTTTGAAATTTTCAGACAAATTACAAGTGTTCCATTTTGATAATTTATTAAAAACAATTGCACTGCACATATTATTGCAATCAGTAAAAACAATAAACTGATCAATTAGCCATGTGGCTTAGGTTGTTGTAAAGCTCTCAAAGAGTAGAATACAACCAGCCTATTTTTCTTACACACAGACAAAAATATAGTGAATAATAGCTAAGTGCATGTCTTTACATGTTACATGTAAACAGGTGTTGCTTTTAAGCTGCATTTTCAATTATAACTTAACAAATAAACAGAACATAAAATATCACATACCATTACATAGAGGAGGAGCTTCTCGTTAACAAGATCCCACACAAAATGTAATCGGATGCATAGATCAGTACATAATCTACAAAGTACAATGTGCACAGCGTCATGGAATGCTAAACTAATCTTATTATGATTCAAATCGCTGCAACCCGAGGTGGAAGTCATCCAAATATGGGCAGAGAGAATCGCACACTCTAATTACATATGGCCACCAGGAGATGGCACCAAATACATGACACAGACTCAAAGATGTCTCAAATGACAAAGAATGGAACTGAAAGAGATCTTGTTACTCAACCTGCATGCTTTGGAGAGAGAGCATACCTTTAGTCATTGTTGTATTTGCATGTGTAATTAGTTCTTATGTAAAATTATTATGTTTTGTTTGTTTTTTGTTTGGAGAGGTTTTGGACACTTGGGGACATTTTTGGAAACTAGGATAATTTATTTTTGTAATGCTTTGTTGTATCAATTTTATTTACTCAGTTAGAGGTGACATGCTTGAGAACAAAAAAAGTATTTTTTTCAGAGCTAGCTAATTTTCACAGTATATCATGTAAAATCAGGAGAAATAAGAAGATTTTTTTTTATTTTTCAGTAGTTTCTTGGGCTGATAGTCTCATCATTTATCTTAATCTATATCATTAAAATATTTGAAAAGTTTTCTATTAAACGATACTAAACAATTGGCCAGTGGACAGAATTTACACCGACCCAAATCCTAAATCCTAAACTTACCTAAAACACTATTCACTTGTTGCCTTGCAAGCTCTGCTATTCCTTCAGGAAATGCATATGTAGTTATGTACTCATTCAATATTAAAAAAAGTGTAATTGTAATATATATACTGTATATGCTTATTTCAAGGTTATGCCTGGCTTATTTGTATGTAAAATATGGTAATTACAGTGCACCCACTTGTGAATATACGCATTGCCAGCAGAGGGATCCAGAGGGTTGATTCTGCAGTTGCTGTAGTCATATGCTCCATCCCAAACCTGCTGAGCCAGCTGCAGAGCCAGTTTCCTCTCGCTGGGGCAAACGTCTTTCCCATGCCACAAATAGAGCTCACTGCCAAAGTCAAACAGTAGCGTCTGAAACAGAAATGGGAAAAGCACTGTAATTTAATTTCACTCAATACCCACAACCAAGGGCGGACTGGGAAGAGAAATCAGTGTGGTAGGTGCATTTCACGGTCCCCTTTGGCACATTGTGGTGCTATTTTGTGGCCCGTTCAGCCACATTTCGCAGCTTATCCCGGTTCTCCCTTTGGCCAGTCCGCCCCTGTCCACAACAATGATGCAGTATTAAATGCAGTATTGTCATAAATGTCTTAATGTACAGTTTATGGTATTTGGTATGACAGGCACATCCAACCAAAACTAAGAATTATATTTTGGATTAATCAAATTTATATACTGTAATCCATAATTACAATAACAATAACAATGTGTAATCACAAGGTGTTAAACAAAATATTTGTGTAGTTGACAAGTTGACATGTCATCCAGTGTGACATTCTTTTCTTTAACCTAAAACTATTTTAACAGCATTTTGCTAATTATTTTATAATTATTGTGCATGCAGCTTTCATTACCTCATATTATTGAGAGAATATTCATACTTTAAGATCATCTAAAACCAACATGTCAAAACGTGATTGCAAATGATGAAATGCTTATTCACCATTTGTAACCAGTTACAGCACCTATAATATACAGTTGTCCTTTAACATGCATGCACATTTTTCCTTAAATTTGATGTTGATAAAACAAAAAGTCCATAGACACATTTATTCTATTACCCACTTACATATTAAGTATTTTTTATTCATTAGCATTAGAGGTTGACTGATAGTGGATTTTGCTGATATGATAACTAATCGGCCGATTGCTTTTAAAATCTATTTATAGAATGTCAAAGCCTTTTCTTAGTATTTCCTTATTGTTACTGATACAGACACAGAGGCAACAACAGTCCTGCATGCAAAATCCTGCATGCAGTTTATTGTTCAAACAAAATTCCAATAATAATCAGAAAACAATTTGGTGCGCAGCTTCAGACATTTAACTATAAACAAGCCCGAAACACACAGCAACAGTTTTTTTAATATACTGGTATACTTGGTATACTTTTACCAAGTAAAAATTGTATAGCCTATATTTTCACCAGATGAAGTGTTTTGTATATATATATATATATTTCACCAGATAAGGTTTAATGAGAAATAAGGTTTATTATTATTCACAAGATATGGTGAATAATAGTTGGAGACACAATGTATGTGCTGAGGAGGCACATTTCCATATAGTCTCATTTTTCTTTGCATGCCCTCGCTTCAATTTAGAGCACTTGATTATCTAATCACAATAACAAAATATTCATTTTGAGGATAAAACATGGATGACTTTGTCAATGTTAAGGTGATTGTTTTTATTTCATCAGAGACCGCTTTTATACTGTAGAGCCAAGCTGTTCTGTAGACTCCTCCAGCACTGGTCAAAGAGGAACACGGAGGAATAAAAAACTATTTTTGACGATAACCTATACTTCCAAAAAGCTACTATTGGCACCAATTAATCTGTAAAACCGATATATCAGTATACATTTAATTAGTATTACTCAGTAGTACTAATTACTTGCAATTACATGGGCATTAACACTGTACTATAAAATGTGACCAAGCTTTCTTTAATAGTATAGACTGAGACAAGGACCTGGGAGGAGTCCAGAAGAGAAAGGTGTGGTATGGAGGCCCAACCCAGCTCATGGGGCCGGAGCCTGTCTCCCTGCAGTCTATAAATACAGTTAGACTCTGATATGGCTTTCTCATAGAGCTCATCATCATCAGCACTATCTGGACCTGCAGAGAGAAAACCCACACACAGTGTGTTTTTAAGCAGTTTCATATAAATCAATACGATTTTGATAGATAAATAGTGTATAGTTATGTTCAACAATTGCCTTTGTACTGTGTCTGTCCCCCAAGAAGTTTCCAGAACTCTGCTGCCTGCAGACTGTCTGTATTTACACCTTCATCCAGATGAATGACACCTGTTGCCTGACAACCAAGATCCCTCTGGGTCACAATAAATGAGGCCATTTCTGATGCCTGAAACAAACCGCCAGTCAGTATCCTGTTACTAAAAACCCAAAACTAATTCTGAATATATCACACCAATACCAAAAGTGCATGCTAGATAACACAATGATAAAATACAGTACTGAATAAGTTTAGAAAAAGAACTTCTAAATTAAAGCTACATTTTATATTTGGGAATAAGCAACCTCGTTTTTTAGTGTTTCAGATTTCAATCATTTTCATATTTTCACACCCAATATTATTTAATTAAGGGTGTCCAGATTGCTTGTCCTTTTATATTGCAAACATTATTGTACTGAGTCAAATTGGAACAGCACAGTTACTGTTTAAACTGAGGTACCTTTTCTCTCTCAATGGTGTTGGACAATTTGCCAGTCCAGAGAAAGCAGTGTGAGGGTGTGACCAGCAGAAAACAGTCACCACTGTTAAGAGACCGCGCCACCGGCTCCACTAACCGCACCTGTACCTGACTCCATCCTGGACACAGACAGCACATACTGTACAGTACTCCATAACCTACAAGCACATGCTGGCAACAAGAATGTAGGGAAGCTTCTAAGCATGGACCATAAACTTTGGTTACACTTGTTTAATAATGTGTAATAACTTCAAAACCTGAATAACTCTCTTTCTTATGCAAATTCTTTCTAATTAATATTCCGGTCTGTCTTTTTAGCACAATGGCACTGGATAGTGCCTCACTTCAAAGTTTAAAAAAGCACTAAAATTATCATAAAAGTTGTTCATGTGACTTGTGTGTCATATTCCAATTCTTATGAAGGCATACAACCAGTTTTAATGAGAAATAACCCAAAATTTAAATAATTTTAAAGTTAACATTTTAATGTTCATTGAGTTCATGAGCACTATGAGAGAAGCTTGTTAAATCGTTATTTGCATTTTCATGCGAGAACTGTTTAGCACTAAAAACAATGCAAGTTCTCGTGTGAACACATGAGGGTGAGTGAATGACAGAATTTTAATTTTTGGATGAACTATTCCTTTAAGTGAATTTGATAGCTCTTTAAAATAATATTGAAAATTCTCTCATTAGTAGGACTTTCTTTCTTCTGACAAAACAAACAAAGATTTTTAGAGGAATATCTCAGCTCTGTGGGTCCAAACAATGCAAGTGAATGGTGACCAAAACTCCAAAAGCTCCAAAGAGGAGATAGTGTCAGCATAAAAGTAATCCATAAGACTCCAGTGGTTAGATCCATGTCTGCTGATGCAATCCATTTGGTTTTGGTTGAGAACAGAGCAAAATATATCACATTTTTCATTGTACATCTTGACAGCAGTCTCCTTGGCGATCATGATTTCAAGCTTGATTACACATCCCATAGCGCCATCTAGCATTATGCGCATGTGTCAAGCACTAGGAAGTGTAATTGAGCTTGTAATCATGATCATGCCTAGAGACTGCAATGACAAGATGGACCAACTGGACAGCTTCAGAAGGCAGTGATTAAACATCTGTAGTCTAATGGATTACTTTTATATTGACTTTATCTCCTTTTTGGAGCTAATGGAGTTCTCATCACCATTCACTTGCATTGTATGGACCTACAGAGCTGAGATATTCCTCTAAAAATCTTTGTTTGTATTCAGCAGAAAAAGAAAGTCATGCACATCTGGGATGGCATGAGGGTGAGTAAATAATCAGAGAGAGAGAATTTTCATTTTTGGGTGAACTAACTCTTTAAAACTTCTATGGTGAAAATAATGTTAGCATTTTCAGTCTTCTAAAAATATAGGTAAACAAATAAATAAATAATTAAATAAATAAAACACAAACTCTTGTAATCTGCAACCTATAGATAAGATAGATAGAAAAGATATATATCGTACCTTTAACATGTATGAGCATGAGTTTGTTGTATGGCACTGTGGGTCTGCTCACTTTTTCAGAGGAGGTGCAGTTCGGATTTTTCATAGCTTTGAGAAAAAGATAAAAAAGATCAAATGTAAGTAACTTCTGATGAGGAAGGCTGATAAGTAAAAGACATATCAACGAAGGATGGAGAAGGATGAACAGCGACAAGCACAAATTTTATTCTCAATCTGTATACTTTATGTAGTAGTTTTAAATTTAGGAAGTCTTTTTTTGTTTTGGATCAATTTGTCTTTCAAAATTTTTGAAACAATTTATTGGATAACTGACTGACTGACCCCTGTTAGTCTCCATTTCACTGTGGACTTCAGGCTGCATGAAATCCTGTTGGATATCTTCTCGAGCAGCAAGAGCACGTAATGGATTCCTTGAACCCTGAGTCCTACGGGATGGACGTACTGATCGCCTGTGCTCGGCTACAGCTGAGCTCAATCTAAAGACAGAGAGAGAGAGAGAGAGAGAGAGAGAGAGAGAGAGCATTAAACCTGTATGCAATCACAAATAATATGTGGCAATGTCATACATTTACAGCCAGATGTCATTTACACACAAAAGCTGGTTTACATTGGAGTGTTTGTTTGACAGAGCGTGCTCAGGTCAGGCTTTGTGTCTCCTCCACTGGTCTGACACACTGACAGTGAAGAGGTTTCAGAGGTCATGACAATCTCAGTATCAAACTGCAGATTCTCTTGGACATTATTGCAACAGATTGTTTGTGTTGCTGTAAGAACGAATTTGGGAGAGTCTTCCTCCTCACAGCTTGCCTGAAATAACAGAGAATATAGGGGTCAAGTATGCATGCCAAAGCAGAGGACAGTAAAATCTGAAGTCCCTACAAAGAAAACAGGAAGGGAAGGTTTCTGTGAGGGCTGGATTTCTGTAAGGGTATGGTTAAGGGACAGAAAATACCATTAGCTCAGTATACAAACAATAGAAGTCTATAGAAAGTCCCAACCATGAAAGAAAAACATATGAGTGTATCTTAATGTTACCTTTACTTTGCCCTTCACCTGTGATTGGGTTTGAGTTGGTGAGGAAACCTCCTGAGCTTCATAAGAGAGACTCCTCTAAAAGGGAAGTTAGAGGAAGAGGCAGATGTATTATGGATAATAATGGCAATTTCACAAACTGGCACAAACCAAATCATACACTACCAATCAAAAGTTTGAAAACACCTACTATTCTTTTATATATATATATATATATATATATATATATATATATATATAATTACTATGCTCAACGTTTTAGAATAATAGTAATCAAAACAATGAAAACACACAACATCTTATACAGTTGTTTAGCTTCTTTAAAGCGGGCATTCTCTCATTCAACTTCATGAGGTGCCCCATGACTGATTTTTAAACAGCATTTAAGGAGTTCCCATGTATGTTGGACACTTGTTTAAAGATTTTTTTTTTTCTTCATTATATTGTCCAACTCATTAGCATTTAGGAATAAGCCCATACATCAAAAGGTTTTTAAGATCATTAGAAACAAAAATGTATTCAAGTCTGTCCAAACTTTTGACTGTTACATGAGTAGTGTACATGACCATGCCATAAAGACAGTAAAGTGTGCAATGTATGGCTCAAACACTCGCTTTAAGAAAAAAAGGATTGTAATATGACAAGGGAGCAGTGTTGGGTGTAATCTAATTACAAAGTCAAAAAAGTGGTGTAACGCATACAATTTTAAATTCTTGTAATCAGATTACAGTTACTGACTTTGAATTAATTTAATTACTTTCAAGTACATTATAGGGTTATGCTTATTACTAATAAATAATTTATGTAGAATACATGATTTATAGTCCTGTAAGGAGTCATAGTGAAGGAGAAATGTGAGATGTTGAGTGTATGACTTTTGTCTAACAATTAACTAAAAATAAATATAGACATTATTTTGAATTTGTTGAGCGGAAAAGTGTTTTAGAAAGTAAATTACTTTAAAAGTAAAATAATTAGTAATGTGATTACTTTTTCATTGGAATAATTATCAAAGTAATTTTATTAAATAAATCATTTGTAATTTAGTGGATTACTATGTTTTAGTAACTTACCCAACACTGCAAGTGAGACAATTGAAAAATTGTGACACATTACAATAAAACATAGGAACCAATGTTGTGTGAATAACGCATGCAGTATAAGTCCTCTAATGATACATCCAACACATTCAGTCACATTCTGAAGAGTGCAAACTAAACATTTGATATGAACACAAACAGATGCTCACAAGCAAACACAAACACACATACACACCATAATATGCTCACCTCATTGAAAAACATCACATACTGAGGTGTGGAGCTAGAACGAGAATACACAGAGGAGAACACAGGCTCCTGAGGAGAGGAGAGGAGAGGAGAGGAGAGGAGAGGACATGCTGGTAAACATCCAGAATGAACAATCTAAACACAAAGTACATTCACTAATGAAATCTCTCACTCCAACACACACAACGTATGAAAGACTGAAAAACAACAGTAGATGGTCACTATGGTCAATTGACAGTGATTTACACACTTGCACACAACCCTGCAGAAACCACAGACAGTATTCTTACCCAGCATTGAGTTTGGGGTGTAGATCCAACAGCATTTACATTTACATTTACATTTATGCATTTGGCAGACGCTTTTATCCAAAGCGACTTACAGTGCAATTATTACAGGGACAATCCCCCCGGAGCAACTTGGAGTTAAGTGCCTTGCTCAAGGACACAATGGTGGTGGCCGTGGGGTTCAAACCAAGGACCATCTGATTAACAGCCCTGTGCTTTAGCCACTACGCCACCACCACCTCAGCACTGTCAGACTCATCCTGCATGGGCAGTGAGGAAACAAGTGCGGATACAGACATTTAGGAAAGATTGGAGGAAGTAAAACCTGTTATAAACTGCACTGTCATGTACATTTAACCACAAACACATGCACATATGCATTTATTAACACAAAACACCCACCAAATACCTATTCAACATTCCCTAGCGTTGGTATTTTATGTCTCTTTAGCACAATGCAATAAGAGTTCTCTTTAACTCTCATTGCAACACAGACTTAAACACAAACCTGTGGCCCAATGCTTAGCGTGATATTGCACTTTGCCTCTGTCTTCTTCTCCTCTTCCTCAGTATCTCTAGAGTCCATCAGTCTAAAAAAAGGATGTTCACTTGTTATTATGTTCATACAAAATACCTTAATATAATCTTTGAAAATGAGGCTGTGACTGAGGACCGTTTCTTTAATGACATGCACTGTAAAAAGCTAACAAAAAGCTACTGGATTACAAAAATGTGAAGTTACTGCGTTTTGCATTTGCATGGCACTATAGTGAGGATTTCATGGACACATGTAAATGAATGCGTTGAGACCGAAAGTTGACATCAAGTGCGCCAATTGGCCCAGGGCCAATTAAGACATGACAAATGAACATGGAGAGAAACAGAAAGAGTGACACAGTGAAAGACAGAACCTTTGAGTGATGGCTTCATTGCTGCTGTGTACTGTAGTATGCAGGACTTCTGATAACGATAGGCATCCTTCCCTTCCTGTTTTCATAGAGGAAGTAGAGGCATCCTTCCTTGCTCTCTGCCTCCAGGGAGCGCTGGAGAGTGGAGCTAGAGATGAATCCACTGATGAAGCTGACATGTACCTCTCCTCTTTAACCTCTTGTACTCTCCTCTCTCGTAGTCTCTCTCTCCTCTCTCCCCCATTATGCTCCAGTCCATGTCCATTCAGGTCATCCCTGTACTTAGATTCACTCCTCCACACCACTCCCTCTGAAGAACTCTTTTTCAAGATGCCTTTAATCTCAGTGCCTCGCATCAGAGCATTCTGAGGGTTTTTGTTCTCTGTAGGGTTCAGATTAGGTGCAGTGAGTTCACTGGAGGAACCCCACTCCTGTGAGGAGCTCAGCCCAGAAAGACGCACTTCACTGGGCTTCAGATTGATGGACAGAGCCTGTTGTCGGTCAGAGAGATGAGGTGACAGATGAAGATGAGGAAGCTGAACAGGCCCTGTCTGAAGCTAAAAAATGGAAGAAAGGGTTTATAAAATCTCTGAAAGAACCAAATGGCAAGTTCTCTAGAACTTGAAGTCAGTCCCTAATTATTAATTTTTTTAAATAGTCACAGACTGAAAAAAAGACCAGTGTTTCTGAAGTTTAAGTACTGGAACAAAAATGAGACAATAGTTGACATTAAGATTTGTAATTTGTAGTGCTATCAAATTACAAAGGATGGTACAAACTTATTTGGAGGCATTTACTCAGGAGAAACATCTGAGAAGCATGACACTTAAGATAAAGTAAAGCAATTTGTTCTACATTTCATCTCATTTGTGTCTAGAAGAAATAAATTCGATTTTTTTTACTGGGCATGTTGGTCAGTCAGCTTCACTAGTTAAAGGGATAGTTCACCCCAAAATGAAAATTATCTCATCATTTACTCAAACTAATATCATCCCATATGTGTTTGACTTTCTTTCTTCTGCTGAACACAAACAAATATTTTTAGAAGAATATTTCAACTCTGTAGGTGAATGGTGACCAAATATTTGAAGCTACCAAAAGCGCATAAAGGCAGCACAAAACTTGAGTGGTTTAATCCACGTCTCCAGTTGGTTTTGGGTGAGAACAGACTAAAATGTAACTCCTTTTTCACTGTACATCTTGTCATTGTAGTCTCTAGGCATGATCATGATTTCAAGCTTGATTACATTTCCTAGTGGTTTACGCATGTGCAGATCAATAGATGGCTCTAAAGGAAGTGTAATCAAGCTTGAAATCATGATAGCCAAAGAGACAGCTGTCAAGATATAAAGTGAAAAAGGAGTGTAAAGTGAAAAAAGAGTTGGTCTTTACTTTGGATCATTTATGGATTACTTTTATACTGACTTAATCTGATTTTTGGAGCTTTTGGAGTTCTGGTATCCAATCACTCTCATTGTATGGACATACAGAGATGAGATGTTCTTCTAAAAATCTTCGTTTGTGTATGACGAAAGTTATACTTATCTGGGATGGCATGAAGGTAAGTAAATTATGAGATCATTTTCATTTTTGGATGAACTAGCATGGCTAATGCTGTTTCAGCACCTAGACCAGCTCCAACAAGCCTGGACCAGCATAAAATTCAATGTCTAAGCTGGTCTTTTCCACAGGGTCACTAGATAACACATGTAACAGACCCTGATTTGTGCACCCTACATAATCAATGACCTGAAGAATGCATCAGAGTGTGGACGCTCACGTGAATGTTAACAGGTTTAAACCGTTTCATCACAAATGGTGCGTAGAGATTACACACCAAATATCAGAGGTGTATAGTAACAAAGTGCAAATTAACTCAGCAAAAAAAGAATGTCCCTTTTTCAGGACACTGTATTTTAAAGATAATTTTGTAAAAATACAAATAACTTTACAGATCTTTCTTGCAAAGTGTTTAAACAGTGTTTTCCATGCTTGTTCAATTAACCATAAACAATTCATGAACATGCACCTGTGGATTAAGAAACTAACAGTTTATAGATGGTAGGCAATTAAGGTCACAGTTATAAAAACTTAGGACACTAAAGAGACCTTTCTACTGACTCTGAAAAACACCAAAAGAAAGATGCCCAGGGTCCCTGCTCATCTATGTGAACGTGCCTTAGGCATGCTGCATGGAGGCATGAGGACTGCAGATGTGGCCAGGGCAATAATTTGCAATATCCGTATTGTGAGACGCCAAAGACAGTGCTACAGGGAGACAGGAAGGACAGCTGATCGTCCTCGCAGTGGCAGACCACATGTAACAACACCTGCACAGGATCGGTACATCCGAATATCACACCTGAGGGACAGGTACAGGATGGCAACAACAACTGCCCGAGTTACACCAGGAATGCACAATCCCTCCATCAGTGCTCAGACTGTCCGCAATAGGCTGAGAGAGGCTGGGCTGAGGGCTTGTAGGCCTGTTGTAAGGCAGGACATTACCAGACATCACCGGCAACAATGGGCACAAACCCACCTTCACTGGACTAGACAGGATTGGCAAAAAGTCCTATTCACTGATGAGTCGCAGTTGTGTCTCACCAGGGGTGATGGTCGGACTCCCATTTATCATCAAATGAATGAGCGTTACACCGAGGCCTGTACACTGGAGCGGGATTAATTTGGAGGTAGAGGGTTCGTCATGGTCTGTGGTGGTGTGTCACTGCATCATCGGACTGAGCTTGTTGTCATTGCAGGCAATCTCAATGCTGTGCGTTACAGGGAATATTTCCTCCTCCCTCATGTGGCACCCCTCCTGCAGGCTCATCCTGACATGACCCTCCAGCATGACAATGCCACCAGCCATACTGCTCGTTCTCTGAGTGATTTCCTACAAGAAAGGAATGTCCTGCCATGGCCAGCAAAGAGCCCAGATCTCAATCCCATTGAGCACATCTGAGACCTGTTGGATCGGAGGGTGAGGGCTAGGGTCATTCCCCCATAGAAATGTCCGGGAGCTTGCAAGTGTCTTGGTGGAAGAGTGGGGTAACATTGCAGCAAGAACTGGCAAATCTGGTGCAGTCCGTGAGGAGGAGATGCACTGCAGTACTTAATGCAGCTGGTGGCCACACAAGATACTGACTGTTACTTTTGACTTTTGACTTTTGACCCCCAATTTGTTCAGGGACACATTATTCAATTTCTGTTTGTCACATGTCTGTGAAACTTGTTCAGTTTATATCTTACTTGTTGAATCTTTTTATGTTCATACAAATATTTACACATGTTAAGTTTGCTGAGAATAAAAGCAGTTGAAAGGGAGAGGACTTTTTTTTTGTTGCTGAGTTTATGTGGAAATGTCTAGTGAAGCATCTTTGTCATTCTCTCCCTTGTCTGGCCACCATTCACTTGCATTGAATTAACTTATAGAGCTGAAATGTTCTTCTAAAATCTTTGTATGTGTTCTGCAGATGAAAGAAAGTCATAAACATCTGGGATGGCATGAGGGCGAATAAATGATGAACACCACCAACCAAATAAGTTGCCATGGGTTTAATGAACTGTTCTGTAATTTATGCAGTTTACCTATACTTCTGATACTTAAGTACATTTAATATAAGTTACTTTAATACTATTACTTAAGTCATTTGCTCATAAGCTACTTTAACTTGAGTCAATTTCCATGAAGGTATCTTTACGTTTACACAAGTTTGACAAATAGATACTTTATACAACACTGCCAAATAGACTTACCAAATTGACCTCATCCACAGTGATGGGCTGTGTGCGGTACCGTGCTCCTTTCTGCCTACGTCTCTCAGACGCCTCTAGAGGGCCGCCGTCTCCCATTGGACTCTCCGCAGCTATCAAAATGGGCTGGGACAGTTTGTTGAAGAGAGCCAGTTTCTCACTCATAGACAGCTTAGAGCTAGCATCATCCTCCACAACAGGCTCAGCCTCCAGACACTGGGAGTCACCTGACAGAGGACTTGAGAGGAGAGAAGGCATTATGATTTGCAGCTGAATAAGGGTGAAACAGGAAAAGAACAAGAGTTAAAAATTTAGAGTTACTTCTTGAAGGAATAGTTCACCCAAAGATACAAATTCTGTAATTATTTACTTACCCTCATGTTTTGTTATTATTATATCCTGGCCTCTCTTTTTCATATAATGAAAGTGATTGAGGAATAGGGCTGCAACTAACGATTATTTTGATAATTGGTTAATCTAATGATTATTAGAACAATTATTCAACTATTCTGTGATTATTGCAACGATTAATCATTAGCTGTTAACCTTGTGCTGAATTCTTGTGCAATTTTAAATTCACTGCAATTAATACTATTGTTTTCAAATGTTTTTGTCTGGTGTTCCATTTCAAATTGTCTAAAAATCCTTAAAACATGATTTATCTTAAATCTTAAATATAAGTGTATTTTGAATAGAATTGTATTTTTTCACTTGGTTATACTTTGCGAGTGCAGTAAAGACAAAATATACTTATATATAAAAGCAAGTCTAAATATCTTATATGCTGTATCTTTTTTAAAGGATTTTTTTATATTTTTAAATATTTGTATTTTTAATATTATATTCAACATTCTCAGATAACAATTTTTTCTTCTGCAGTATAGCTCCTAAAGAAAATGTACATTGTTTTAAAGGAATTTTAGATATGTATATTGGAAAACAAGCCAAAACAAATAAGTGTTGCAGTGTATAATGGGAAGAAGACTACCTCTCTCACCTTTCTGTTTACTTCAATCCATCTTTAACAAAAACTAACTATCTCGTATTACTAAAGCTGTGCATTGCCAATTTTCTTCACGATAAGAAACACACAGTGACATATATTATGATTCAATAAGTCGTGAGCCATCATATTATAATCTAGCTGCAGCAAGCGTGCACACTCAAGGGATGAGCATCCCCGTGACAGAGTGTGCAGTTTCAATCTCTCCCCCTTAGATCGCGACATTCACACAACTCATAGAAGAGGTGCTGACCACACAGGAAAATGACCGTTTCGGAGTTTGTAGTTATTTACATGATCTGCTTCCGTATTATTTGAACTTTAATAAAGCTATAACACATTAAATATACATGCATTTTAGATCCAGGGTGTTTCCTTTAAAGAGCTCCGGCTCCGCTTATTCCACAATGAGAGTGCTTCTATATTCACTTATTTTGTATAATTTGCGATCTGCATCACCTAAAGCTGTTTGTAAGGATTGGAGTGCATCTGGACTTTGAGCTGTGTGTTCTTCCTCTCCTTAGTCAGGTGCGAGGTGCAGTGCTGCTCTCACGCGTCATCATTAGAGTTTAATGTGATCTCATGTTAAGTTAAATGAGATCAAATGACTACTCGACAACAAAACATTTTTGACAACGATTATTTTATTGTCAACGTTGTAGATCACGTCGACTAATCCTTTCAGCCCTACTGAGGATATTTGACTTAAGGGTTACAGTGGAATGTAAGCTTTTCAGTAAATAACTACCATATTGCCTTGGAGTATAGCACCATATAAGTCCTACAGACTACTTTTATGGTGCTTTTTTGTTGTTGTTATTTTACAGCTTGACAGCCCCAATTCCCTTTCGCTCATAATATGAAGAACAGTGGCCAAGATATTCCTTCAAAATTCTCCTTTTGTGTTTCATGGAAGAAAGTCATGAAGACTTAGTGATGAGCAAATTATGACAAAATGTATATTTTTGGTGTGAACAATTACTTTATGGTGATAATGGCAATGTTGCATTAGTTGTGGATAGCACTTTTCTCTAGAGTGTTAGGCTAAAGATAATTAGTTTGATCAAGAAGTCCTGCCCACCTCACTGCCAACACTGTTTCCTCAAAGGTGATTGGCTGAGTGAATGCCCGAGGATCGTTGCCACGGCGAGCTCGGCGCCCATGCGAACTATGACTGGAGCGAGGTTTGAGGAAGGATGAGGCTTCAGATAGAGCAGTCTTCTC
The DNA here is from genome assembly GCF_025860055.1 of Xyrauchen texanus. Lineage (NCBI taxonomy): Eukaryota > Metazoa > Chordata > Actinopteri > Cypriniformes > Catostomidae > Xyrauchen > Xyrauchen texanus. The sequence goes on along the minus strand of NC_068287.1, from coordinate 20,954,771 downwards.
CAACTCCTGACGGCAGGACAGAAAGAGATGGACATAATAAAGTCAAAGAAAGTAAAGGAGCTAATGTTGGGCATAATTGCCATACTTAATGGAATAGTTCATCATGGAATATTTTTCTGAAGTTCCTGCGTTTAAAGGGTCATTTGAATATTTGCATTAAAGTGTCTTCAATTCGAAACACTGTATACATTTGATACTACAGGGTTCGGTGACCCCAAAATGTGGACACTGACCAAATGGCATTTATTTTAAGGAATGAAAGCATAAGTAGACTTTTTACAATGTGTGATGTTTTACATCATAGAACAATAGATATGCTGTTCAAAGTTAAGACGAAATGTATTAGAGCACTTTTTGGTTGTCAAACTAAGTGGAATATGAACTATAGCATACCTGTTGTTTGCTCTGCTAAGACATCTCTGTGAACTTGAGAGTGATTGACCATCATACATCCACTACTGTAAAAATGACCTTGTGACCAATTGGGTAAAAGCAATCGGAAAACAAAATGGCTAAATAAAATGTAGTTCTGAGAAAATGGTTTAGCATTATTTGTTTGCAGATTCCACTTGGTTTGATTTTATTTAGTTATCTAATGCAAAGGATTTTGTCCAAACTGACTGTATTTTAGAACTGCTGTATATACTGTATAACATTGAGTGATTGATCAGTATGGGGTATAAACACAGTTTTTCTTTCCAACCAATTTTTTATTTTTAGTTTTAATTGAATGTCTCTCTATCTCTCTCTCCACTCTTTGGTGAAGTGGATCAGCAAGTGGATGAATAAAATACAACCTGGGCTGGCAGCCTGGGTAAGGAAGTCATAGTAACGAATAAAACCCTGTGGGTCATGTTGTAACCAAACACTTCTGGTGTCCTATTACCATCTACGACCCAAAGACAGATGGACCAAAAGAACAGAGAAGAAAAAAGACATTGAAGCAGAATGAAGAGAGAGAGAGTACTCTAAAACTTGTACTAACTAGTCAAACAAAAGTTCATAAAAGAAATATTAAGTTTACTGGTAAGTAATGTATATTTGATAGCAACATCTCATTGTTTCCACAGTTCATATATTTTGTCTATTATTAAACTCTGGCAGATTAAATACTTATTTGATAGGTGTGTGTGCGTGCGTGTGTGTGTGCGTGGGGGCATGTTTATGTGGTTTACGAGGCTGATTTTTTAGGTTACAAACTGGTAATTACAAGGGTATTATGCTATAAATGTAGTTTATGGGGCCATTTCTAGTGTACCCATAATTTAAATAGCTTAAAAAACATAATAAACTATGTTTTATTGAAAATGTAAAAATGCTGAAAGTTTTTTGTGAGGGTTAGGTTTAGGGGTTATGTTAGATTTAGGGGACAGAATCTATAGTTTTTACAGTATAAAAATCATTATGTCTATGGAAAGTCTACAACTGTGTGCGTGCGTGCGTGCATGCGTTCACAAAGATTGTGATATTGTTTTTCTGAAAATATCACTAAAAAACCTGGCAAAAGTCCTTATGAGGACATCTCCACAAAAAAAGTTTCATAAAAGGACTAAATCATGCCTTAATTCATATGGTTACTGATATGTGGATGTGTGGTCTATAGTTATTATAATAATATTATATATACAGGGAGAGAGAGAAAGATAAACACATAAACTGTGTATGTGTATGTGTATGTGTGTGTGTTCAATAAAGAGTTCTTTTGAGGGGCTTTTCCATTCCATCCATGGCCATGACCTTTTTTCTATTCAGGCTGCAGCAGTTGCTCAAGAGATATGGTGGGGTCTAATTTCACCTACTTTAAACAGAGACATCTTGGCAGCTACACTCATCTTGGCTCTGTCGTCTGTCTTTACATCCACTACAAGAAAAACAGAATATACAAAATGACCTGGGGAAAAGTGTCTCAAGCTCATGCCAAAATGAACACATTACATTACAAAAATACAAAAATACATGAGTTATTTCTAATATATTTCTATATCACTATGCATATGCACACACACACACACACACACACACACAAACACACATTTAATTTGCGTTAGATCATAATGACGTTTTTTGTGTGAGATCATTAAATTACTAACAATCTTATACACATATTAGACATCACCCCTCTCTCTCTCTCTCTCTCTCTCTCTCTCTCACATGCACACACACACACTAACACCTAACACCGCTCTGTGCTTGGTCAAATGCACAAACATCCTGGCGGATATTTTCTTCACCTGTGGTAACTGCATTTGGCTGGGAGATTTATTGCTGATCTCAAATACACATACACACACCCACACAGTTGTCCTATTGTCTCTTGACCAGCAAATTCACATTGAACAGGGCATGTGTGAACTTAGGCAGAAATCATAACTGTACTCTTAGGAATTAGCTGGCTGTAAATGACTGATGATGATGCAATCTTATATTATATTATATTATATATTACTCCATGGAGTTTCAATAATACTACTCAGTATATCTCTCTAGTTATAAAAGTGAGGTCATTTGAACTGTTAACAACAGTATAAACAGTATCCACTTACCCATAATATATGCATGTGTAAAAATATGAGTTAGAGTGCGGATGCATTTAAATTTTCTATGTTATGCTATACACTTCCTCAAAGCAAAGTCTCATTTTGATCAGTCCTTTTATTCCATCATAAATCCCATACACACTGAAACCCCTAAAAATGTAAGGTAACTTGATGCAAGTAGAATTTATTTAGATTTGCTATTTAAATGTTGTTGTTTCTACTTGATAATTTTGATAGAATGGATTCAGATTTAGGTCATACAATAACAGTTTAAATAAAGAAGATTATATCGGATTCTAGGTCAATAATTAAATAAACTTGTTTTCCCACAGAAATGCTTAGGCACCTGTACTTCAGTTGCACATGTACAAGGAGAAATGAGATATGTTGACAGTGTCAAACTTGATCAATTGGGACACAGATCACACAAAACAACCATTTGCAAACATAACTACATAAATAATACTACATAAAAGCTAAAAACCCTATATGAATTCTTAATAACAACTATTTCAATGCCTCCATAAGTTTCCTTTGAAGGAAATATAATTAAATTGTTCAAGCACAAGATAATATGGGTATTCCCTATTGCCTCAATTTTGTATTCAAATGTTTGAGTTATTAACACTTCTTAAATCTATGGATTTTTAAGATAAATAAGTTCAAGGAGCATAGATATTTGAGTTCTGAGCCCAAAACTTGACATTTCAAGTCATCAAGTCATCATTAAGACAACTTACAGTAATGACAACATTAGGCTTTACAGTGGTAATATTTGTGAAGCTACAGTAAAATGTGAAGTTTGTTTAACAAATATTACATTCTTGTTGGAAGCTCCTTCAGTAAGGATACCAAAGCTTGTCTGATTTGTCATTATGAAAGTTAGATATGCACACAGACTACAGCTAAATAATCATTTATGGCAAACCTTCTTTCTCCATTTGAACACTTTTACACATTTAACAAATTTACATAACTTATGTCACATTTAAAAAATATATATTAATATTATTGCATTAGATAACAAAATATCAAACAAAGAGGCATCTGCAAACAAATGATGGTAGACGTTTTCTCATCAAAGTTTGATTACCAGAAGGTGTCCAAATATATTTGGCTTAATTTGGAAAGTAGGCCTTTATATAATATTTTAAGACATAATTATTATTATTTATTTTTTTTTGGCTAAATGTTAGTTTGAAAATTCTGTCTGTGATGTATTTCTTCCAAATAAATACATCTTGGTTTGATAATTTGTTATAAAGTGTTCATAGATTTGTGTGTCAAAATATATCAATACTAAGATTAAGACAAACATAAAATTTCAGGTTAAGCACCTACTTTGTGAAGAGTCCTGATTTTCCTCATCCATTATTCTGTAAAAAGAAGAATGCCATTAAAAGATTCAGAGGAACAGACAAACAATCAAACTCACACACTCAACCAAATCCTTCGATCTCAAGCAAAGTGGCCGATAAACATACATGTTGTGCATTCAAAAAGTGAGATGACTTCACAGCAGATCTGCTTTAACAAGCCTCTCCTTCACTATAGGTATTATGTTTGTATGCATATATACACGGTTACATTTGTACTGGAAGCTTCTGTCACCATGACAAATTCCTTGTGTGTAAGCATACTTTGCAATAAAGCTCATTCTGATGACAGACATAGTCAGAGACATCTGTGCAGTTTGGAAGCATGACATAATAACATTAAAACTATGAGCTTTAACACACACCTTGTTTGATGACTAACAAGCTAATTAAATAAATGCTGAGCTCATATCCAGACTCAAAGGAAAGTACTGAGCTAATTCATGAGCTATCTATGACATCTGTTAATACTTTCTTGGTATTTCTGACATTACAGGCCTTATACAGTATGTTTTGCATTTGGAAATGGAATTGTTTGATTGTGAGATTGATTGAAGTGTTTCATAAATATAAAAAATAATTATAGGAAATGGGTAATTGATGTATAATCACGTCCTTTCAGTCATTTAAACATATTTGTATGTTTTAATGTATATGAATGTATAAGGGAAAATGAAGGGTGCAGTGTGCTGTAACTGGTGACCATTTCAAGGTTTTCATTCACCATTTTTAATAAATTTTTGCCTTCACTACTTTTTTTAAATGGTCCTGCAGTGAAACACATTAATTTCTAAAAGTACAAAAATTTAAAGTAGTTTCACAATTAATATGGTTATAAAACTACATGCATAATAATTACAAAAGAAAGAGCAAAATGCTGTTTATAATAGTTTTACAATGATTATGTATATACTGTATATCACTCTGCAGGAGTACCTGTAGTAAACAGCACACTAATATTTGCATTCTAAGATAGGAATTTGTGAGCATGAGTTGGTCCAATATATTACTGTTTCTTCAAATCCCATAAAGGTTAAAGGAATAGTAAAGTAACTCCTTCTAGCAGTTGTTAATCAGCACACACAGTACACCGCAGAGAGGGGCCAAGATGGGCCTGTGATCATGTGATCAAGCCTCAACCTCCTACAACCTCCATACCCGCAGCTCTCCATTATCTCGTAGGATGTTATGGGTTGAGTACGGGAACGTTCACTAGTTTTGCGGCTTCCTGCAGGATCTCCTGGTATGTATCTACGGGTACGCCGACGGCCTCCTTCTGCACCTGGTTGAACTGCTAGATCAAGAGTCAAGGCCACCACGCCAGCATCAGTGGCACTATGGTTTGAGTAGATGAGTAGATAACAGATGGATTAGAGGAAGAATGTGCGTAAGGAAAGAAAGAAATATGAACAGAAGGAATAAGTCAAAAAAAGAATAGAAAACACCCTTGCCACTTCAACACACAAAAGAAGTTAAAGTGTCAGCCAAAATCATCCACCGCAACTCATTTACATATAAGACAGATGCTGTTGTCTAAAGCAACTTACAGTACATTTCAGATTTCCATATTATCAGTCCATGCCTTCCCTGGGAATCAAGCCCATGACCTTGCTGTTACAGTACTAATAGTGCAATGGTACATGAGCTACATGCACTTTTAGGTTCACATTAGCATTGTATTCGCACTACAATATGTGAACAGAACAAAAATTATTACTTAGACTGTTGCTAAACTAAATTAACTTCAGGAAATTGACTATTTGGCCTTCAATGCCACATACCCAGCCAACAATGAAACAAATGCTCAAAACACTGTTATATGGCAATTGCAAGCACAAAAGTTTGAAGCTGAACTTAAAAAAAAAAAGGCTTAAAAAGGGCTTTACATTTTAAATGTGTTCTTATGCATTAAATATGTTATCTGTCTTAAGTCTACAGTATTAGCAATTAGAAATAAGTTAATACTTCATGAACTAGGGGAGACCAAGACTAGATGTCCCACTTTTTACTCTCTTGAATGTACTTTATTTTAGAGTAAGTCATTTTTTTATTATTAAATGTCAGCATAGCCACATACCCTAAAGTCTAGGCTGCAAAAAGGTTTAGAAAATGTCAGTTTTTGCCAAGGAAAAAATATTTATTGAACACATGCTGACTTTCTAGGCATGCTGTCACACTATATGGGGTAAGTTGTCACAATGCAATCTGACACTTAACTAGTGGCGTAGGTTTCATGTGAACATTTGAGGCCACGTTCCCCTGTCACTCCAACATCACTTCCACCCAACACAACATCTAAACCTCTCTTTAAATTTACAACAGCTCAATTTTTAAAAAGTAAAATGATTCATGAAACACCAAAAATGGAAAAGGTCATTTACAAAAATATCAAATCATTGTTCTGACCTATATATATTGTAATTGATTTAAAAAACATGTGACAACATGCCTTGATAAAAATGTTACAAACATGTCCCGAACTGACTTTTATTAAAAATACCTTCAAGAACACGTTTCATAATGCAGCACACCCTTGAATGTATGCCAGCATGGTTTAATTACATCACTCAGCAGCTATAACAAAAATATGATAGTGATAATGTACTTTTTAATTTACTTTATTTACAAACATTATTATAATTTAAGAGGTTTTTGAAGTAGGTGATTCAACAGGGACTAAAAACTAAATGTTTTTCATTTCTTTTCATTCTGGTTCCAGCATTCCGTCACCTTTCCAATTGGTAACCAGTTAGAACAAAATGAAAGACTGGTTAATAACTTTCTTTTTAAAATGTTACTGTGTTCTAAGGGTGGGTGATATTGCAGTTGCAGTGTTTCCAGATCTCTCAAGCCAAAAAGGACCTGTTCTTGAAAAACACTTGCCACAAACAAAATAAGTGATAATAAGCAATTCAGTTTTTCTTCTCCATGTAAGGAATTATCAGCATAGAAATCATAACAAGCAAAGTATACAGTAGCCTATATAAAATCATGTCTTTCAATTAATGCATTCTTAATATTAAGTATTAGGGATGTCATAAAATATTGATATATAAATTATTGATCAGCATGTTATTTTATCAATACATGTTTGAAGCATCGATATATTAACATCAGCTGACATTTAAATTAGAATCCTAATTTGTGTGCTTTCAATTTACTGTCAGTTGCATTCCATTCAATGAAGTCTGGCGTAATTGCTTTGGGACACCACAAGGGGGGCGACATTTACAGTAGCCGGATGCAGCATGGACAAGCCATTTTGTCCAGAAAGATTATGGGCAAAAGAAATCTTCAGATTATGGATACTTGAATGCGGTATTGGTCCCAAGCCTATAATTCAGAAATTCATTTGGCCATCTAAAATCAATTAAGATCCAAAATCTCTCTCTGCTGCACACACACACACACACACACACACACACACACACACACACACTGCTTGAGGGTGTTTGGACAAAACGTAATTTTATGTAGGCCAAATTATTTTATTTTAAATATGTAATCATTATTTGAAATATTTGGATTATTTATTTTTATTACAGATTTTCTTCTTCGTCAGAACAGGCAGCATCAAATCTTTATCAATGCATAATATCTAACAATAATTCAGTGAAGACTTGGAAACAACTGAGAAATGTATATTTACCCCAATAATGTTTCCTTGCATCTGGATTAATCGTGCATGTATACGTAGTAATTATATGTAGTTGTCTAAAAGGTCTTCAGCATGTCATTTTTTGGGCAACAGGAAGAGGCGGAATTACAAAAATTTACTGAAACCATTTAGATCTTGGTTTCATGAAAAAAATTATCCAAACGATATTTACCGGTTATTAACTGGTTACCAACATTTAAAAAAAAAAAAAAAAGTCAGGAATTAAAAGGGACTTCATTCCCATTTCCAGTTTCGTTCTGCACAAAAATGTGTTCATTTTTGGTTTTCGTTTTTGTTCCCTGAATTAATGAATTAATGAATGTATGTTACATTTATATAGCACATTTATGACAGAAACTCAAAGCGCTTTACACTATGAACAGAGGACTCTCCACCAGTGAGCAGCATCCACCTGGATGATGTGGCTGCAGCCATAGTGGATCAGTACGCTCACCACACACCAACTATTGGTGGAGAGGAGAAAGTGGAGCGATAGAGCCAATTCATGTATGGGGATTAGTAGGATGCCATGATTGGTAAGGGCCAATGAGGGGAATTTGAATGGGAAACCAGGGTTACACCCCTACTCTTTTCGAAAAGTGTCCTGGGGTTTGTTTTTAATGACCATAGAGAGTCAAGATCTCGATTTAACATCTCATCCGAAGATGGGCATGCCTTTTTACAGTATAGTGTCCCTGTCACTAAACTGGAGCATTAAGACCCACACAGACTGCCGGGTGAGCACCCCTTGCTGGCCTCCCTTATACCTCTTCCAGCAGCAACCTTAGATTTCCCCAGGAGGTCTCCCATCCAGGTACTGACCAGGCTCATCCCTGCTTAGATTCTGTGGAACGTTTTCAGTCCCTGATTCAAACCAACACACAAAACCTCTACTAGAGAAAACACACATGTGCACAATAGGAATTTTGACTCTAAATCTTATTGTTACTGAGATATAGCCCATGTGACAACTGCCCCACATGATAACTAGCCCCAGTCTCCCCTATAGCATAACATTGTCAGAACTGTGCAGGTCACTAGTTGTCAGAGTAAGCATTGGCCAGATAAGTAAAAATGTTTGTCCTCAGCCTGTGGTAATACACACAGAATGATGCAGGAAACCAACACACACACAAACACTGAAGCATCCCTACACTCTGTCAGGTGGAGCTGGATTTGAGGTTTGCTGTAGCAGGGCGCTCTTCAACTGGCCTACTGATACATGAGTGTGTAACTGTGGTGTGTCAAGGGAGTCTGGAGAGTTTTCCTCATCCCTGGAGGAAATAAAGACAGTGTGCAAGGATGGAAGGAAGGAAGGCTTGAGAGATGTGTCAAAGGAAGGGGGTTTATACAGAAATGAATAAAAGTGTAGCTTGAAAACATGATACATGTTCATTCTTTGCGGCATTAGAATATACAGCGAGCCGTGAGTACTGTGTGTGTGTTCTGCCTGAATCTTTGCCAAAGATTTTCCATAACTTCCTCAATGAAATATTAATGTCATGTTAATTTCTGATCACTGCCTTAAAAAGCATTCTTTTAGACCTTAACGGTACATTGATGGAATAATAAACATAACAAATGATTTTGGATGATAGAAATTATATTACTAAAATGGCCTTAGGAAAGCTCACCTCTTTGGCTGGTTGTTCTCTACACTGGTGTTCACATTACACCCATTGGAGACTTTTGTAGAAACAGGACTCTCTTCTAGTGGTGTTCTTCCATGCCTCTCTATTCCTCCATTTCTTTCTCCTGAAACTGACTTATCTGTACAGGTAGAGTCCCGGATACCAGGTCCCTCCCGCTCTCTTCTTGACCACTTAGATGGAAGCTCCTCTTCCTGGTTGCCATAACGTTCAGCCAGTTCCCGCCTTCTTTCGGCCTTGTAGCGAGCGATCCGTTCAGCTCTGGACTCCTGGGAGAATTTTTCCATTTTGTCCATAATGTAAATTCCTTTTTTGTCACTTTGGATGCCTTATGATTAAGTAAGCAGAATAATTCCAGGTAAATGAAGATGTTGTCCACACAACAATCCACAAAACAGGGTGGGGTCACAACCGAAGGAGGTTTGATTATTTAGGAGCTCAAATTACAGCAGGTTCCTCTAATAATATGTTTGTATATCATCCTGATTACTCCCCTAAGGATATGGCACTGTTCGGAAAAAAAAACAAATAAAAGAGTTCTTGGTTAAAACAGCCACCTTATGCACTTAACAGCCCAAGGTCTCACATATCTGTAGATAAAATGGTCAGGGATACATCTTCATCAGTGGGGATTTCTTTAAGACTGCAAGGGAAGCTCAGCTTCCCCTATAATGTCAAAAAAATAATGGTCAAATATGTACTATTGTGTAAACAATTCATTGACTAAAAATGCGTTAGAACACGTTCATCTCGAAGACGAGTTTGTTCAGAATCAGCTACATTACATATAGCAGGTCGGCTGACTCGATTTACTTCTCATACATTCCCGTAGCGTCAGTGCATTTCCCTGTTGAAGCCGAGCGTCCATTGACTTCAATGGGGCTGCTCTGAACAGTTTTTTCAGTGCTCGAAAATAGACGGTCATTGGATAAATGCTGCGATTATGTCCCGCCCACGGACGCTCAGCGTCTCTGGGGGTGAATGAGGAGTGGGCTGGCCCGGACTCCGGGCTTCCGTGATGATTGGAGGATCTGTCGAAAGACTGCATCTCCTTTTGATTGACAGCGAATCTGTACTATAAGAAGTCACTGAAGCTATTTCAGCTCAGTCCCATCATGGATATCTCAAGTGTAGTCGAAAGACAAACTGCTGCAACCTATATCTTTATATTTGTTTGGCGAAATTGCTAGTCAATTTGCATAATACATTTCACACAATTATACACCACATTCCTTGTTTCAGTTTTACCAAGTTTAATATATTTTGTTTTAGAGCGTTCGTTCGTTCGTTCATTCATTCATTCATACAGTAGGCTAGGCTAGCGTCGTACGGGTGAAACTGCGCACGATGGCAGACGGTGCTAATATTGTCGACCTGATTTTGGTGAAGCCATTTGAAAGTCTTCCTTACGAGGAAAAAATTAGAATTAAACAGCAGGGCAGATCAACACCTAAGATTGATTTAGTGCAAAAAATAGGGTAAATAAGTTTATAATGTAGGCCGAAAATGAGCTTCCCCTCTTTGAAAGACCAGCAGCCGCCACTGATCTTTATTCAGCACAAACTTGCACAAAAACCTTCAAACACACAAATATACAACATGTTTAATTCTTATTTCTCAGCAAAGCTATCATTGTTCGAAAACACACTAACTAAAATGTTTTGTAACTTTTAGTCCATGTCTTTTAGCTTTGAAGTCATCTATATGCTAGTGTATTCCAAAACACAGACAAAACTCATTTTTAGCAGATAGTGTACACACATTTAAAACTCAGTCTTGCTCTTTAAGGATAACGGACAAAATATTAATGACTCATCTTACACTTGGGAGCATATCCAAATTATTGCCCAGTCAAATGCTCTCTAGAATGCATTAGAGTGCAACACTGCCTGCCCACTTATTCAGCCATATGGGTTCTGGAAATATTTTTCCCATTCATTTTTCCCATAGACTTTTCACTAAATCCTGAATCACAACATCACAAACTTTCTTTTGAGGAAAAAATTTATATTTGAAAATCTGGTAAAAATACAAATGTACAACACTATGTACTTATCTTCTTTCATGAGGGCATGGACTATTGTGAAAGATACAAAGTGATGGGATAATATAAAACTATTGATTTTATGTTGTTCATTATAAGTATAGAAACAATATATTTTACGTTTATTGCAATATATTCAAATAAAGTTCAAATAAATAAATAAATTATAGGTGAAGAGACACCGACTTCACTAGGACATTCACAGTGCGTCATGGGAGTGGGCAGTCGCTCTGAGGCACATTTCGTGGGCTTGGTTGGCAAAGGTTCTCTAATTGGTGAATCTGTCTCTGCTGAACCATGGGTAATGTAGTTGTTCACCAGGAACTCCTCTATCAAACACGATATTTAAACAATGAAGTTGAAATAACACAGACTATTCCATATACCATCGATGAACAACCTTGGAGCTCACAGTAGGTCTGTCTTTAAAGGTGGATAAATTATTATTGAAAATCAATTTGTCTATGGAAAAAATTAATGGTATTTTCACTTTCTGAACCTCTCTGTCTACCCTTACAAAAAATCGAAACTAGCCGCAAACTTGCTGCAAATTCACAGAAAATTTGCCGCTCGTTATTCTCACATGCAAATAAGACTTTGATTCACCGCAAATGTTTGTGTGCAAGTTTGCAGCAATTTTGCCATGAACCCTTGATTTTCGTAAATGCCTTTTTCCTAAAACTACAATTTCTACTCAGGAACAGGAAAGAAAACAGTGCTGGTCAAGGCTTTTCATGAAGTCTTTAACTAATAAACCTGCCTGCTTCAAAATTAGCATGTACCGCTAACTTTCCACATGTCAGAGTGCCATCTGAAGACAACTATCTATCTCTTCTCCTCTTTCCTACCTATCTCAGTAAGTGTGCTAGATAACCTGCTTTGGTCTGCATTTGGGAAACTCCCTTTGCACTGATACTCCACATTGCTAAAGCGTAGCTCAACACTGCAGACGGCAAGTAATATATTAGACAAGCTTATCCACAACACCCAAAACAGGTGTGTATTTAAGTATATTCAAGTCCCAGTATCAGTAGGATTAATTACACGTTTAAAGAAATATAAATCAAATTAAAAATAGTCAAAAATCATTTTATTACAACTCATAGCCTACAGTGACATGTACGTAAGGCATGTATGTAAACAGCTTTTAGTGCTTCACCTGATAGGAAAAACAGACCAATGTTTCAGTCTGTATCAACACAAAACAAAAAGATGCATAAGTTTGGTTTTAAAAAATGGGGAAAAAGTGACTCGAGCAGGCAAAAGCGTTTCCTGCTAAAAAAATTTAAAAAATTAAAACAGCTGAGACCAGTTCAGTTTAAGCTGAGATCTTGAATTCTAAGATGATCTTAACTGGGCAATGTGTATGGCCCACCTTTGATGTTAAAACCACATGAAATTACCCAAAACATTCTGTATACAGATAAAAAAAACAAACTGCATTATGGAACATGTTTCTCAAACACTCCTCCCATCTGCCATTGGACAAACAGATAGTCCCACCCCAAAATGACACCATTGGTTGAGCCGTTCTCAAACAAAAATAGCAATATTTTGATGGCGCCACAGAGTCACAATGTTTACACTTTTCAAACAAAAATCAACCTACACCTGGGCTGGCTTACTTATAGTTAACATTCAACCATAATACATCTGAAGTTACCCAAACAGGACTGGTCAGAACATGCCCTCCACTAAATTGTCGTTCATGATTTTACTGATGTGGTTACCCACGGTTACTGGTCACCATGCTGCAATAACAACACAAACACTTTAATCATGCATAAATAATGACATCAACGTGTTATCACCCGACACCCATATAACATGCACTTGGCATGTGGTCGACGACCACTGAGCTTTCCAAGCATTTCATCTGCTTGAGTAGAGCAGGGAATGTGCCTTCTGTGTGTGTGTGTGTGTGTGTGTGTGCGTGTGTGTGTGTGTGTGTGTGCGTGTTTTTGTGATTTACGAGGACAATTTTGTAAGTTACAAATTAGTAATTACAAGGGTATTATGCTATAGATGTGATTTATGAGGACATTTCTAGTGTCCCCATAATTCAAATCGCTTAAAAATCATACTAAACAATGTTTTATTGAAAATGTAAACATGCAGAAGGTTTTCTGTGAGGGTTAGGTTTAGGGGTAGGGTTAGGTTTAGAGGATAGAATCTGTAGTTTGTACAGTATAAAAGTCATTATGTCTATGGAAAGTCCTCATAATGATAGGTAGACCAACGTGTGTGTGTGTGTGTGTGTGTGTGTGGTTGGGTGTATTAGAAAGACAGAAATGGGCGATGATGGAAGCAAGAGAGAGAAAGGGAAAGAATGCACTACAATTACTTATAACTATGTGTCTGTTTATAAGTAATAGTGAGAAATCTATATAATTAACAATCTTTGAGTTTTGTCTATAATAGGTGTGTGTCTCTGTGTTAATGTGTGTATTTGTAGGAGCTCCTCTGCTACTAAATAAGCAAACTGTAAGCATCAGCATTCTGCCAGATCCTCCCACAACTGCAGCACAATGGGCACAGTAAAACAATCGAGCAGTAAAATACCAGAGAGTGGGGTATAACTTCACTCAAAGTGCCTTGCACAGTGTTTCAGAAGCCTAATATATATATATATACGCAATTTGATAAAGTCAGCAATTAAAGCACATTTTGCGATATACAGTACATAATATATTCTTTCTCCTAAATGCTTATTCCTAAAGATCTAATCTTAGTCGTTTTATTATGGAACCCATGCAACAGGTGACAGGAATATTCAAGTTGACTATATTTACTGAGAAATAAATCCTATAATCCATTGGCAGTTGTTGGACAAAATCTTTCCATCCTAACTCAAGTTTTTCATGTATGCTTTAAGACTAAGTGTTAGAATATCCTGATTCTGCCTAAAATCAGCATCAATCAATCATTAACGTTATAATTGCTCCATAGTTTTATTTGGCATTGCTGAAGTTACCCTTAATAAAAGAGATGCTATGCAGGATCCCACTTTATATTAGGTGTCTTTAACTACTGTGTACTTAAGCATTTGATATGATATAATGTGCATATTATGTAAATGTATGTTGTTGCATTGAACTTACATACATGTAAAATAACTGCATTTAATTACATTTGTAGTTACACTGTTAACCTTACCATTAACCCTAAACCTAACCCTACCCCAACCCTTACCCTAAAACCTAACTCTTAACCCTAACCCCAATCTTAAATCTACCCCTACTCCTACTCCTAAACCTACCCATACCTGAAGATCAGTAGCAGCAAATGTGAATCTTGTGAGAATTTTGCAGAACAACATGTAGTTACACAGTAAATACTTTGCATTGTATGTATTTTAATGTTAATACATAGTAGCTAAAGACACCTAATATAAAGTGGCACCCAATATGGTGATATACACCGTAAAAAGTGGTCACCTGCAATTGTTACTTCTACTTGAGTTGACCCTAAAAACATGTTGTTGGTGTAACCTAATGTATTCAGGTTAATTCAGTGCTAATATTTTTGTATATAAAATAATATAATATATTTGTATATTATAGGCTACTATGTAATATTTAAAATATTGTATAAATGATATTTTTTAATTGAACCAAACCAGCTAAAATAGATCTAACCACATAAAGCACATGTTTAGGTTAACATTTTTCCAGTGTAATAGTACACTAGATGTATATAAAATAAATCTACATCCCAAAAATGTAAATTAAAATGATGTGCAATTTATATGCAAATAAACAGTCAAATGTAAAGCGTCACAGTTAATGAAGCATTCAATGTGTGCACGGCATGTAGTTCATCAATCTCACAGACAAACTCAAGGGTTTTACAAGGAGGTTTATAGCCTCAGAGAATTATTGTAAGGTAAGGAAATACTCACATCACCAGCACATTATTTGCCAGTGTACAAAATCTTTCAGGTACCCCAATACATTTAAGTGCAAGATTACTCAGTCAGTACTATTTTTGAAGTCTGCACTACAGAGTGTCCTCCTGGCCTTGTCTAACTTGCATCAGAGATTTAACAAGCTTAGCCATGTCATAACCCCCTGATGAGAGTTTCAAATCAGGAGAGCATGTGAGAGTGTGTGAGATTAACATTTTAAAAATGCAAAAATATATTATAAAATATAGTATAATTAATTTGATTAGGAGTGCTGTTCTGTGGATATTGATGGTCTCTTTGAAAATGTTAAAGAAACCTCTGCGCATATCCCAACAAATGAACGTTAATAGAGTGTTCAGACACACACAAACAATGAAATTAAACAAATAAAAGAAAAAGTCCCTTCTACCCCACTGTAAAAAAAAAGATTCCACCCACTGAAATTAAAACTTAAGTTGCTGCCGTAATTTTTAAGTAAAATCAAATTATGTAAAAAAAAAAAAAACATTGAATTAACATTGGAATTTATGGAAACTTTGTGTTTACAGAATTGTACTGTAGTAACTAGTCAATATAATATGTGTAATATTAATACTGTAAAATGAAGTATTAGCCAACATAATGGTCAAAACATATTTTACAGTTTGTCACAAGATAAAGAACTGAGGGTAATGCATTTACATAATAAAAACAGCAGTGCACATCCAAATGAGTTTCATACAGAAAGAGTGATGAAAGAAAGAGAGAAGGAGAGAGTGAGGGGGTGTTTGAGGATATGGGTATAGGACCGATTGTGGCTGGTTGACATTTGGGATCGGTTAGACTCATCAGTCCCTAATCCAGTAACTCTATCTGACACGGACATGTGCTGAGCACAGACATACGTGAACACAAACATACACAAAGCAACGTTCACTATCCAACAGTAATGACTGTGATCTTATCAGCACACTCTACCTTGACAGATGGATTAATTGTACTACAGCTAGCTTATGGCAGGTGTGTTCATGGAATGTCTCGCTAATTCACACCATACCAGCTCCATTTAAATATCATTAGGCCTCATTATTTGTCAATAGAACCCCAGGGCCTGTGCCAGGGAAAACAAGTAATACAAGATACATTTAATAAACCAATTACTTTGGGTTTGGGTTTGGGTTTGATTTTGATTTTTTGATTTTCACTGCAGAAGTCCTTGTGCTCATGTACTGTACAAACACACACACATCAAAACAGGTGCAATCAGTCCTTTATGGATTGCCAAAAGAAGAGCAGGTGCATAAACAAGTGACAGCACAAATTGGGGTCAAACTGAGAATTAGTTGAACTGCAGAAAGCATTGAATTGTTTGTTTTTATATGGTTTAGCATTGTGTTAAGTGCTGTGACTTTTTTGTGAATGTTTGTATTGAATGTTTGTATTTTTGTATGTATTGTGATAGACTATTTTGAAGACTCCAGTCTTTAAGACTCCCTACTGTGATAGAAATCCTGTTACATCCTATTCTGCTCTGTTACATCACAAAGGATTCCGACTGTAGCAAGTTCATGGACTTACAATTATATCCATGATGGGATTCCAGCAGTTTTAGCCCCCATATTGGGCTATGATCAGGTTGTGCAATGTCAAGGTAATGTTGTCGTATCAGACATTATAATAGTCTTAAGACAAGCAGTAAAACAAATGGTTAAACAACATTTAATACTCTATATTTACTGTATGGTGTTAATCAGGACCATTCTGGATAAACTACAAACAAACAAAAAATAAAGGGCAGAAGATTACAGAATTGGCATAACCTTTGACCCTGGTTATACTCACACTACATACAGGTCGCATATGCTTAGACATGTCATAACCCTCTCACACAATCTATACACACAGAGAAATGCAAATAATCTTACAGCAGGACAGGGACTCCTAGTCCTACATCAAGAAGGAAGAAGATTCAATGGCACAATTCAAGGGTCATTTTCATTATGTTGCACACCATTCTAACAATTCCTTGCAATACAATTTAAGTGAAAAAGAAACAATACATTGCTGCTTCCCTGCATGTATATACAGTATATGTGTGTGTGTGTGTGTGTGTGTGTGTGTGTATGTGTTTATATATATAATGCATTATAAAGACATACATAATGCCTTATGTAATACACTGTAATTTCATATTTATTTTTATAAATACCTGTAAACTGTTATAACACATGATAACATTACCTACTATGGTAACATACCTTTAGTGTGTAATGCATTATATCATATGATATAACTCTACATTGGGTATTGATCATGTGTTATAATGCATTAAACAGTACTCTTTAGAGGTAAAACTTTTAATAGATAAGTATTATAATGTATTATAACTGTGTTTGCAAGTATTCCCCAGAACATAAGCAGTTTATTTATGAGATACACATTTTATTTATTTGGGCATTTATTAGGCATTATGAATGTATTAAGAAAACCGGTTACACTTTATAAGGCTTTACTTGTAAACATTAATTAATATAATAGTTAACGTGAACAAATGATGAACAATACTTTTAAAGCATTTATTACTCTTGATAAATGTTCATTTGTACATACACTAATGCATTATAAACTAATTAGTAAATTAACATTTACCACAATTAATAAATACAGTAAAAAGTCATCGTTTGTTTGATCATGATAATTAAAGCATTTACTTATGTTAGCTAAATGAAAAGTGTTTCCAGAACATCTTTATAATGAATTATATGAGCTATAAATATGCAAGCTTCAAGACAAGTGTTACCCCAGACAAATATATAACCATTACCACTCACAAAAATAATTTTTGAAAATATAGCTAACGTCCTTCAATACTGTTAACAAAAATATATTTTCAGGTGAAATTTCAAAAGGGTAAATAACTTGAATTTACTTTCGTATAAGCTACTAAAGTAATGACAACAAATGAAAAGGTATTATATCCAGATCGTGCTACAGGTTTGCGTTCACTATTCTCAAAATAGGTGCAACCAGAGTTGCGAATATCCAATGAACAGCAGTCAACCCGATTTCACATGGCATTGACTTTAACAGCCGCGTGAATATCCAAGATCCGCAACACAATAAAACTTAAAATATAACACAACAAGCGCTCATCCATGCCTTGATAAAGACACGATTGAGAAATGTACAATGTATTGGCACAAATCAATAAACGTACACTACTTACTTGCTCTGCGTGTGGATCAGCTGTGCGCTCGGATCAGCTCTGGACGGGTACACTCGCGCACACACCGCCCCACTGAGTGTCAAAAGCCCTTTTAGGGTTTGTGTGTGTGTGGGGGGGGGGGGAGAGAGAGATAGATAAAAATACCTTCATGACTGCGGTAGTGGGCCTGTTTCAAGGGGTCACACTGCTTATTAAAGGGCTGAACTAAGCATACTACTTAGTAAGGGGAGGGGTTAACACAACTGTTTTCACAATTGTGGGCAGCTAGACAGGGAGTGTGATATTCATATTGGCTTTTTTGCATTCAGATGAAATTACCTAAATTGAAAGGTGAGTGTTATTAGGAGGAACCAATGCAAAATACGTTGAGGTTGCATTTTTATTACTGAGGTGCCACTTATAAAGCTGCTAAATGATTAACTGTCCATTAAATAAAGTACTGAATCTGAACAAATGTAAAAAAAAATATATATATAATAAATAAAACAATTGGTTAAATACATTGAAAGGTTATAATAATAATAATAATAATAAAAAAAAAAATACTTTTTTAAAAGATTTGTTAATTACACCGAAAGGTCAAAACAATGCCAAAACCAAGCTTGTCGAAGTAAAGCAACATTCATCTATTCAACAACAGACAGGCACTGTTGGCTCTAGTTTATGCTTACATCAAATTCATCAAAGAGGAACACAAAACACAAAACTTCAAACAATTTGATCAGAACTTAAAACATTGCTTGCCTTTGAAAAAAAAAACTTTCAATATAGGCCTTTTTTATTTACTTACAAAACAACACAGAAAAATAACGTTTTGAAAACAGCACATTAAAACTAACTAGATGACATAAAATGTACTCACTGAAATTAAACAACCAATTGTGCTGAAATGCACACAAGTCATTATTACAAAGTTGTTCTCATGAGTTCAAAAAAACACGTTTAAAGCAACAATTAATGCTGCATTTCATTCCGAAGCTCCATAAATGTATGAACAAAGTGCTAAAAAATTAGAAGCTCAAATAATAGTTGAGTGTTTTTTAAACACAGAGTGTCAGTAGTATGTTCACATTCACTAAGAATATTTGTGCACAAAGGTAGAAGAAAAATAAATAAAAGATGCACACACAAAGCCCCTAGATGCTTGATATCATCAATTAAATTGAACTTAATCAAATCAAACAAATTCATCAGTGATCATACAGTACTGGACTCTGTTGACAATCAATCTTACAGATCTTTTGTGAGCAAAAAAACTCTTGGTGGACCCCTGTCTGGTTGGGTAGGAGGTGCCAGTCTCAATCTTTGACTCCGCATTCTTCACTCATCAATGTTCAGCTGCCAGGTAAGGGTGGGCCAAAGCTCTGTAGGCCGAGATGCGATGAGCTGGATTGAATGTCAAACATTGCTGCATGGAGATTGCAGTGTTAGATGTAATTTAAAATCATCATGTCAAAATGCTATTAAAATCTCTCTAAAGATAAATTCCTAAAAGTAACACTTACAGAAAGTAAGTCATTCTCCTCATTGGCTAGGCTGGGGAGTAATTGTGTTGTAGACTCTTTCTTGGCCCAGGCAAGACTGTAGCAGACAGGGCTTTCCATGGGCCAGTCATCTTCACCAGGCAAACCAATAACCCTTTGAAAGAGAAAGCACAAAAAGTTGTAAACAAAAATATATTGTTCTGAATTATTAAATCTTGATTATACAACAGTGATTTCTGGTCCCTTAATCTGATAGAACAAGAAGCATTTCAAGAGTGAGGATATTTAGTATAACGGCACTGTTATGTATCACTGTTTGCATCACTTGGCTGGAATAGTTTTTGTTAGCAGATAAAAAATATCTAGCTATTCAAACAAAATAAAAAAATAAAAATGTACTTGCTATATTGCGTCTAGGGTTGTAAATCGATAAAAATGTTTAATCAAATTTATTACGTTTTAATCAAATTAACCGCAATAAATCGCATATCAATATTTGCAGAGAAAGGCCCCCAAATAAAACGAATTATAAATAATTTGTACATCATGCCGGATGCCGGAGACGGCAGTTCGAGAGAGAGAACTATTGCAGCTGCCCTGTATTGTGTGTCTGTTTGTGTGTTTTTGTTTAAGTTTATCATTACACTTTATTTATAATGTCAAGCCGGTTCTCGCCTCCTCCTTTCCTTATAACCCCTTTACATTTGTGCTGCAACCCGGGAGGGAGAAGGGATGCCCGTTGTAGTGTCCTCGACACTGCTGTCTACCCAGGGGAGTGCCGGAACGGAGTACCCCGATCGCCCGGAAGTGGGGAACAGCCGCCATCCGCGAGGTGAGGAGAGACTGGACTCCCTGACCGCCTGGAGCAATGGAGCTGCTGCCAGGGGCGGAGGAGTGCTCTGCCGGCCGCCAGAAACGTGGAGGGGGGGCATGTACATCATGCCGGAGGCTCCCGGCCTGAGGCAATGCAGGGAGGGTGGGGCAGGGCTGGAATGACGAACACCAGGACCCCAATAAGCCTGATGAGGCGAGCAAGGGATAAAGGCGATCCAAACCCGCGAGGTGCGGAGGGACTGGACTCCCCGAACCCCTGGAGC
Organism: Xyrauchen texanus; assembly: GCF_025860055.1. Taxonomy (NCBI): domain Eukaryota; kingdom Metazoa; phylum Chordata; class Actinopteri; order Cypriniformes; family Catostomidae; genus Xyrauchen; species Xyrauchen texanus. The sequence goes on along the minus strand of NC_068287.1, from coordinate 20,933,814 downwards.
GATGAAGCCGCTGCCAGGGGCGGAGGAGTGCCCTGCTGCCCACCAGAAACGCGGAGGGGTCGAGGCAAGACCGCCGTCCGTGAGGGGAGGAGGGAATCAACTCCCCGACCACCTGGAGCAGTAGGGCCACTGCACAACCGGACCCCAATAAGCCTGATGAGGCGAGCAAGGGATAAAGGCGACCGGAGACAACAGTAGGAGAGCGCGTGACCATGGCAGCTGCCCTGTATGTGTTTATGTTTGTGTGTTTTTGTATAAGTTTATCATTAAACTTGATTTATATTGTCAAGATTTATATTATTCTCACCTCCTCCTTTCCCTTATAACCCCTTTACATAATTATATATAAATAAATATAATATTTAATAAATATAATAATTTAGATAATAAAAATACACTGTATATTATTACATTATTGTGGCAGACAAGCATTGATTAGGCAATACAAAAAGTTGCTTTAGAATACATATATTTTTATTCCCATATCATTAAACAATCATTAATTTTGCAAATTAATTTGTCAGTCAGTCCATATTTTAATAATTGGGCCTAAAAGGGCTTTTCTAAGGACTATGTGCATGCATCAGACAAATGCTTTTGGAGCATCTCACTTTGGATAGGTCACATTAAAGGGTTTTAGGACGTTGTGTCAAGTTGTGTCAAGCTGGGGTCTCAAGCACATCTCGAGACCCCTGCATTCGGAGTTGCACTCCACCCAGCTGTGTTCAGCTTGAGCTGTATAATATGGTTTGTTGTCTGTACAGCTGTACATTGCCTGTAGAACTGGAGTTGCACTTACTGCCCCCTGCTGACTGAGACTCTTAAAACATGAAGGTGGTACTTCAAACTTGAATTGCTCTGATGATAGGAACATTTCTTATTCCGGTCCGGGGGAATGATTAACTGCGTTAATTTTTATACACTTCATAATTTTTTAGATAATTAATCGTACTGAATTAACGCGTTCAATTGACATCCCTAATTGTGTCTAAAATCAAGTTTAAGTAACTTTAATTCCCCTTCTGTCGCTCTCTCCACGTTGTGTCGGAGAAGCGACACTAGGGGTCTCTCTTGAGCGCCGATATCCACCTCTGATCTATGAAAAAAGGCCAATGAGAGTTGGCAGCCAGTATTTGCATGTCCCACCCCCGGACATACGGGTATTTAAGAGGCGCAAATACGGGAGTTCATTCAGAAAATTTCTTCGGAGCCGCACCACTACATTCCTGTTTCCTCTGACGATCTGCATGCTGTTGGATTTGACGGCGCACAACAGCGGCTTTCTCCTACTTGCACGGCGTGCATTGTTGCCCCTGAGCGCTTCGACAGCGCAGACACACACGCATACTGTGTATTAAAAGAGTTATTTCCCTTAAAAGAGTGAATTTCTCTAAAAGAGCAAAACACAGCGGCGTTGAACGTCCTTTTCAGGACGCCGTCTTTTCAAGATGCCCTTCCGCCTCTGTGTTGTTCCTGGATGCGGTAGAAGCCTCTCTGCTTCAGACGGCCACAGGCGCTGTCTCGTGTGTTTGGGCCGCGATCACACCGAGGCAGCGTTTGTGGATGGTTCATGTTCTCACTTCGAGAACATGACCATGACCACGTTGCGGTCGCGGCTTGCTTTCAACAGAAAGCAAGCCACCCCAGCTGCACCCTGCATTGTTCCTTCTTCCCACGGGATTGAGGATGATGCGGTTGGCGCTGGGGGAGATTTGGGGGCCGCAGCGGGTGCAGTTTCGCTGGGTAGACCCCGCGAACCTCCCGTTCCCCGACATGCTCGCTGGTCCCCGTCCACGCTTGCGGCGATAGCAGCTCGCCTCACGGCCTGGCTGTCTATCCTCCCGAGCCCGAAGCAGATGAGCTCACCGCCGCATCGGAGAGTGTGATGTCTGATGCCGAGGACTCCCCTGGACTGCCGCCTTCGGGCCAGTAGGCCCAGGCTGAGGCCGACGCCAGATGTCTGACATGCTTTCCGGCCGCCGTGAACGTGGGGTTGGATTGGAACACTCCATCCTCCCCACAGCCTTCACGGTTGGATGACTGGTTCCTGGGGGCAGCGCCGCTCGCTGCCACGCATCCCCCGGTCCCGCTTTTCCCGGAGGTGCATGACGAGCTGACGCTCACGTGGAGAGCCCCGCTCTCCGCTCGCTCTAGGTGCCACCCGCTCCACTCTCACCACCCTCGACGGCAGAGAGCGCCACGGATACGGGCGATTCCCCAGGTCAATAGGGCAGTTGCGTACCATCTATGCCCCGGTAGCCCTACCTCCTGGCGTGGCCACCCCGCACTCCCATCCAAGCCCTGTAGGACAACATCCTCGCCACCGCCAAGGCCTACAGTGCGGCTGGACGCTGCCTCCGACCTGCATGCGATGGCCCTCCTGCAAGTCCACCAGGACAAAGCACTCAGAAACATGCACGGGGTGGACCTGATCCTGATGTGCTGCAGGAACTGCGCCAGCGACCGACCTCGCCCTGAGAGCTGACGATGGCCACAGCGCAGGCACTCGGACAGGTGATGGCCACCCTAGTGGTCCAGGAACGCCATCTCTGGCTCAACCTGGTCGAGATGCGTGAGGCCGACAAGAACCGCTTCCTAGACGCACCTGTCTCCCAGATTGGCCTTTTCGGCAACACTGTCGAGGACTTCGCCCAACAGTTCTCCGCGGTGAAGAAGCAGACGGAGGCCATATCTCACATCATGCCCCGCCGCACACCTGCCGCTCACGGGCCCTGCCCGTCTGCTCGCCGAGGGCGTCCCCCTGCGGCGAAGAAACCAGCTCCTGCTCCGCCTCAATCCGGGCCCAGCTCTCAGCCCCAGCGTCGAGCACCCCGCAGGTGGCGCACGCCCCCTGTCTCACGAACCCCCTCTAGGACCCGGAAGGCTCCCAAGCGTTCCTGAGACAGTCGACCCAGAGCCGAAGACGTTAGCTCCGGAGCTGGTAAGACCGCTCCGTCCCCCGGTGGAGGGCCGGGAGGAGAATCCTTTGTTTTTTCATTTGCCACACCCCCTGACAGGGGCTGTGGTACCCACATTCTCAATAAAAGAGCTATTTCCTTTGCCTCTGGGTCACATGGCCCACAAATGCCGTTCTCACGGCAATCTGCTTTCAGACTACGACAGTCCCGGTACACCGGACGCGGCGGTCCCGCCTTCCGCCTGCCTACGACTGTCCCCCGGCCGGACGGTTCAGACGAGTCCAGAGGACGCCAACATCAGACCTCCTCCTCAGTCACGAACCCGCCCCCTGCCGGGCGCGTGGAGCAAGGTAAGTGCTTTGAGTCTATTCTCAGAACCTCAGCCTCAGGCCGCAACAAAGCCGCCCGACGCTGCATTACCTGTTCCGCCCCGCTGCGAGGCCCCGTCGGGTACGTCCAAAATACTCGTCCCTTTGGTGCCCATAGCGCAGAGCTGGGAAGCGTGGTTTTCGCTTCCCAACGCGTCACGCTGGCTGCACCGGACCTGGGCAGAGGCACCTCCCTAGCAGACATCTGTAGAGCCGCGGGTTGGGCAACACCCAACACCTTCGCAAGGTTTTACAACCTCCCCGTTGAGTCGGTTGCGTCTCGTGTTTTCTCAGGTCCGAGCCCGTAGAACTCGGTAACACGTAGACTGACTGGCCGGGTGGATCGCTTGCGCCCAGCGCCCTTTTCCTCACGTCAAGGTTAAGTAGTGCACCATACTTTCCACACGAGCCCCAAGACGGCCGTGTGACGTGTCTACCACTTTTCCTCCCCAAGAAAAAGGGCAGGTGTGGTCTCCGCAGGGTCTGGGTAAGACCCCCTTCCCTATATGCGTGTAAGGGCCCCGGCCGTGATTGCTCTATGCGAGAAACATAGAGAGAAAAGAGGCCCAGCCAGGCTGGCCCATTCCCATGTTGGCAAACATCGCCTTGTTCCCCTCTCAGGGTAACTAGAAGGATACCGATGTTCTTATGGGGCATTGCAGCCAGGTACAGACGATGCGTGGCACTGGATGGAATCCCTGCCCGCCTCTGTATCGGCGGTTCACGTACACGGTTCAGCGCATGGCAAGATTGGAATGGGTCCCCTAGTGTTGCTTCTCCGACACAACATGGAGAGAGCGACAGAAGGGGAACGTTTGATTACGTATGTAACCTCCGTTCCTCGAGGGAGGGAACGACACATTGTGTCTTTCCTCCGCCATGTCGCTGAACCGAGCCACTGTTGTGGCCGGACCATTTCCGGCTCCTCAGAAAAATCCTGAATGAACTCCCGTATTTGCGCTGCTTAAATACCCGTATGTCCGGGGGCAGGACATGCAAATACTGGCTGCCAACCCTCATTGGCCTTTTTTCATAGATCAGAGGTGGATATCGGCGCTCAAGAGAGACCCCTAGTGTCGCTTCTCCGACACAACGTGTCGTTCCCTCCCTCGGGGAACGGAGGTTACATACGTAACCAAACGATAAACTTATTGTTTATAGAACTGTTTCTTGTTTGAAAGCAATTACACTTGCAATTGTGCTGTTATACTGAATACCAAAACACTATTCTTATATTTACGTGTGACACTGCTTTACTGTATCTTGATTAATGCCATCATCAGGATTAAATCTAGGATGAACTAATTTGGGAACAACTAAGTACTTTCACTCACTCAAAGATCTTTTGCAGCTGCTGGATCTCTGTGTATCCACAAAACAAAGGCCTGTGGTAGTGATGTTGAGGAAAGAGAAACAAGATATAAGGTATATGAACATCTTAAAAGTTCAATAAATTCTGTGATTAGTAAGGTATAATTGTATTTTAAAATGTATGATTAGTTGTTAGTAAACGGTTTACCACTAGATGCTACATCTAAAAAAAATTATAAGTGGCCCATTTAATGAGCAGTTCGGCTCTCACCTTAACAGAAAAAGCTCTGCAAAGATACAACCAGCACTCCACATATCCACTGAAGACATGTAACTGGAGTGAAGCAGGACTTCTGGAGCCCTGTACCACAGAGTCACAACCTAAACACACAAACACATACACATAAATGACAACAGAAACACATGCTCAAGATCACTCCACACATTTTTGGGGTTGTGAATGTTTATCTGAGGTCCATACACATGGGGTGAGGGCGATATGGTAAGTGTATATCCTGGCAAGACCGAAGTCGGCAATCTTGACCTCCCCTCGACTGCTCACTAACACGTTGTCCGGCTTCAGGTCCCGGTGAATCACAGTGTTAGTGTGGAGAAAGTCAAGACCGCTGAGAAGCTGACGCATAACATCCTACACACAGAGGAAAGTAAAAAAGAGAAACACATACTTGTTAGCTTAAAGGAACAGTTCACACACAAAAAACAGAATTATCTCATCATTAACCCTCATGCCATTTCTAATTCGTAAGAATTTCTTCTTCTGCAGAACACAAATTAACTTCCTGTTGTATTGCCCATAGGTGCAAGCGTACATGTGTCAAGCGTGTGGACGTGTATATGAGCTTCTTTCATGAACGTGCATAAGCGAGCTGGGCAGAAGTAAAGTATTTTGCTTAATAAGAACTGAATTTTTGCTTGGTTTCTCACCCAAACAATTTTACATTCATTTTCTCCAAAAGAAATGATTTAAACCACTCAAGTCACATGAGGGGGTATTTACACTAGGTCAATTCATGCATTTTTATTAAGTCTCTCCTACCATGCCCGTTAGTTAATTAATTTGTGATTATTTATGTAAATACTCTGTAACATCGGTAGCAGGTTATGTTTCATATTTTCCAATGCTAATGTAGCGCAGTTTTGGATGGAGTAAAGTTCACATACAGTATGTGGCTTGAAAACGCTTGACCAAGTTTTGTTTGGAACGCACTTCTTACCACTTCCAGAGGTGGTTTGAGTGATCGGATCGGTCTTGGAGGGTATTTATACTTGATCTTACACTTTTCATGATCGGATAGCAATCCAGTCAGCAAAAACGCCTGAAGTGACCAAGTGTAAATACCGCCATGCATTTATCCTGCCTTTATGTCCTTTTTGAAGCTTGACAGTTTTGGACCCCATTGACTTGCACTGTATGAACAAAAATGCCTTATACATCCTTCAAAAAAGGATTTAAGGATTTCTTGCAGAAGAAAGACATACGAGTTTGAGATGCCATGTGGGTGACCAACTGATGAGAGAATTTGAATTTATTTGGTGAACAACTGCTTAAAGAAAGAATGACAAACATCTTCTGTTTCAAATGAATGCCATAATAATGTTTTCTATTTATATTAAAGATTTATTACATATCAAAACAAGGGGCTCTCACAGGATATAAAAGAGGAAAGGGGTAATGCAGACAAGCAGGCAAGTGTCCTCAAACCTTTATTTTGTCTCTGGTCAAGCCCTTTTCTGATGCTCTGGTGAGAAATGTGGACAAATCCTGGTCGATATACTCAAACACCAACGTCAGGTCAAAGTTCTGGTTCTGCCATCCAGCTGATACATTCAGCAACCTATGAGAAGATGCTATGGTGATTATCAAACTTACCACAACATAACTGTTTCTAACAGTATTTCCACTTACTTCACTACGTTTGGGTGGTTGAAATGCTCTATTTTTCGCAGAAGTGCCACTTCTCTTATCATGAACTGGGGGATGCCAGTGTCCGGGTCCTCGGGGATGTTCAGTCTTTTCACCGCTACGAGGCGCTGTCGCTCACGGCTCTCTCGGGCCTTGTACACCTTCCCGTAGGCGCCTTGGCCAATTTCTGCCAGGATTTCGTAATCTGAGAGATCCTCACAGCAGTCGCCCATGTTTAAAAAATAAAATGGGGTTACTGCAAGAGAGAAAAAATTATTGGGTGCGAAATAACGATATAACCTAAGAAAACCCACGCTTTGTTACGGCTTTCTGTTGTTGGCTAGCCATATGGACTGCATAGCGTTATTTAACAGTGCATCATTGAATACATTTAATATTAAATAAATAATTAACCATATAATATCTTAAAACTCCATAATAAATACAAATGAATAATAATTATTAAATGACGGTTAATTTCGACAGGATGTCAGTGACCGGCAGCAATGATGATAGGCTAGCACTAAATCGTTTTCCAAATTCACAGATTGCACTAAATTAGTTAATTAAGACTAAAATTAGGTGACAGCATCTATATAGTATTTGACTCTTCCAATTTAATCAGCTCGGGAGAGGCCCAAATTTAAGTGTCCTCGACTTGTGAATTTATTCGTAGCATCGTGTCGGATTAAAATTGTGTTTGTTTATTTTCCATCTAATTTATTAATAACGTTATAAGAACGTTATTGTATGGATCACGATAACGTGTTCGTTTGGTTTAGATATAAGCTCATTCGAAAATATTAAATCAATAATAATGGATAAAGTCTCCAACTTACCTTTTCTAACAATGTCATCCAAAAACCTGAGCAGGCAAATTATTATCAACTAATTACCATCACTGACATCGACCTTTAATCGATCTTTGCCATGATTTTTAACAAGAACTCGTGCTCGGGTGCGAGATTTATACTGGTCGCTGTCACTGTGCTAGCCAATGAACAACTGATTGTTTTTTCTGGAATTCACCCCTTTTATTTTAACTTCTTAACCAAACGTTTCTCATATGATAATAGACAATTTACACCTATGAATATCCCTTTCTTATATGTTTCGACACAAAAAGCAATTATTATTATTATTATTATTTTTAAATAAAATCCAAATTAAACCAAGTATTTCCCAAGACTGCCTACTCATGTAAAGTGTCATTAAGCAACTCTAGACATCTTTAAAGTTTGAAATCTTGTCATTAAATCATAGATAGCAATCATCATTTGAAGTAGTGTTTACTGTTGATTGGAAAACAAGATTTGAAAAAAAGTTATTTATCAAATAAAAGATCTTCCATGAAAAAGGAGATTCAGTCTAGCAACCACACTGCCCTCTTGAGGTAAAACTTCCAAATACATTAAGCATAGTAAAATTGGTATTCAAATGAACATATTACTGTTTATGATTTAATGAATGATTAAATTCAAATATTGATTAGTAGATTTATTGATAACCAGGTTCATACAATTCTGAAATATCACTGCAACTTAAAGGTGCACTCAGTATATTTTTCCTCTTTAAAAAAAGTTTAACTATTAAAGACATATATTGCAAAATTACAATTCATGTAGGAAATAATGAACACTCACTCCAGTCTTTCTAGAAAGACTCCAGACAATCAATAACCTTAAAAAAGCTGTTTTATTGTACATGGAGGCGGCCATGTTAGAATCACACGAACAGCTGAATACTACTCCCTTAATCTCAGTAACTGTCCTGTTATTTGAGACTTTCACTCATTGATTAAAGTAATCACGGCTGACTGTGAAATAGTACATTTCTACAATGGTGTCTGAAACTGAAAACTATTGATTTTAAATGATGCTGCATCCAAGCCGCTAGGTGTCAGTGTAAGTCCAAGATGACGCAAAGACAAAAGTTACTGAGTAAATCATCAAAAGGCTTCTTAAACATATCATTTGAGAATGGCAGTAGGCTGTAAACCCTTAATAAAGACCTCAAATTGGGCCTACATTTACAATAATTTATCAAATCTTAATGCAATAAAATATTTTTTATGGGCACACCAAACACAAGTCAATTTTGAAAATTCAACCTAATTCCTTTCCCTTTTGAAGTTCATTAAAAACAAGATAGAAAATAATAAGATTTAAAAGTGCATTTTACAGCAATAAGGCATTTAATTTACCCTTTGCCAATAAATGACAGTTGCACTTTATTTTACAGTACGTGTACTTTCAGTATAACTACATGTAATTAACACTGGTTAAAGTTAGGGTTAGCACTAGTAATTACAATAGTTGTTGTAATTATATAGTATGTAAATGTGGAAGAGAACTGTAAAATAAAGTGATACCTAAATGACTTCTAACATTGTTACCGAGTTGGCACAAATACAATACCTGGGTACAGTGTTTTAAAGCAGTTCAGTGGTTAATTTTAAAATCACATAGATAGGAGAACAGTCCAGTGAGGAGGCTGAGTCATATCTGACATCTAAATGATTATGAGGCAGCACACTCTGGTACTTATTGTTTCTTCTTGTTGCTGTTGACATTCTTGACTTTCTTGGCTAGGGCGATGGCATCCAGGTGAATATTGCGATTCAGGAGGACCGAACCACACGTCAGTGCTCCTGCCAACGCTCCAGCAAAACCACACAAAAATACATCCTGGCCTGTAAGCAAAGTTCAAAATTGAAAATGCATCCCAAAATTTGTAATGCCCCTTTGCCATCATTACAGTTATATATTTGCAAAATGTTATCGTAATTGATGATAGTCATGCATACATAAACACACAAACTTAGACACTCACCTGTGAGGAAGAGGTTTTTAATGGGAGTTTGTGGTCTGATGGTGGCGTTTAGTTCCACACTAAAGCGAGGAAGTCCATGATCAGCGCCGTAGATCTCCCCTTTAGGTGCACCAATGTAATGCTGATTTGTGATTGGAGTGCCTGCGTCCACAAATTCAATCTACAGAGAGAGAGAAAAAAAGAAAAAGGAAGCAAATCTGGAAAAAAGGGTATAAAATAAAAGGGCAGGAGAGACATGCAGATGGGTTTGTGGAAGTTCATACCCTATCCTGGATCTTGGGAAAGATCTGAGTCACAGCCTCTACAATGCTATTGATGAACGTCTCCTTCAGCTCCTTATAATCTGCACTTCTATTCTTCACTTTGTCATCCTTCCACTCTTCAAACCATGCATAGTTTGCAAAGCTAACAACAGTTATGGTTGATTTACCTGCAAGGGGAATAGCAAAAGAACATGCAAACTATACAAGACACACAAAAGTCATATTCCAATCTGATTTAAAATGATAAATAATAGAGAAAAAACATAGACACGAGGGATTAGAGCAACTGCAATCATTTCTACATTGAATCTTTGCCCCCTCTACCTGGTTTTCTCTCCTGCCAGGTTGGGTCTTTGGCAGAGGGTGAGGCCACAAAAAGCAGAGGGATATTCTTAGCAGATTCTTCCCTCTTCCCCTTCATGTACCCCTCCACCCTTGTGAAAGAAATAGAATAAGAGAAGCACTAGTGTTTAAGAGGACAGTGGTTTAGAAATGCACAGAACTGAACTCACAGGTCATCCAAGTTATTCTCAAGAAAGATCCAGTAATTATCTGCTTTTAGGTCCAGCTCCTCTTTCGTCCCATCCAGTCCAATGAAAATACTGAGACCACCATCTCCGTTCTGCACCATACTCAGCTGTTTCTGGATCGCTGCACCGTAAATATCAGGCATCAGTACCAAAAAGTTGTACTTTATCAATGATGTCCTACCATCAAGTTTTAAAAATGTCTCTATTGGAATTTTTAACCTTGGCATAACTTCAGGCTCTCTCTCTCACCTGGCATGGCCTGCACATCTTTTGGTAGGAGCTTCTGGTAGGTGTTAAAGATTCCAGCATCTGAAATCACCATTGGAGCGTGTACATGCACCTCCTCCTGCCCCTTTATAACACTCACACCTGCATCAATTACAACACAACAGTATAATCATTAAAAAGATAGAAAACATCTTGAAGCTTAGAATTGTATAATAGTCTTGTTTATAATTAACAGTAAAATGTATAATTTGCAGTCTCAGAAAATGTATAATAGCTTAGGAAAGAAAATACTACAAGTCATGGGCAAGAAGATTTAGATATTACCAATAGCCTCTTTAGTGTCATTGAGGAGTATTCGGTTGACAGGTGCTCTAACAAGGACCGCCCCTCCTGCCTTCTCAATGATGGGGATCATGTGGTAGGCAATCTCACTAGCACCACCCTTTGGGTACCAGGCGCCATTCAGATAGTGGCACACAATCAAACTGTGCATTGAGAAGCTTGCTTCTTTGGGCATTTTACCTGTTCAGACACAAACATAACAAAAAGAACACCCTTAGTCCAGAAATGTAAGCAGATTCAAGTCAGGTTGAACATAGTTGATGTGTCTTTTTGAATTACAAACCTCAGTACTCAAGGGGGCAGTAGCGTTACCTTCAAAAGTCTGTACCATTTAACAGTTATTATTCCGGTAGTTGCTATATATAAATATATATATATATATTGACTAATATTTCTCAGCAATATTCTCTTTTAAACTGTTGCTTTGACATGACAGTCATTGTTTCGAAAGAGAAAACCAGCAGTAGAAACGGAAAGTTCACACTTATGTCAACTATAGCGCCCCTTGTGATAATGCTGAGAATGCAAGACATACTAGCGTTAAGTTACAGTATGAATAAAGTAGGTATAGCCGCAGGCCGGAGATCTCCAAATGGGGCGGAATCTCCAAAAGAGGGCGGGACTACTCAGAATGGACTGGGTTACTCCAAAAGGGGGTTGCACCAACTCCAAAAGGGCAGTGGTGGGTAGAGTAGCCAAAATTGTACACAAGTAAAAGTGTGTTTCATTCTAACACATGAAATTGAGCTGACGTAGCTAGAAGCATCTGCATTCACATGGTAAAGCTGTTAAAAGCTATAAAAAGTGAGAAGCTGTGAGCGATGTGCACCAGAAAATCTAGGCATGAAAAAACTATATCTTCACAATTTCCAGTTTATCAGTGTGATCACTAATAAAGACCTCCACCACCTAGACAAGCCATAGAAGTGGATTATCTCACCATAGGTTCCAAAGACGTAGGAAAATACTGCTCTCAGGTCCTTATTCTGTGTAAGTTCATTCACCACATCAGTCAGGCTGCGGGATGCGTGGCGAAAGAAGGAAGATAGTTGATTAGCCAGGCCTGTGTATACCAGGAAGTTTGCGAGAGGATTCGGGAGGAGCTTCAGCAGGACCATGAACCACACATTATTTCCGACATTCTGACAGAAATATAAAAAATCAGTTACATTTTCACAGTGTTATACTCTGTGAATTGATTAGGCTTATTAATGGGTGCTCCACAAAAGTAGATAAAAAACTTTGCTTCTGTTTCAGTTCTAACCAATTTATAGTGCAGTTGCATAATAGTCCAAATAAGTAAAACAGGTTCATGAACTTTATTAAGCATTCTGAAGTGTCCCAATTCGACCTTTGGTGCTTTTGAAAAGTCACACCACTCTCGAATGAATGCATCTGTCTGGTCACAGCTGCTAATTTCATTAAAACTAAAACCATCTTTAACCCATAAGGGCATTAAAAATGGCTACTAAATGGCTAAAATATTTTTTTATATTTCTGGAATACCTAATTCTGATTCAGTTGTGAAATGTTTTTGAATAATGACTATTGTTTGTAGAAACACTGTATAATGGACCACTGGACTAACTCTAAAAGCCATATAGTAATTTAAAGTGCACCTATTATGCCCTTTCTCACAAGATGTAATTTAAATCTTTGGTGTCCACAGAATGTGTCTGTGAAGTTTCAGCTCAAAATATCCAACAGATCATTTATTATACCATGCTGAAAGTGCCAATTTTGGGGTGGGAATAACAACTAGCTCATTTTGTGTGCGTCTTTAAATACAAATGAGCTGGTGCTCCCCGCCTCATATCCAGAGTATGGCTGAGTTTTGACATCTCTGCTTCAGATAACTAGACATCATAAGCAATATGACTGACAGCGAAAATAGTGGTGTCCAGCCCTATATGTTTGAACCGGAGTCAGACACTGATGAGGGAGAGACTCCGTCAGAAGTAACAACTTTGAGAATGAACCAGGAAGTTTCTGAATGGTTATTTGATAAATGTATTTATTTGTTGTAGAGTTTTTTTTTCAGCAGTTTTGCAGTGATGGATGAGCAACACACACACACACACACACACACACTGTTCCAACATTCGCTATGCGCTATAATGAAACAACATACACAAACAAACACGTTGCATAATGGTCACTTATTAACTGCGGTGTCAGTCAACAGTCGTGGGCAGGGCCTGTACAAAGTGATGTCACTTTGAACAGAATCTGTGAAAGGCTTATTCTGACAGAGTGCTTATGATTAATGAGGATTAAAAAAAAAGGACTGGGTGGATTTTTATCATTATAGGGTGTTTGTGTACACACACTTATGTTCAAACACCATGTAAAAGAGAATTTTGCAAAATTCTTTAAAGACTTTAAGCTCAATCGACTGCATTTGTGGCATAATATTAAATACCACAAAAATCATTTAATTTTGTCCCTCCTTTTCTTTAAAAAAATAAAAAAATCTGGGTTACAGTGAGACACAAGGGAAAAGAATGGGGCCAAACAGGGTTTAATTTGATAAAAGCAAATTCATTGATTTTACAGTTGAGTTTTAGGGTTTGTTGACATAACATGGTCATGGCAACAAAGTTGTAAAATTGGCAATGGCTTTACACAGAAAAGGTTAGTAAGTGATTTTATCACACAAAAATCATGTTAACAGGCATAATGTTTATGTCTTGTGGCTATACTTGTGAAACAGTGAGTATTTTAACATATGGATTGGCCTCAATCACATCTATTGTAAGTATCTCACAATAACCCAGATAGATATTTTTTTTTTTTAAATGGAGGAACGAGTCAACATAATTTGTTTTGGTAGTCAAGATTATGCCACAAATGCTGTAATTTGAGCTTAACTTTTATTGAACCCAGAATATGCCTTTATCCCCTTAAACTCTGGTGCATTTTCACACATTTTTAAAAGCTCACCATTAACACACTTTGAAAAATTTGAATTTTTTATTTTTTTTTGCAATTTGTCCAGAGAACCCCCCAAATAAAATAAAAAAAGACTAAAATTATTAATAAATAATATTGTATGCATTTATAATCCTATGATAAACAAATAGTTTGGAAGAAAAAAAAAATTTATGTCCTAACTTTGTAAACATGTAATTCTGGTTCTGTTCACTTAACCTCTCTTTGAAAAGTCTTATTTTATTCCACTAGTTGACAGTAAGTACTAAATGAAATATGATATTTTAATATTTTTCTCTATCACATTCCATCACAATATACAGATATGAAATGTAGGCGGCACACTAACGCATTTTAGCCCTCACAGATGTGCTCATCCATAGACATTCAGTCAAATTTTCAGTTCAAGCACCAATCTCGTCCTCTGTGGACTAGAAGCTCAATTGAAGTTCAATTAGAAAGCTGAGATCCTCCCCTTTGCGGTGATATAAAACCAAATTTTATCATCAACAGTCAAAAACACGATTTGTTTTGCATGCTTTTCCTGCTGGATGGAATTTTGTTCTGGACATCTAAGATATAACGTTAGATTATTCAGCCAATCAAGCTCACAGACAAATAAACAATGGCATATTTAAATATTTGGGGCTTAAAGCAGCAGTTATCGGAGCACAGAGATATTTGTATTTGATGACCTTCAGAAATCATATTTCACTTTGTGATTCTTTTGAAAATCTTTTGAGTTGTGGTATTTGGGCAACAAAACTACTTGTCCATTTATGTGCTATGTGAAGGACTTTTATTTTTAAATAAATAGTTTTATCCCATTACCTCTGTGGTAATTTTTAATGCAATGTTTTGAGGCCTTATTTTGTTATTTTAAGAAACATGAATGCAGAAGTGATGGTAACTCTGAAAAGTTCAGATTCTAAGCTTTCAAATGATAACTCATATGCCTGACTTATGTGTACAGAGACTTTACATTTTAAGCATAAACTTTTTTCGCGATACAGCGCCCCACTTTGGACCTGCCGGCAGGTCCAGACTTTTAAAAAAAAACTAATTAATGTCCATGTATTTATTTATTTGGTAAGTAGCAATGTAATAAGCAGGATAATATACATGCCAGTCATGATCACAAAATAAGGGTGATAAGGTCAAATCCACCTATTACTAACCATTTTCTCTGTCACTCACCTTCACAAGTCTCATATATTCATCAATGGCTTTTTCCTCCCCTGGGAAGCACTTTTTCAGCTCCTCCGGGAAGCGTTTTCGGCCACTGTAGATAGGGTATTTGCGTCGGTTTTCAGGGGGACCCAAGACCACATGGTCAAAGGGGTTTTCCAGTGGCTCCCACTGCAGCTGTCCATTGGTTAACTGGTCGATCATGCAGCGAAAGGGCTTGTGATCCAGCAGTTCCCCAATATAGTGGATACCTGACAATTCAGATCACCACAAACCACAGAAAAGACCAATTGGAAATTAATGTATGCAGTGCTATATTTCAGATGAATCAGTGAATAACCTGAAATGTTTTGATGTTTTTTCTTTATACTTTTAATATGGGACTTAAGATGCAGACTGATAAATAAACTGGACAATCACATTATTTAGATATGCTGACATGTGCAAGTTACTTGATAACTGTGCTTATCTTTGCCACAGCAATTCCTGATTTGGTTCCAAGCAGATGTTTGGTCAGGTTGCCTATATCAGTGGTACAGTACTTTAACCCTCTGGATACTACATGACTGATCAAAGCTATTAAAATAGGTTCTTACCAATATCAAACTCAAAGCCTTGCTCTGTGAAAGTGTGACAGCACCCTCCAGCCCGGTCATGTTGTTCCAGAACCAGAACTCTTTTACCCACTTTAGCCAACAGAACAGCAATCGCCAATCCACCAATCCCACTTCCAACTACTATTGCATCCAAGTCCTGGGGGATTTTACTGGCCAGGAAGCCTAGACATGAAAAGCAAAAACAACGTTTTGGACAAGCGCAATTACAGGCTTAATAAACCTTGCTTTTATAAAAACCTTGCCACTGTAAGTCAATAAATCAATCAATGAAACAATTGCACAATATTGCAGCCTGCACATGCAGACATAATCTAACGCTAATGCAATTATTTATGTGACTAAATTAATTGAAAGTTACTTTATGTTTGTTTGTTAAATCTGGAATTCAGTCTTCTATGTAAGTTTTTATTTTATTTTATCTTAATCGTAAAGACGGGCTGAATATTGCTGACTGACAGTTAATAAAGAATATAGACGGTAAACAACAGATCAAGTTGTGTAAGGGGGGTTCATTAATGTAGTCAGTGATTGTATCAACTGTGTACGTGTGTACTGAAACTCACCTTGTTTCAGCACTTTGTTCTTCACCTTTCGATCCAACACGATGGGTTTCAGCGCCTCGCGAGTGTCGATATCAAAAGGGTTCGGTCCAGAAGTTCCCCATACAAATTTAAAGACAATTGCCAATACGGCCAGGGATATTATGACAATAGCGAGCCACATGTTGTGGTGTTTAAAGTGCTGTTCAAAGTGTTGTTAAGTAATATCATATAACACTTTCGCACACCACTTCGCAGAGTAGATATTTAATGCAGACTCCTCCTCCTCGAACACGACTCAAACGTCACAGGACATGTTTTTGAAAGACATGGGCCCTGTCCCAATACCACAACATGCGGTTTAGGTCTTGCCTACTTACCCACTTGTCTTAATATCCGGTGTTTGGCCACTAGTGTGAAAGTAGACGTGAAGACTGCCATTGTGTGGATAACTTGTTTTGGTTTTTTGCACGTTGGGGCACTCGTAGACTTGACGATGTTGGTGCTGTTTGTGATAGCTGTTTTTGTATTTTCACTCAGATGACAGCTGATTGCAAAAATGTATTGTTTTTGGTAGCGGTGACTGTTATAGGCTATTTAAAAATAATAAATAAGTTACATTCTATCCATCTTTTAATTTATTAATACACTAATACATACATAATGGTTGTTGGAAGTGTATGGTGTAAATGTAATGTTTTTATTGTGTGAAAATAAATTTAAAAGGTAATTATTTTGACTCCTTTTGATTTTCAATCCTTTGCACATTAAAAACTGTTTAACTGTAAAATTGCATTGTCCATAATTGCTGTAAATTATTAAATAATTAAAAGGTTAACTTATATAACTGATTCCATATTTTATGTTGTGTTACAAATACATATTTTAATAACAAAAAAAAAAAAGAAAAGAAAAGAGTACAAATCTGACTGTCAACTTCTCAATTATGTTTTTATTTTTATTAAAATACCCTGTGGTAAGAACTGGGTGACAGTAGAGATTTAAAAAATTATAAAAACTTTAGTAAACTGCATTGTCCTTTTTAATCCACAAACAGTGATATCAAAAGAAAAAAAATATGAGTACTGTATTCATCAAGAATGCGGAATCTCACAAATACTTCTTTCCTGCTTCAAGCAAGAAATGTCTCCCCATTTTTCTCCTCTTAAATATCCATTTAATACAGCACAGTCTTCACCTAAGGGATCATTTTTATCAGAATTATCAGGAGGGAAGATCCACCATCTGACAGGAACACAAACAACTGTCAGAGCAATATAATTGTGTAAGGCTTTGTATTAAAACATCCATATGGTCGTTTAAAACTTTAGTATAGCCACATCATGCACTGCTCCAGCTAACAGAGGCAAATCTAAGCACATCAATTTTAAACTCTATGCTTACGAGAGGTTATTGTTTAAGGGGTTGTTGTCCACCCATAGCCACACCCCCTCAGTCTGGCTGTCAGTCAGGCCAATCCAGTGTAGGGTCAGTGCAGTAAGAGAAACAATTTGCTGATTAAGAAATTCCTAAAAAAGACACAAGTATGACATTTTACCCAAATACAATGCTTGACTAATTCGCAAGAAAATGTCCCAGTCCCTTTTACACCAAAATCAAAAGAAACAAATAAGATATTCTATTTTGAATATAAAGAAGGAAGCCAATTTCAGGCCATTAAGATTTTTTTTTTTTTACAGCGTAACATTTTCATGAAAGTTACGCACATATTACACACCAATTCCCATTAAATTCCCAATTAAATTCCCAATAATCGCAATTGCAAAGTATTTAAACATCATAGTACTCAGCCTGGTCTTTTACTGTAATAATGTAAAACTGACTGTGTTATGTAATGAGAATCATTATTGGAAACAATAGGAATAGTAAAAGTAAAACATCATGATACATTACTGATACTAATGAGAATTAGGGGTCCTGAAAATAATGTCAAAATGCAAAAAGAACTGTAAAACACTGAATGCAGTTATTTTCCTTTATGCAAAATATTTTATATATATATATATATATATATATATATATATATATATATATATATATATATATATATTGTATTGGCTGGGAGTAAATATAACCATATTCTTGTCAGGTTTTGTGAAAATCAACCACTTGTCATTTAGCATTTACAATGAAACCCAGGGTAAAATAATTGTTGATACATTATGAACATGAATATTTCAGAGAAGAAAATTACATCTCTATTTTTGGATGATGTTGGTTTATTTGTAGAATTATTAACATTTGTGTATTAGGGGCTAGTTGTTACACTTTTTAATATATTACTGTATTTTTGAAAGTCAAGTTTTGTGTACTGTACAGTACACAAAACTTGACTTTCAAAAACCCACTTTGAGATATATTTATTGGAGTAAAAAGTGTAACAACTAGCCCCTAATACACAGATGTTAATAAAGTTAGCTTTTTTTTGTTCTTTTTCTTTTTGTAGCCAAGACTTTATTTAAAAATAAATAAATAAATAAATATTGAATGTTTCCAGCATTATTGTCCGGGTAAAAAGGATAATTTAAACAAGTTATCTCTTTGTGACCCCAGAAACCCCAATAGATGATATTAATATTAATTTAAATTAATAAAGAGTATAAATTTATATTTCTTTAATATATATGTCTTTAACATTTACAATTAAAGACATATGAAAACATGTCCAACATGCCCCAATAAAATCCCTCAATAACAATGTGACAACTTGCCCCATCCCAAGAACACAGTTCAATCTTTTGTTTAAAATCTACCATCATTATATTGTTAAAGGTTGTAAATGTAATATATTTACTGTACTAAAGCATAAAATTATCATAATATGTTATCAGAGATTTAGGAAACAAACTAAGTTGAAATACGGGCTTCTTTGAAAACAATGCTACAGCTATTATATTCTACTTTGAAATGTCCATTCGGGGCCGGAATTTCTGTTTGTGTTTTGGCCTTTGTGATCCCGCCCACCGCCCTAGTATTTCGACACCCTGGGTTACCAGTTTTCAAACAATTTTGCAGGCAAACAGAGCACTACAGCCATGGGCAGTACATCTAGCTAACATTGACAGAGATCTAAAAAAAAAATTAAAATGAGCTAGTTTATAATTTACAAACAATAAAATATTGCAAACGTATATATTAGCTGATCAACTTACAGTGTAATGGTGCGTTCACACTTCGCACAGCGCGATTACATACAAAGTCAATGCAAAGATGCGAATAGATGCGAATAGCCAGGCGGCGCGAATGAAGCGAATGGCGCGACTCAAACACGCTAAAATTTTTAACTCGAGCGAAAAATCCAAATGACACGTTGCAAAAGCCTATCAGCAATGAGATTGTCTGGATGTCACTGACATACTGATATAGTAGCAGAAGAAATCTGGAAAAATGGATGAAAAAATTATTGTAGCAGTGTGTGCACCCGGAATTGTATGACACAACGTCATACATGTACAGAGACCGGACGAAAAAAAGACATCACTTGGAGGAAATTGAGCGAGGAAGTTGGACTACCTGGTAAGTTCAGAAAATATGCGCGTCTAACTTAATTCCAGCTATAGGTTGTACTTTACTATGAACCAAGTTATAGAAGCCCCTCCTCCTGTCCTTTTCTGGAAGAGAAGGTGGAATACTCGCGGGTTCCATTTAATCGCGCGACCTGGCAACCCGCGTGAGCTTGGAGTCTGGGGAGTAGAAGGCGGAGTAGACAACTCTTTCCAATATTTTGGATTTGGTCTGCAGTACCCATTTAAAACGCTTGATGACAATGTTACATATCCTCATCAGACCCAGCAATTAATTTCTTAATTGCACATCAAATACAATATAAATAATATATATATATATATATATATATATATATATATATATATATATATATATATATATATATATATGAACAATTATCATATGTTTTTTTCATGCACTAAACACTAAATTAATATATAAAAAATAAGCTACATTGTAAAACCTTTTTTTTTATTATTATTATTTTCAGGGTCTCAGGAGGATATTACTCCTTTAACCCTTGCATTAATATATGCAAATGTGGTATCAAACAACTATAGAAAACCACTGCTTGAGAAAACTGAGCTATAGGCATAGTAACATATTTTAGAACCTGTACCTGCTCCTCTTTGCTGTTAATGATGACCAGGTCCCCACCCAGGGCCTGACAGCATTCTCTGCTGGTGTTCCAGTCATTTGTATCATTGGAGAAAACATAAAAACTGTCCTTGTTCAGGACCCATCTTTCTGGAAAATCTGAAGTGAAAGTGTGTTTGTTGAGGACCATTTCAGTGCACTTCTAAGTTATATCTATAAAATCTGCACAGCAGAGTATATTGACTCAAAATCACATTTTGAATACAAATTGAGTGGGTGCTATCTTTACACTGACAATATACAGTTTCAGATGCTGCTTTTGTCCAGAAGCTGCATCTAAAGCAGCATATATACCATGAAAAGGTGCATGTTTAATGCTTCACAGAGGCACCATTAATTTATTTACACAGGAAAAAAATCAGACACATGAAATTATAAATGATCATTCAAAATAACAAAATGATAAAAATATATAATGATAAAATATATACTTAATATGACAACAACAAAGTTTAAGGCTTTAAGGCTGCATAGATATTGCACTTCATTTGCATAAAAATGAAAGCAGCATCAGAGACGTCTTTGATACCAGGATCTGAGGGTCAGAGCTGGCCTTTTCTAGTATGGTTTTTACTACGGCTGTTGATTTAACGCATTCATTCAGTGTGATACGCACTGAAAACCAGCGTCCAAAAGCCTCCTTCTGATGCATGTGTACCTTGATGCATTCTTGATGCACAAAACAGGCCATTATAGAGTAATCAAAATTGTGGATAGAATCGCTTTGTGATGCAAGGTGGTTGTTACTTGGAGTGGGTGTGTGGTGTAATGGGTGTTCCTTGTCATCTTGCAAGACGAAGACAGATACACTTGAAATGTTCTACCGAGTGTTACACTTAATTTGTGCATTACATCGCAAAAAGGAGAAAGCAATTATCCCATCCATACTCAATGCTACAGATATATCCCATAATCAACAGGATATAAATACAATCTTTTACAACTTCTACAGCAATCTGTATTCCTTGAATCACGAACCCAGCCAACTAGAGATAGACACTTTTTTAGATAAATTATTACAAATTGGGGAGAAAAAGGGGAGAGAAAAAAATAAAAGGTAAAATATTGCTATGACTAGTGCATGGTTACATAATGAATGTGTTAAACTCAAAACATTTTTAAGATTTTGTCTCTGCGCTTTTGTGTGTACAACTACTTATTATGCTAATGTTTAAGCATCCTTCATAGAAACAGCCCAAACTTCAGTTACTATATTATTGGAGTAGAAAAGATGCGTGTGTGACTGCAAACCTGCCTTTGAGAAAAAAAATGTTTTTCATGAACTTAACGTGGATTCTTATCACAAAATTAATAATAAAATAAAATAACAGGTGGGTAACAGGTGCATATTATAGTCACTTATGATAGCATGATAGCCATCTTTCCCATGAATGCAGAATGTATTACAAATTACACATACTTCAATCTGCTGCATATAGTATATACCTGTATAACTTTTAATCATCAAGTGGTTACAGCAGCTTCTTTTACTTATCTCATGTGGATTCAATTGATAGAATGAGGCATAAAGAAGATTATTTATAGAATATTCAGCATGAACCAAATGACAGCTAGAGTGACAGCTTTGTCTTTTCTACATAATAAACATATAGCCTAAATATACTCCAAGAGACTGTTGGAAAATATAGACAAACCATATATTGCTGCAATCATTTATTTACTACATGTCCCATCAGTCAAAAATATATTTGTATGCATTATGTGGAAGTTATAAAGATAAAACTACATGTTATGCATGATGTAATAACATCTCTGATGTTCATATTTGGGATATGGCATTAAGACATCACAGCAGCCTTCCCCGATCTGGATGCATGTAACTTGCACAATATGAGACAATTAAAGAGTATTGTCATTCAATGGACATGAATGATAATTCTTTCTGAAGAAATGTTAAGTAAAAAATGACAATCTGTCCACTTTTCAACTAAACGTTCTATTGGATGTTGTTCACTGAAGCCTGCAAAAGACAAATCAATGGGAGTTTACACCATTGAATTTGAATGTCCATCTTTATTGCATTTTCATTTTTATAACTGTCGTAATATATACTTTTACTGTAATATTTAAATAATAAAAGTGTGGCAAAATATTGAAGCTGGAGTCCACCTTTCTAATACTGTATAGTAGGGTCATGATTAAAAAAGCATTGTATGGCAGTTACATGCATTATATGAAAACAACACTGACCGCGAGGCTGCTGGCATCTTTACATTGACCCCACCATCCCCCCTTTGCATTTTTTATCTGACACCTTTATCTAAACAGTGGTTTGTTGGCTTCCTGACTTACACAGACAGTTATTGTTTCAAGTTCATCTGATAGAGATATAATATTCATATTTTAAAAATCAATTAAAGTGAGAAAAGTGAGAAAGTGATTGCATTATGTTCACCTGGATTTGAGTAGTTTGTAAATGGTCGACATGCTGTCAGATGATTTGTGCCATTGGTGTAATCTGTGAAGGAAAATAGTATTGTTTATAGTTGTTAATACACAATGCAACTGATATACTGTATATGTTTGTAAGTGTTTTTTGTAAAACATACAGGTACTCACACAGGTATGCCAGCACTGCATTAGCCAGCAGAGACAGGGAGAGGAAAACCAAGATAATAATAACCACGTAGATAGCATGTCTCTTAATTCTGGCACGTACTTTGTCTGAAAATTACATTATTATTATTATTACAAAAAACTCAATTTAAGGCTAAAGTTACCATATACTGTCATCAACAAGCTTGTACAATCTAAACTTGCAATCTAAATGTGGCCCCTTGATCTCAATGTGAATTTGGCAAAAGTTCTTCGCTTAAATTAGATGCTTATTGAAATTCGAATGGCTGCCCCCAGTTGCCGAAGCTGGAACTGTTGTTGACTCTTTTGGCCTGTTTGAGCTCCAGTGTACTCCAATGTCCACACAGTGTTGCCAAAAGTGGAGTTGATGGAGCAATGATAGGAAGAGCCGACATCAAAGGATCAAAAAGCGACATCGCTATGAACGCTTGGCCACCAGAAGCCAGTTATCCCTGTGGTAACTTTTCTGACACCTCCTGCTTAAAACCCAAAAAGCCAAAAGGATTGCGAGGCCCCGCTTTCACGGTCTGTATACATACTGAAAATCAAGATCAAGTGAGCTTTTGCCCTTCTGCTCCACGGGAGGTTTCTGTCCTCCCAGAGCTTGCCGTAGGACCTACACCTGATTTACAGTTTGACAGGTGTACCGCCCCAGTAAAACTCTCCACCTGCCACTGCAGACCGGGGCAGGTTGCGGCCATGCCGTGGAGATTCCACCCGCAGGTGGTAATAAAGTTCATGCCCAAACTCTTAAAATATAGTGAAACATTAAATTAAGTCCCTAACAATCACTGTCATAGCCGTTTTGAGATTTAAAAAAATATATAATTATGAGATTGTGCTTAACTATTATCATTGTTATATTTTCAGTTGTATTTATGATCTAATTTATATAGTTTTTTTAAGTTTTTTTTTTAGATTGATTTTTAAGTCACTGCAAAATGTTTGAGTAAAATATTTGGATTTAGTAGGATTTTCATAGATTAGAAACCAAATGTGCAATGTAAAGTTTCATGTTTTCAAGTCCAAATATTACAAGACTGTTGAAAAATAAATCACAAAATGTTGAACTTGCTCAAAGTGTAGTTAATGGTACATTATATAACTGATGAAAATAGAGCAGCAAATAATTTCTGACACAGTTATTATTTTTACATTTTGTACAATGCATTTAGATTACCTTGATTAAATTACATTTAGATCAGAGATAAAAATAAAAAAAATCACTTACTCTCATCTGTATCTGTTGGCTTGTGTTGTGTAAAAGTGTTGAAATAAATATTTTCAGGCATCTTGTGTCTGGGAAGTATTTAATATGGTGAAGTGCTCTGATTTGGTTTGGTATTTGAGGGTTCAGCAAACTGTTCAGCAACCACACTTTCCTATCATCATTTCCTGTCCCCATTTCCTATCAGTTTTTTGGGGGTATACAAAAACTTCAAAGGTAGTTTTAGCTTGTTCGACTTTGGTGAAACCTTATTCTTCATATATATATATATATATATATATATATATATATATATATATGTGTAATAATTTTTCATTATAATTAAATATTTCATAAACATAATGGAGAAAGCCCCATTTAAAATGTAAATAATTTAAAATTATACTGTACTCCCTGACAAAGGCTCTTCAGCTGCAATGTAGCAGCCCATTTTTTATTAAAGGTTTTTTATCTTTACACCATACCCCATGTGATTGCCTTGAATTTGTTTTTCCTTTTAAGTCCCTTCTCCAAAGAATCACCGATTAAGGTAACAGTCCGACACCCTTGAAGCAACTTCCTGCTACCATTGTTTTCTTATATATATATATATATATATATATATATATATATATATATATATATATATATATATATATATATATTAGGTCAGTTAAGACTACTACTTTATTTTAAGTATGTGAAATGTCAGAATAATAATAGAGAGAATTATTTATTCCAGTTTTCTTTCATCACATTCCAAGTGGGTCAGACTTTTTCTTACAATTTGTTAGTATTTGGTAGCATTGCCTTTAAATTGTTTAACTTGGGCCAACATTTTGGGTAACCTTCCACAATCTTCTCACAATAAATTGCTGGAATTGTTGTATAACTGAGTCAGTTTTTTAGGCCTCCTTGTCGCACATGCTTTTTCAGTTCTGCCCACAAATTGTCTATCAGATTGAGGTCAGGGCTTTATGATGGCCACTCCAATAGCTTGACTTTGTTGTCCTTATGCCATCTATTTTGTAAAGTGCATCAGTCCCTCCTGCAGCAAAGCACCCCCACAACATGATGCTGCCACCCCCATGCTTCATGATTGGGATGGTGGTCTTAGGCATGCAAGCCTCACCCTTTTTCCTCCAAACATAATGATGATCATTATGGCCAAAAAGTTCCATTTCTGTTTCATTAGACCAGATGACATTTCTCCAAAAGTAAGATATTTGTCCCCATGTGCACTTGCAAACTGCAGTCTGGATTTTTTATGGTGGTTTTGGAGCATTTGCTACTTCCTTGCTGAGCAGCCTTTCAGGTTATGTCTATATAGGACTAGTTTTACTGTGGATATAGATTCTTGTCTACCTGCTTCCTCCAGCATCTTCACAAAGACCTGTGCTGTTGTTCTGGGATTGATTTGCACTTTCCACACCAAACTACATTATTCTTACTCCTTGCAATGCTGCTTGGTCCTATGGTGTTTATACTTGAATACTATTGTTTGTACAGATGAACGTGGTAACTTCAGGCATTTGGAAATTGCTCCCAAGGATGAACCAGACTTCTGGTGGTCCACAATTTGTTTCTGAGGTCTTGGCTAATTTATATTGATTTATCAATGATGTCAAGCAAAGAGGCACTGAAGGTTTGAAAAGTTTGAAAGTAGGCCTTAAAATACTTCCACAGGCACAATTCAGTACACCTCCTCTCAGAAGCTAATTGTCTAATTTTCTAAAGGCTTGACATCATTTTCTGGAATTATCCAAGCTACTTAAAGGCACAGTTAACATAGTGTATGTAAACTTATGACCCACTGGAACTTTGAAATAATCAATTAAAAGTGAAAATCTGTCTATAAACAATTGTTGGAAAAATGACTCTAGTCATGCACAAAGAAGATGTCCTAAATGACTTGCCAAAACTACAGTTTGCTAATATTAAATCTGTGACTGGTTAAAAAATAAGTTTTAATGACATCAAACTAAGTGTATGTAAACTTCAGACATCAACTGTGTATATATATATATATATATATATATATATATATATATATATATATATATATACAGCTCTGGAAAAATGAAGAGACCTTTTATTTAATAATTATTTCTCTCAAATTCCAAATAAAAATATTCTTGGGCTGGCCATGACAGAGTCTTGATCCAGTGGTCCTCCATCCACAACTTGATTGACCTGGTTATGTGGCATGGAGCATTGTCCTGATGAAAAAAACATTCCTCAGAGCTGGGGAACATTGTCAGAGCAGAAAGAATCAAGTTTCCTTTCAGGATAACTTTTAATGATCTGGGGGTGCTTCAACAAGTCTGGAATCGGATTTCTGAACTCTAGAAAGTTAACGTTTTAGTTAATTAAAGTTAAAGTTAAAACATTAGTATTGTGTTGTTTAAAAATGAGTATGAACTTGTTTTCTTTGCATTATTCGAGGTCTGAATATGCATATTTTTTGTTATTTTGATTATTCTGCAAATAAATGCTCTAATTGACAATATTTTTATTTGGAATTTGGGAGAAATGTTGTTAGTACTTTATAGAATAAAACAAAAATGTTAATTTTACTCAAACACATACCATTAAAAAGAAAATCCAGGGAAACTGATAATTTTGTAGTGGTCTTTTAATTTTTTTTTTTTTTAATTTTTGATGAACAGATGGGCAAGTGTGAGCTCCAGGAATGAATCTTTTATTAACTCTACCCCCTAACCCAAACACCAACCTAACCATCAGTGGAGTACATTTTATTTATGAGCGAAAATTCAACCTCCTGTAGTCCTCTAAAGGTATAATTCACCCAAAAATGAAAATCCTCACATAATTTACTCACACAATCCCAGATGTCTATGACTTTCTTCTACACAAATGTTTTTACAAGATTTTTAGAAGATTATCTCAACTCTCTACATCCATACAATGCAAGTGAATGGTGACCAAAATTTTGGATGCATGAGGGTGAGCAAATGAGAGAATTAAATTTTTTGGATGTACTATCCCTGTAATCCTGCTCACCATAATTTATGTGAATGTGATTACTCACTGGTTCCCACAGGACCAGAAATTTTGTCTCTGGGTTTGCTCACGCAATGCACTGTTAGTAGCGCTAGAAAAACATTATTCTTGCTTCAATTGATGCAGAAATGTCTGATGGGGTATGGTGCTTGTCAATAACTTGGCCGAATGGTGAAGGGGTTGATTTCATTGTGCACAAGCTTTCGGAAGCAAAGTTCATGTAGAAATGACCCACTAATGTAGTAAAACTCTTATTCCGAAAAAGTTGGGACAGTATGAAAAATGCTAATAAAAAAATGAGTGATTTGTAAATTATATTCACACTTTGATATATTGAAAGCACTACACTACTATAGTGTGTAGTTGTAGTGTTTTATATTTAGCAAAAGGTGAATATAATTTACAAATGAATATTTTTTGTTATTATTAGCATTTTTCATACTGTCCCAACTTTTTTGGTATTGGGGTTGTCTAACAGAGCACAACTGTGCACACCCACATTCAGCCTTCTTGTTTCCGGAAGTGTTTTTCCCATTAATTTTTTCCACTGGGATTTCATAAAAGTCTTCATAAATTCTAAGCCATGAGACAAACCAACAAGGTCCAACGTGAATGACAAGATTATAATCTTCAATTTGAAGAAAAACACAATTGAAAATTGCACAAAAAGACAAGCGTACATGACTTATCATTTCTAATCACAAATTCAGTAGAATCAAAATTCATCATTCAAAAACACTCACTAATGTTCAAGCAATATATCATTATAGTGAAGTCTTTAACCATGGAAATTGTTCAAATCATCAAGGGGAAGAACCAACCATCTAAAAATAAATACATTTTTAGGTTTGCAAAAAAAAAAATTAAAATATATAAAATCAGGCACAATTCTGATTTGCCTAAAAAACATATTTCAAATATTTAAGCATAAGCTTACAGATTGATTTTTTTTTAAATATCATGAGAAACATTTTCAAAACTTTGACTGGTAGTGTAAGTGTATAATTATATATATATATATATATTTGAAAAGTCAACATGATATCTGGTGAATGGTGAATTTATCTTCATAAGGGATGTCTCACCCTTAACCTAAATATATATTCTACTAAGAATAGAGTGTAGAGTAAGAATAGAGAGCCTTAAGTGAGCTTAAGCCAAGACCTTATACAGTAGATGTTTGTTCTTTCTTAGCTTGATCATTTCCTGCTCCAGGTCTGAATTTGTAGGACAGAGTGCAAAAAACCCACCACCTACCACTCACATTTACCACATGCAACTACAGATATTAGCACAGAGTAACACAATGTAAAAAAAAATCTATAGCATTCAGTCAATGAATAAAATGAAGTTTATTGAATATAGGCCTGTATAATGTTCATATGTAGTAGTCCCACAATGTATTTGGACACTTAAGCTACATTAAAAAAAAAGTATGCTAGTCTTTGAACTATTTTACGGAGCCCCCGAAGTGACCTGTGCAAAAAAAAAATCTAAGAGAATTTCGCGTGCGCACGAGAAACTATCGCGTGCGACGAGAAACTTTCGCGCGCACGAGAAACTATCGCGTGCGCACGAGATACTTTCGCGTGCGCACGAGAAACTTTCGCGTGCGCACGAGACTATCGCGTCGCGACGAAGCTTCGCGCGACGACGAAACTATCGCGCGCGCACGAGAAACTATGGCGCGCGCACGAGATACTTCGCGTCGCGCACGAGATACTTTCGCGTGCGCACGAGCTATCAGCGTCGCGACGAAACTTTCGCGTGCGCACGAGAACTTCGCGTGCGCACGAGATACTTCGCGTGCGCACGAGACTATCAGCGTCGCACGAGATACTTCGCGTGCGCACGCGTTACAGTTCCGTGTGTGTATAGCTCTTTTCCGATTGCGTCATTGCCATCATTCATTTACTCAAAGATACTGAGAGCATGGATGCGCATGAATTTATAGAGATATATTTTAAACTTGGCCTTCAATACAAAGACATTACTGTCTATGACATTTGTAATACTGTCATGGCTGAGACACGCTTTGATCTGCCAAAGGACACTAATCAAGCAATAGACTTGTACTTGTACTTGCATTTAACACGAGAACTACCGAATTATATAACTACTAGAATGGCCATAGTGGTCATTCTGACCGTTAGACTGTACCAAATGTCATGTCATATTTACATTCGAAACTTCTATTGAGGTTTTAGAATGAAGCTTCTAATGTCTGTCGTCATATTTTATATCGTCATCACCCTAAAAATGTATTGAATAAAATAGAATAATATGGATCAAATGGAGCGCCAAGCTGAACGCAGATAGTCCTACATAATACGATCTTTTTTTGTAATATATAATAGTGCTAGACTATACACATACATAGGCCTATATATATTATATATTAGCTGCTAGACTGCCCGGAAGGTGCGTGCCTCGCTTTGTGTACAGCAAGTTTTTTTCCACCACAGTGAAAAGGGTTTTGAAAGTCTAAACGCCAACAAACATGGATTGAGGCGGAATATTTCGTTAGATAAAAACATGTTGTGAATTTTGGAAATTATTACATCTATCCTTTTTCAAAACATGTTGACTTTTGGACTTTACAACGCTCTGGATTTATTGGAAATTGGAAACAATCCTATGCAGCCGCCACTGGAATCAAAATCCATGAATAAATGAATCTGTTATATTAATAATAAACACCAGGACACGAAATTTTAATTCTAATGAATGTGAAAATGTATTAGTTCATCGACAACCACAGAACTTGCTATTGTAGCTGATTACAGATACAAATTTGATTATTTATATTAAATTATTCTCCTAAAATGGGGGCCCCCTTTTTTGTTCAAGTGAGCCCACTTTTAGGAGAATTCGTTCATAATGATTTTACAGCATAATAGCCTATTTTCATTATAGTTTTACAGCATGATATTTTTGCTCACAGTAAAACAAATATTGCTTTCTAAATCAGTTTTCCCACAGTTTAGCGAATGTTCATATTCTTTATTAACTGTTTTGGCCATTTTGGGTTTGGCCTATATGTGATTCATACATGTCTAAGGTTTTTACTATGCATTGAAATACACATTGGTGATGTTTTTATAAGCTATTGCATTGATTTGTTTTTATTTTACAAAGAAAATAATAGAATATAAATAATCAAATTTGTATCAATCAGCTACAATAGCAAGTTCTGTGGTTGTCGATGAACTAATACATTTTCACATTCATTAGAATTAAAATTTCGTGTCCTGGTGTTTATTATTAATATAACAGATTCATTTATTCATGGATTTTGATTCCAGTGAAAAAACTTGCTGTACACAAAGCGAGGCACGCACCTTCCTCCGGGGCAGTCTAGCAGCTAATATATAATATATATAGGCCTATGTTTGTGTATAGTCTAGCACTATTATATATTACAAAAAAAGATCGTATTATGTAGGACTATCTGCGTTCAGCTTGACGCTCCATTTGATCCATATTATTCTATTTTATTCAATACATTTTTAGGGTGATGACGATATAAAATATGACGACAGACATTAGAAGCTTCATTCTAAAACCTCAATAGAAGTTTCGAATGTAAATATGACATGACATTTGGTACAGTCTAACGGTCAGAATGACCACTATGGCCATTCTAGTAGGCTAGTTATATAATTCGGTAGTTCTCGTGTTAAATGCAAGTACAAGTACAAGTCTATTGCTTGATTAGTGTCCTTTGGCAGATCAAAGCGTGTCTCAGCCATGACAGTATTACAAATGTCATAGACAGTAATGTCTTTGTATTGAAGGCCAAGTTTAAAATATATCTCTATAAATTCATGCGCATCCATGCTCTCAGTATCTTTGAGTAAATGAATGATGGCAATGACGCAATCGGAAAAGAGCTATACACACACCGGAAACTGTAACGCGTGCGCACGCGAAAGTATCTCGTGCGCACGCGATAGTTTCTCGTGCGCACGCGAAAGTATCTCGTGCGCACGCGATAGTTTCTCGTGCGCACGCGAAAGTTTCTCGTGCGCACGCGATAGTTTCTCGTGCGCACGCGAAAGTATCTCGTGCGCACGCCATAGTTTCTCGTGCGCACGCGAAAGTATCTCGTGCGCACGCGAAAGTATCTCGTGCGCACGCCATAGTTTCTCGTGCGCACGCGATAGTTTCTCGTGCGCACGCGAAAGTTTCTCGTGCGCACGCGATAGTTTCTCGTGCGCACGCGAAAGTATCTCGTGCGCACGCGATAGTTTCTCGTGCGCACGCGAAAGTTTCTCGTGCGCACGCGATAGTTTCTCGTGCGCACGCGAAATTCTCTTAGATTTTTTTTTTGCACAGGTCACTTCGGGGGCTCCGTACTATTTTAAAAAAAAAACACACAAAAAAACCGATTGACATTTTAAAGAAAGATAGCAAAAGCAATATTTTGAAACAGAACATGTCCCAAAATGAAGTTCAAATAATAAAACAATAGGTATAGTGTTTAAAAATAAAGACGACGTGTATTAGGACACATTGCGGTGTTATTAATGGGAAAAGTGATATGGAACGCCTCTTGAAGTCGTAATTCCAATTTGGAAAAACGTGAGGATTTTTTTTTACTCCGATTTATCCAAGAAGCAGATGCGTGACGTCACACAATCATGTCAGCACCCGGGAAGATATGCAAAATAAGTGATAAACATTTGCTTCTATTGATAAATGAGTCAAAGTTCCTACATTACATGATATTGAAGTGTGTTTAACAAACGTTAGCAGAGTAGCAGGTGTTCAAAACCTGCTAAATTATACTCTTTTGATAATCGTACATCTGTAACACAGATGCGCGTTGCAGATTGTTTCTGAATTGGGTTATTAAGAGACATCTCTGGTGACAGTCAGAGCCAGTATCTTCGCTAAGATAACGGCAGCTTGCAGTTTTGAAATCCTTAAACGTCCTCTTCCATGCATTTATGGTTGGAGATCGGATATCAAGTAGGAAAATCCCACATCAGATTTGAATGGAACGCAGCATAAGCCTGATAGCCTACCTCAATTTCCAAGTTGAGAGATGAAAACTTTCAACATGGTGGAGGAGAGTACAGCTTCTGTAGTTAATGACAGGTTTTATTTTTCTAAATACAGCTTGTTACATAGGCTCACTGTCATGTGCTTAGGCATAATCAAACAACAGAAACCTAACTGGTCATAAATCAGCTTACACATTTTAGTGGAGGTGAAAGTTGAAGTTACTTTCATGACGCATCAAATGAACAGTTTCTTATGTGGCACCGCTACACAACAGAGAAAAAAAAGGAACATTTATCAGTGTTTCGTCACAGGCACTTTTAATCATGAGTGTCAGCGCAACAAACACAACATGTTGGCCCCACTGAGGTCTGACTGAACTTAGATACTCTTTGTTATAATCTAAGTATTCCTTATAATGGCATGCATCTAAAAACAGCTCTTAAAACGCAAATGTAATGGAAATAATAGCACATGGTTAGGCACTAGGCCTACATAGTCTCCTTCTGTATGCGCAGTGATTTCAGCCCAGTAGGTAGTGTTTGCTCAGATCTACCATGAGAATGTGACTTACCACAGGCCACAAACTCTTGATAGCAAACTAAACCCTAAGCTGGTTTTCATTGTAGGCCATGTCCTTAATTTAAAGATTGTCTTTGCCCCAATACAATGTTTAAGAAAACCGCAGCATTGAGTACCGGTAGATACCGCCAATTACTCATACCTACAGTTGATATACTTATTGGACAAGATTATGTCATCTGATAAATTAGAGTTGGGGTGCATGTTTCAATACTATAAGGATATTAGACAATCTTTCTAGAGTTTTAAAATTTAAAAAGTATATTCTACCCTCCAAGACACAAATCACAACATTTAATTCTTATCTCTGCATTTAAAGGGATGATTCAGCCAAAATTAATATTTTTTTTTGGTCATAATTTACTTACGGTCATGTTATACCAAAGGCAGAACATTAGCCTCAGTCACTATTTAAGTAAATTTTTTGGGAAAGAGCAGCATCAACACTTCATAATTTCTTCTTTTTTGTTCCATGGAAGTCAGTCAGTCAAATGGGTTTGGAACATCAGGAAGCCGAGTAATCAATAACATTTTCATTTTGGGTGAACTAACCTTTTAACTTCCCAACCCCTTCCCTTTCCTCCAAAACATGATTATTGCTCATTTATGATGACTGTAGATTTAATGTGCTTTCCCTTATTTCCTTGTTTATTTACATAGGTGCTTTTCTGTTGGCAATACAGTGAAAGGGGCCACCAATATGCAATGAACGGATTAGAGGACAAATTAAAAGCAATGAAAAAGCAGAAAGAAGACAAAAAAAAGCTCTCACCGTGTACCACACCTGTCAGTTGGTCAAAGTTTGTCAATAGAAAGGAGAAACCGTTTCCATAGCAATAAAATGAGGTTAAGATGAGACAAAAGCCGTTTTTCATGTCCACTTTGGATTTTTATTATCTCATTTGATTTTTGCAGTTTTTCCTCTAAGAATATTTGTGTCCTTGATAGTTTTGTTTTTCAGTCCTTTCTAAAACACTTAAGAGAAAGAACGATTTCATCCTTTTCTCTCTCTTTTTTATTTTGCAAAATCGCCTCCCACTGGGCATGGAGGGTAAACATGTTATACTGTATAAGTTGAATCTAAGAACGTGAGTAGCACAATACCTTTTCTTGTAGTTATATATAGGAGTGTGTTTGTGTGCGTGCACAATTATTAACAATCATAACAGATTAAGTTTCCTCAACTCTCATGATGGTAAATACAATGGCTTTAGGTCCATGCGCAGAGAGAAATAAGAAAAAAGTGAGGGAGAAATGAGAGAGGAAAGAGAAATCACATCCTCTCTCAGCCTGGCAGCAGTAGTGCAGGTCCAAAAGTTCATAGTTCAAATGTAAAAATGGGCGGTGAATTCTCCTTCCTCAATCAGGATGTCCATTGGTAGCATCTGTCAGGTGGTCAGTGCGTAATGTCATAACTTGTCCTCACTGATGGTGGAATGGGTCACTGCAGTACCAAACCCACCTAGAAGATAACAATTAGTTTAGCATTACAGCTCACCATCAGCAGAGGTGGGTAGTAACTCGTTACATTTACTCCATTACATTTACTTGAGTAACATTTAGGGGGAAATTTTACTTTTAGAGTAGGTTTAAAAGTGGTTTAAAAACTTTTTACTCTCACTCAAGTAAATTTAGAATTATTTTTTTAAAACTTTTTTACAATGTGTGGCGTTACTGTCGTTACATTACTGTGTTTAATTTGAATTAATGTGTAATTTATTGAGAGATTATTGTATGGGACTTTTACAAGAGCAGAAGTTCACAGCTGCTCATGATGAGACGCTCCCACTTGAGTGATGAGACGGTCACTCAAATCATCAGTGCAGCAGCATCAAACTCTTCAAAATGAAACTCTTTCTTTGCTCCGCACAGTGACAAAAAGAATAGTTTCGTCATGCAATGCCTTCTTTTAACACCAAGGCAAGCTGATATTTCAAGATTAAAGTCACAGCTCCAACTTCAGGCAGCACGTTGAGGTAAATTTTGGCTCTATTTCTAACGCTGGCTTTTCTGTGTACTGAGATGGTCATTTTCAGGGCGTTTCTGTAACTGGGCTCATATGACATCAGCTTTTAAGTGTACATTTTTAAATCAGTGCAGCAATATATCAGTGCCGCATGTCATGAGCAGTATGCATTTACCCCGCACCCTCGAGGGGATACTGGAAACTAATCGCAACTACTTCATGCGGATTAACTGTATAAATCCTTTCTGCGCGTGTGATGTGCACAAGGCAATCGTGGTGACGAGAGTGGCTGTGTACGCAATTGTTTACTCATTCACTATTTCCTATATAGTGAATGGCAGTTAGTGCACTATATCTCAGCAGTAAGTGAACGAAATGAGTGAATTTGGACGAGTGTCGGAGCTCTGGGGCTGGTGCAGAAACGTCACATATGAAATTATAAAATACTTGGGCCTTATTTGTTATTCTTATTAAATAATAACACAATAAATATTTATTCTGTTTGTCATTTTTAATCGATCAGGATTGGTGCCCTACGTAGGCTGCATGCTCTGCATTTAGAGAGCGCCGGTACTGTCGCACAGAACTAACGATCTAAATACTGTCGACACTGAAAACTGTAACTACACTGAAATAAGAATCCAGACAGGACTTTAAAACGAAAAAATAGTGAAAAGCAGCATTAATAAAGCATGATCTTGCTTAGGTTTATATTTCAGCATTATATATAAAGTACTTGCGGGACATTTTCACTGTAATAATTACTAGATTTATTATTGACATTCATCCAGATCTGAAAAGAGCCCTTAAAGGGTCAGTTCACCCAAAAATTATAATTCTCATTATTTGCTCAAACTCATGCAACCCCAGATGCGTATGACTTTCTTTCTTCTGCTGAACTTCAATGAAGATTTTTGGAAGAATTTCTTGGCTCTGTAAGTCCATACAATGCAAGTGAATGGGTGGCAACATTTTAAAGCTAAACAAACAAACAAAGTCAGCATAAAATAATCCATAAGACTCCAGTGGTTAAATCAGTATCTTGCGATGTGATAGGTGTGGATGAGAAACAGAGAAACAGATCACTATCACATTCTTCTTGTGTTTTTGGTGATTTACATTCTTCTCTGCATATCGTCCCCTGCGGTCTAGCAAAACATTACAAATATTGATCTGTTTCTCACCCACACCTATCATATCACTTCTGAAGAAATTGATTTAACCACTGGAGTCTTAAGGATTACTTTAATTCTGCCTTTATGTGCTTTTTGGAGCATCAAATATTTGGCCTACAGAGCTAAAATATTCTTCTAAAAATCTGAATTTGTGTTCTGCAGAAGAAAGGAAGTCATACTCATCTGGGATGGCATGAGGGCCAGTAATGATGAGAGAATTTTCATTTTTGGGTAAACTATCTCTTTAAAGTGATAGCTCAGCCAAAGTTTAATATTCTGTCATCATTTCTCTACCCTCATGTTGTTCCAAACCAGTGTGACACTTTGTATTATGTGGAACAGAAAAGATGTTAAAAAAAATGTTAGGGACTGAGAGTCTCAGTCACCATTCACTTTCAAAATATATATACATATAAAAAAACACATTCACTGTATATTCAAGTAAATAGTGACTCAGGCAAATATTCTGTCTAACATCTTATTGTGTTGCATGAAAGAAAGAAAGTCATACGGGTTTGGAAAAACATGATGGTGAATGATTACAGAATTTCAATTAATAATAATAATTCTGTAGTACTTGTTCAATGTGTATTATGTAATGGAATATAGGGGAGTAAATGTCTATCATGTCATGAGTTACTACTCGAGTACTCTTTTAATTGGATACTTTCTTACTCAAGTAATTATTTATATTAGCACTTTTACTTCTACTTGAGTAATCATGTTTTGGAAGTAATTGTTCACCCATTTGGCTACTCTACCCACCTCTGACCATCAGGTGTGAAGAATTAAACCGTGTAATTACCTGCATACAATTATTATAATAATATTGTAATAATTAGCTATTTTCAGTGAATAGTATATAGATGTTTGATAACTACATAACATGTTGGAAAAAGGCAAATTGAGAATCAGAGAAATTATGTTAAAACCACAACTTAGTGCCTGCTTTGTATAGATAATAATATATATTTGACCAATATTTGTAACCAATATTTAGACTCTTCCATGATAAAGTTAGAGTTAGCCCAAAACAAAGTTAAAATCAAATCAAGAAAGAGAAATTGTGCAAAGTCTCCAAAAGACTTAAAACTGTAAGTTCTTAAGTGAAGAGACTTAAACAGGTGTACATTTTCAATAAAGGCTAAAACAAATATTACAATTAAAAATGTATATTATTATGGTGTCTAAAAGCAGAAAACAATAATTAAAAATCAGTTCTGCATATCAGTTATCAGACACTTTTTTTATGAGAATTTTTATTTTTGGGGGAACTATCCCTTTAATGAGCAGTATATTGGTCAATCCATGCTGCTTTGGAAGAGAAAGATCCCCAATAGCATTGTGGCCACCTACTGCATGAACTTATCAATGTCCATACTCACTCTAGCCTTCATAAAGAAATTCATAAGTGTATGATATTTCAAAATGTATGATATTACCTTTTCTGAGCCCATGCTGGGACATTTCCAATTGTAGAGGTAATACTGCAGGTTTCCATCTCCAATGCCAAACTTGAGCTTCTCCAAAAAAGTCTTGTTCTCCATTAGGTCCAGTGCATTAAAGACATCAAATCCTTTCTACAGTGGCAATGAGACAAGAAAGGCTTACATAAACGTGCTGGTCTTAATTGCTACAAAAGGAGGGCATCTAACACATTCTTCTGAAGCAAATGTCCATTACACATTGTTAATTCCAATCTCATCTCTAATTAGTCTAAACAAAACTAGTTTGTCCAGTGGTGCAAATTAATGTAATAGGTTGGTAGATTTCAGGGTAAAAGTACAAGACTTGTTATTATCACTTGCTATTAACAGGCTTTCAGTGACTGACCATCTTGGCGAGGATGAGAGCATCTCCCATCAGGTCCAGCAGGGGGGTAGTGGTGTGTACGTTATAAAAAGAGTAGGCTGCCTTCAGACTGCGGTGCACAGGATGGTTCATGATGGTGGACGGCAGCGTGTAGAAACTCAGGACATCAGTCACCTTCCCCTCAGGGCTCTACAGCACATTCAAGTCCATTAAATCAACCCAATATCCAACTTATCATGAAACCCTCTCAGAACCTAGCAGAAGACGGTTATTGTATCGAACAGGGCATTGTTATCAAAGTATCCTATGAGGATGAATGTAGCCTATAAATGTACATAGCCTATCAGTGCCAAAAACAAAAAACTAAAAATACTGTTATTGTACCGGTAATAGAGTAAAATCTGTCAAAAAGTGTAAAACAATTTTAAAATTTAAAATATATAATATCTAAAACATAAATATTTACTTTTGAAAGTATTCATTACATTTTATAATTTAAAATTTTATTTGCACTGTATTTTATTTTTTCATTTTTATTTAGCTATATTGTTGAATTGCAGGAAAAAATCTGAAATACATTTTATATAAACCATTTAAATAAATTCTTTAAACTGGTTCACAAACTCTAGTTCCTCATTCACATCTACAGTACTGCATACATATATTAGGAATATAATATCTTAACCCCACTACAGTACTATAGCTTTTAGACGAGCAGTGTTGTTGCAGATTTTAATCAAACTGATTTGACCTAACATTTGAGAAAATGCATGAAGGTTGTCTTCTGATGTTTAAAATGATAGCTTTCAGTGTATTCTTGTAGCCTTTTAATTTTGTACCTCCACTACAAAGGTGTCTATGATGTTCTCTTGTGGCAGCAGCCAGTGTTGAACCTCTTCTGGGCTCATGACAGGAACCAGGTTAAACTGACTCAGATACTCTTTCAGCAGACGTTGAACTGCTGGGACATCCTTCACAGTCATCGTCCTCAGACCTGGAGTTTTAGGAGTCTACAGAAGAACAGAGAAAATATATTATACAACAGATAAACACTGGCAGCCAAAAGTTTGGAATAATGTACAGATTTTGCTCTTATGGAAATAAACTTTTGGCTGCCAGTGTATGAAGATGAAATCTGTAGGAAATAGAGAAGGAAGAAAGAAGCATATCCAGAAGGGCTAAAAGAGAAGAAAGGACGTTTTAGAGCAATTGTAAAATAACAGAGGTTCAGAAAGGCAGATTGGCACAGACCTCAGGCAGTCGATAGAGCTTCATGGTGCGTTGCATAGTCATGTTCCGACTCAGGTGAGAAAACTTCACCTCGATTAGTTTTCGTGGATTCAGTGACCTGTGCCAGTACCTACGACAGAAACAGAAAGCAAGTAGAATGGCAATTAGCTTGAAACGGAATACTAAAACTGGACGGGGAATTGCAGCCAGGAAGTTTTTGTATTTTTAATTAAATGTTATTGATTATGATTTAAAGAATCTTATAACTAAAATAATACACAACATTATTATAAAATCATATGCTTCACGTTTCTGCCTTTAAACCCTCCTAAAATTGGCCTCCATTGACTTCCATTGTAACTGCCTCACTGTAACTTCGAAAATCATTATCAGCATTATGCCGCAAACGCTGTTAATTGAGCTGAACTTGTATTAAACCCAGAATTTTCCTAGAAAGTAGCACATAGATAGCAAACAAATTACGGTCATTTGAGATTATGCATTAAAGCATTTTAATAATGTTTACAGAAATTGCAGGATCACAGATTTTTTTACGGTTACACACTATAGTGTGCAAATGTCTCCAATACAATTTCATGAGATTTGAAATCACAAATAATATTACCCTGGGGGAATATTTTTTTTTTGTCTCATTAAACAGCACCATTTGCTAGCCAGTGGTACCTACACACATGTACACCATTAGCTCATTATATTTGACTCTAAATGTACAGACATAATACATATTTTGAGAGGAAATCTGTGTCTTACCTGCAGGTGCTCACAGGTTTAGGCAGTACCACTCCTGCAGTGTACACAGCCTGAAAGATGCCCTCCAAGTTTACCCGTCTTGTGATCTCCCTGATAAGTACCGGAGCCACTCGCTTCGAGCGAAGTTTCTTATGCACGCACAGGAAATTTATCTCCACCATCTTCTTCTCTCTGGGAGTATCAAAGAGCAGCAGAAGTTTGATAGATCAATTTCACATGTATGTACTTGGTGCCTGTCTGCATAATGTGAGCAAAATATTAAATGGATGGCTAATTTACAGGTAAAATTAACAAGCATCTTAAGTGTATTTTTATATTTGGGTGCAATTTTGGGCTACACAAATAGGTGATTGGTTTAGCTGATAAACATTCAGATCCACTCTGAAATCCTTCTGGATTTAGATTATGATTTTGGCACAAATTAAATTAAATAATTTAACCTATATGTAGATAGGCTTAACTCAACTCTCAACTCAACTCAATTTTATTTATAAAGCACTTTCAAAAACCACACTGGGTACCAAAGTGCTGTACATGGAGTAATAAAAAATAAATAAAATCACATTAATACAGCTTAAGAATGCAAAAAAAACATTCAAAACCTATAAAACAAGAATAAGATAAAATCTACCTAGTACAAATTATAATGCAATTAATTAAAAGCTAGGGAAAATAAATACGTTTTTAAGGCACCCTGGAAAGAGAATAGAGACGGAGATGATTTTATGACCAATGGAAGCTCATTCCAAAGTCTAGGGGCTGCCACCGCAAAAGCTCTATCACCTTTAGTTTTTAGGCGAGATCGAGGAACTGACAGACACAGCTGATCACTAGAGCGGAGAGACCTTGAAGGTTGATTCAAACTTATTAAGGCAGAGATGTACTCAGGTGCAAGACCATGAAGAGCCTTAAACACATACATCAACACTTTGTACTTGATTCCGTATTGGATCGGTAACCAATGTAATGAAATCAAAACTGGGGTGATATGGTCTCTTTTCCTGTTTCCAGTTAAAAGCCTAGCAGCTGAATTTTGGACCAGCTGCAGGTGAGAGAGAGAGGCCTGACTCACACCCAGATACAAAGCATTACAATAGTCCAATCGAGAGGACACAAAGGCATGCACAACCTTCTCCAAATCATCAAAAGAAAGGATGGGCTTCAACCTTGCCATAGTTCTAAGATGGAAAAAACTATTTTTAACCACAGCATTTATTTGTCGATCAAACCTGAGCTCAGAATCGAATATAACACCCAGGTTTTTTACATAGGGAAGTTTTTTCCCTGGAAGCAGTGACAAATTTCTTTCTAAATTTAAGTCACATCCCCTTTGACCAAAAACAATAAACTCTGACTTATCCTCATTTAATTGAAGAAAGTTGTTTGCCAGCCAACACTTCACATCGGCCATGCATTTATGCAGAGACTCAAAAGAGTGGTGATTCCCATGTTTAATAGGAAAGTAAATTTGAGAGTCATCAGCATACAGATGATAGTGTATGCCATGCCTCTCAAAGATCTTTCCTAACGGAAGCATGTAGAGGGAGAATAAAGCGGGTCCCAAAATGGAGCCCTGAGGAACCCCACATGTTAAAGGAACAACTGATGAATAACAGTTCTCTAAACAGACTGAAATCGTTCTACCCTTGAGATATGAGGAGACCCAATCCAAGGCTAACCCCTGAATACCAACCTGGTCCCTTAGGCGATTGATAAGTATGTCATGATCAACCCGTGTCGAAGCGGCACTAAGATCCAGCAGCAGAAGACCAACAGGACTACCAGAATCCACACCTAATAAAATATCATTTAAAACTCTCAACAGAGCTGACTCTGTGCTATGACCAGCTCTGAAGCCTGACTGAAATTGATCGAGCAAATTATTGATGGCTAAAAAAATCATTTAATTGTGCAAGCACCGTCTTCTCTAATATTTTTGACATAAAGGACAATTTTGATATAGGTCTAAAGCTGTTCATATCAGATGAATCAAGGTTTGCTTTCTTAAGAAGAGGCTGAATAACAGCATGCTTAAAGCAGTTGGGAACAATACCAGTGGTCAGGCTACTGTTAATAATCCATAACACACTTGGACCAATTGATTCCACCACCTCTTTAAACAAAGTGGATGGAATAACATCACACATAGAACCAGTAGGCTTCATATGTGCAATTATATGTTTGAGTTGAGACAGGGACACAGGTACAAAACAGGTCAATAGATTTTGCGGAACAGGATAGGTAACAGGATCATTACTAGTAGGTAAGATCTGTGAGCGTATACCAGAAATTTTAACAGTAAAAAATGTTAAAAACTGCTCACATGTGTCCACCGAAGGGGAGATGGGAGTAAGGGCAACTGGATGAAGAAATGATGTAATAGTAGAAAAGAGAACTTTAGCATTATGACAGACTTTAAGCCCTTAAGACTGCTTACATGTCGTAGATGCGTACATTGGCTGGAATGGCACTGATGAAACCAACTAGCTTATGATTGGAGTTCACTCTCACTCCACAATGCCACTGAGGCAACCAACCTGGAGGACGCAAAGCCCTGGAAGCAGAATAGAGTGAAGAGCGAGAATGACAAAGATGCTTCAAAGATACATTTCCACATAAACTAAAAAAAAAAAATTATTAAACATTTCAACTCTTGAAACATTTCAACAACTTTTATTTTCAGCAAACTTATCATATGTAAATATTTGTATGAATATAAAAAGATTCAACAACTAAGACGTAAACTGAACAAGTTTCACAGACATGTGACCAACAGAAATGTAATAATGTGTCCCTGAACGGGGGGGGGGTCAAAGTAACAGTCAGTATCTGGTGTGGCCACTAGCTGCATTAAGTACATCAGTGCAGCTCCTCTTCATGGACTGCACCAGATTTGCCAGTTCTTGAGATGTTACCCCACTCTTCCACCAAGGCCCTTGCAAGTTCCTGAACATTTCTGGAAGAGACTGGCCCTAGCCCTCACCCTCCAATCCAACAGGTCCCAGACGTGCTCAATGGGATTGAGATCTGGGCTGTTCACTGGCCATGGCAGAACACCAACTGGGGCGGCAGTGGCTCAGTTAGTAGAGCGGGTCAGCCACAAATTGCAGGGGCTCGAATCCCGGCCCACACGTCGAAGTGTCCTTGGGCAAGACACTGAACCCCAAGTTGCTCCCAGTGACATGACCTTGCATGGCAGCTCTGCCACCATTGGTGTATGAATGTGTGTGTGTGAATGGGTGAATGAGTCACAGTGTAAAGTGTTTTGAATACCGTTAAGGTTAAAAAGGCGCTATATAATTGCAATCATGCACAGAACGAGCATTATGGCTGGTGGCATTGTCATGCTGGAGGGTAATCTCAGAATGAGGTCTCTTTAGTGTGCTAAGTTTTTATAACTGTGACCTACCGTCTGTAAGCTGTTAGTGTCTTAACGACCGTTCCGCAGGTGCATGTTCATTAATTGTTAATGGTTCATTAAACAAGCATGAAAAACATTGTTAAAACCCTTTACAAGAAAGATCTGTGAAGTTATTTGGATTTTTACAAAATAATCTTTAAAATACAGTGTCATGAAAAAGGGATGTTTCTTTTTGCAGTGTTTACATTCCATTTATTCCTTTTCGTTGGAAAACGTCTTCCTTTAAATTCTTAGAGAAGTGGTTCTAAACACTACACATTTTGGATATCTCCCTAATCAAACACGCCTGATTCAACTCATCAGCTCGTAAGTAGAGACTTCAAGACCGGAATTGGTAAGGTCAGAAAAGGGAGATATACGAAATGTGCAGTGTTGGGGGGCCTCCAGGAAAACGGTTGGGAACCACTGCTTTACAATTAAAATATTTTATTAACTACAGAGAAAAAACTAATGAAAAAACATTTTTGCATAAAAGTAAAATTAACTAAAATTCTTGGATGTATTGCCTTACCAGAGCAGAAATTCGGGTGAGTAATCAAAACGAAACATGTTGTCATCGTCCTCCACATAGTTCTCATTTAGGAGAGTGTACAACTCTTTCAACTTCAGAGAGAGACAAACAGAAAGAAAGAAAATTATAACAAACTTAGAGACAATGTTTTTTCCTGAAGTCCAGTGTAAATTGATATGTC
Source organism: Xyrauchen texanus (assembly GCF_025860055.1). Lineage (NCBI taxonomy): Eukaryota > Metazoa > Chordata > Actinopteri > Cypriniformes > Catostomidae > Xyrauchen > Xyrauchen texanus. The sequence continues at coordinate 20,890,153 of NC_068287.1, read as the reverse complement.
TAAGAGTTAGAGAAATTTTGAAGTTTGTGTTGTACCACTACAGAGTTTCCCAGATCTAGAGCATCCCAGGTGAAGCCCTGTGGGAGGCTGTAGGGCTCCTCTCGAATGTTATCTTTATCTGGCTCAATGAAACCATGTGATGTCACCGTCTCTCCTATACAAATGAAAGACACTTTAGACATCAGTCTCACAACATATTCACGCAAGTTAACAAAAATCTTTTCAAATCGAAATCCAGAGAGCAGACTTGCCAATGGGCCGATATAATAATGATACAGTGCCTGTTGAACATTCCTCACACCACTTTGGAATAGTTAAGTTTTCAAATCAAAACCATTAAAAGTTTTTTTCCAGCTTTATTTGACAAATGTTGCCTTCCAAAATTCAAGTAATAAAAAAAGGCAACAGTTCCAAAAATGTATAAAATGATAATAAAGGGATATGTCTCTACTAGCTTTGCTCACCTAGATTAGATAATATTTTCCCATTCCTTTCAGAATTGTTCGAGTTCAGTCAAATTCTCTTCAAGTCCATCCACAGTTTACATATTGGATTTAGGTCAGAACTATGACTCGGCAACTCAAGCACATTGACCTTCCCATTGCAATGTTTATTGCTGGTGTGTTTAGGGTCATTGTCATGCTGAATTATTAACCCTCTGCCCATCTTCAGTTGTCAAGCAGAGAGCCACAACTTTTCCTCAAGAATTTTTGTACAAATATTCCCCAATCTATGTCAGGGAGGCCCCTCTCCATCTCCAACTGTGGTTTTTGTTCCCAGCTCAGAAAACTGGATGGGATGTAATGTTTTAGTTGAGCTAAAGGTTAGTTGTATTGCCACTTTTCATTGCCACTGTTTTAAACAAAGTTGACAACCTTGTTATTCTAGTTTTTCCTATTTTACAAATTCTTGGAACTGTCGGCTTTTTTTTTTTTTCTTCATTACTTGAATGTTGTAATTTTGGTTTCAGGCTGTAAGACAAAAAAGTGACTATTCCAAAGGGGTATGATTATTTTCCATAGGCACTGTATATCACACAATATAATACAGTATAATAGAAAATTGCATACACCGATCAGCCACAACATTAAAACTGCCCAATATTGTGTAGGTCCCCCTCGTGCCGCCAAAACAGCACCAACCCTGTATATCAGAATGGCATTCTGATTGCTTTTCTTCTCACCTCAATTGTACAGAGCGTTTATCTGAGTTACCGTAGACTTTGTCAGTTCAAACCAGTCTGGCCATTCTCTGTTGACCTCTCTAATGAACAAGCCATTTCTATCCACTCAACTTCTGCTCACTGTCTGTATTTGGCACCATTCTGAGTAAACTCTAGAGACTGTTGTGTGTGAAAATGACAGGAGATCAGCAGTTACAGAAATGCTCAAACCAGCCCATCTGGCACCAACAATTTGTAAGTCAGAGGGACACAGTTTTGATCCAGGCAAACAAAAACAAAAAAAACACTTAAGATGAAAATATATGAGCGCATCAAAGGAAGAAAACACTGGAATTTTTGTGAGGTTTGTGAATTATATCTGCTTAAGAGATTTCCACATATTTGCAGACATTTATGAATTTTTATTGATTTTTGCCTATTATAAGAAAATACAGTTACGGCCTATTATTGAGGTAACAATGGCACATAACAAAATGAACTGAGATTGGTCATTAACAATTCTCAGATGGCTCCTTAACATGCAATCAGGCGATTCTCCGCACCATCGCCGATTAAGAAAATAATCGGTTAAACAGCTGATACAGAATTTAAAAATATCAGATATCAGCCAATTTATTGGCCTTGGGCGATATATCGGTCAATCGCTACTTTTCAGTTTTATTTCAGTTTGCCACTACACAATGCAGACACTAACATGATGCCAGACTTAAACGGGGGGGACTGGGTAGCTCAGCAAGTAAAGACGCTGACTATCACACCTGGAGTCGCAAGTTTGAATCAAGGAAGTGCTGAGTGACTCCAGTCAAGCTTCCCAAGCAACCAATTGGCCCGGTTGCTAGGGTGGGTAGAGTCACGTTGGGTTAACTTCCTCGTGGTCACTATAATGTGGTTCTCGCTCTCAGTTGGGCACACAGAGAGTTGTGCGTGGATACCGCAGAGAATAGTGCCTCCACACGCACTATGTCTCCACATAACGTGCTCAACAAGCCACGTGATAAGAGGCAACTGAGATTCGTCCTCTGCCACCCAGACAGAGTCGAGTTACTATTCAACCAAGAGGACTTAGAGTGCATTGGAAATTGGGCATTCCCAATTTATACAAATTTTTTGGGATGTAACAGAATGCAAGTGACTGCAGAAAATATTGGTGTAAATTATCAGTACCAAGTTTAGGAACAGGCTGGGTGTCCCAGAACTGGTAACTGCGACGTGTGGCCTCCTCCAAGGTTTTTGCTGGGCACTGTCCCACTGAGAACAGCTCGATGGCCTTCTGAATCTCCTGTAACTTATCTGCAGGGAGGGAGTTTGCCTAAGAGAGAGAGAGAGAAAGAGACATGAAAATGGAACAATGAGAATGCTTACGTTAATGCTTACATAAAAGTACTGTGACGGTAGTATGGTAAAGTGAAGGTGTCAGATGCTAACACCATGGTTTGTGTCTGGAATTGTCTCCAAAAAAACACATTTTTGAGAGTGAATTCAGTCCTTGTTTTGACAGATCAAGTGTAATGTTACTTTAGACACACACTCACTGTGGCCAGTGGATCTGGTACTGCATCTTTGCCACCAGACTGGTCCTTGTTCTTTTTCTTCTGCTTCTTTTTCTTCTTCTTGGCACCTGGGTTGCCCTTCTCCCTGCAGGTCATATGAACTCAATTGACACAGACAGCTATACAGTGAGGCAATGTCCACTCAGCAGTAACTGTGTGCAATTCGGGTGAAAGGTCAACAGACTTCATCTCAATAGAGCAGTGGTTATTTCTGATGCAATCGGTGTTATTTTTATGTTAAGAGCCTCAGCTTTGGAATTCAGCTAACATATGAACAGGAATTCTCTCAGAATTTAGCAAAGAGACATAAGAGTAATGGTTCAAAGTTTCTTTTACCTTTAATATACGAGTTAACTAGGCCTACTTTAACATGAAAGAACTAGCCTAAATTAAATTCAGTTCCATTTTATTTGTATTGTGCTTGTTTTTCACATGATATTTTGTTCTAATGCAGTTTTACACAGAATAAGGGATGTCCCGATACCATTCGCTTTTGAGAATGAGTAAGAGTACTGATGCTTCCTTTTCGGTACTTGCAGATTCCGATACTTGGTTTTTTTTGTTGTAAAAATAAATTCTGGATTCCATATCAACAGTTTATATAATTTTTTTCATCAAAATGGTGTCTAAATTCATAATTCATTAGAACTTTATCCAAATGAAAACATAATAAATTTTTTACATAATTGTAGATTAGAATAACTATTGATTTAGTATTTTTTTTATTATTATTAGCAGTAGTAGTATTACAGTGAATCTTCTAATATCGCTGTCGTACATTTTACCATTTAAATTCAGCTAAATAAACCAGGTCGCTATGTGCCCTAATGTGATTATTAAACAGCAAAAGGCTGCCATTTAATTAAATAAATACGCGTGCATGTGTGTGTGGAGAAATAAAATAATTATACTGTAATCGGTGCAGAGCTTTTTACTTGCCAGCACACGTGTGTATTTTTCTTTATAACGGCAACCATTTTATATAAATAAATCCTTTAGTCCAAGGCTTGCCAAGAACATGTGAGTCTTGAAATGATGTTGACCACTGGTTGGTAACAATGACGAGCTGTAAATGAGTTACTTTCATGGTCTATTTGGCAAGAATATCCTGCAGTTATAAAAACGTTACAACGTTTGACCTCATCAGACTAGCAATCACTATGTCTAATGTTAACAAATGTTGCCTAATTTTTTTAACGTCATTTCTTTCAAAACATCAATGTTTCCAATAAGTCAAAACAACAGCATAAGATATGGCACTTATCTGCTCAGATTACATGTTTTCGGATATCCATATTTTCCTTTCTTTCATTATTTATTTATTTGTCCATTCACTCTGATAAGATGTCCTGTATTCATGTGTACACCGGTGTCTCGAACTGCATTCATCCGTGCAGAGGAGCAGAGCCGAAACACAACCAAAAAATTATCTTACGCAAGACACATGCAGTTTTATTTTTTTAACCACTAGAAGGCCAAAAGTTACATAGTGTAGCTTTAATGTTTACAGAATGGCATTTGTATGTCAGATGGTATTGTAAAGTTTTTACAAGCACAAATACAAGTACATGAGCACGGTATCAGACCAAATTCAGGTATCAGTAACAGGAAATCCCTACGAAGAATACTGTTTTTATTTTAATCGAATTTAACAAAAAGATCCATCTTTGTCTTGGATGATACACAAACTAAATTTAACATGTATTCTTTTCCCCAAAAACATTAATAATTCATATTTTTAAAGGTAATGACAAGAAACAGGAGCCAAGCCTCATACCACAGTAACTTAAGTGTAATACACCAAGGTAGGGCTAACTGGATTCAGTGCAGCATACTTAGACAGACGCACACATAATCCTTTTAATGTCCACAGGGAGAGAGATGAGAGCACTGAGCTACATTTGTTAAAGGGGGACAGATGGCCTATCACATGACTTGCAGAAAGAAAATGTGTGTTTTGTGTGTTTGAGGGGATGTGGGCCATACCATAACACAAAGACTTTCAGACAAACAAGATTATGATCTTGGACAGGCAACCATCCGTGTTAGAGGGACGAAGCAAAGATGCTGTTCAAAATGCAAAATGTAAATACATTTGCAATGTATATGACACTATTAAGCTTAATATTGCTTAAATGGATACAAAGCTGCACTGAGAAACATCCTCATAACATTACCGACAAATGTGTAGAAGCTTTGTTTGTTGTATGCCTGAATTAATTATGCTTTGAAGCCTAGAATGGACTAAAGCAGGGTTGCAAACTCTCATGCATTTGTTGTGAGACACGCACTTTCCGGCTCAGTCTCTATCATCATCATCAGTCTTCTCTCACTCTACCCCATAAACTGACCTAACCATGGTAATGAGAATGGTCTTATTAAATGCCACTGTTTACTATAGTACACTTTGATAAGGGCAAGTGCAATAAAAAAATATTAAAAGTCTGGGCCTCCATGAATTATGAGCAAAGTTTTCCTCCTGTTCTTATGATGTCAATATCCAGCAAATTGGCAATGTTTGCCTTCAGATATTTCAAGAGTTGACTTGAGTCATCAAGCCTGATGCAAGAAAAACAACATTTTCGTTAGAAGCACAGTTCCAACTCAGTAAAGTGGATAACTTATGTACAGTCATAACATTATAAGTTGCCCTAAAGAAATAAAGTGCTAATTAGAGCAGCACGAGATTACACTTATGGCTGCCAGAATTAACCAATTGTTAAAAGTGTTAATTACAGGATCCCATTCGAGTCTACAGCCATTGCGTTTAAATTTTCAACATGTTTTTGGTCCATTTCATGGTCCTCACGATGTGAAGCCTACATAAGGCAAGCAGTTGCCCCACACAAAATAAGTATTTTAATGTAAATTATTTTAATCAAAATAAATAATCGCAACTGCAATATCAAGGAAAATAATTGTTATGATCGTGCAGCCCTAGTGCTAATTCAATTAAGTAGCTTGATTATAATATAATAGTTAGATTTCACAAACCACAAAAACAATTCTAAATAATAATTGTCAAATTCAAAAGGTTCCATCAAAATAACTCCCATATTGCCAAAGTTAACATGCTATTAAGTTATTTTGTTAACGATTAAATAATTGCAATAATGTAATCAACCAACTTCAAACATGTGGATGACCATTTAGGATAACGTCCACTGAAGACCATTTTAAACCCAGGCAAAACTTCCCTTACGAAAATCGAGAGTTTATGGCAAATTTGCCGCAAACTTGCCACTGATAATTTTCATACGCAAATGAGCTTGGCTGCAAACTTGCGACAAATTGTCCATTGTTGTTAAAGGTTTGCCGGAGGTTCACCACTACCGGCGAAGAGCTGCTAACTTCTGGCAAACATTTGTGGTGAATCAAAAGCTAATTTGCACGTGAAACTAACGACCTAGTTAGTTTGTGGCTAGTTTAGATTGTTAGTAAGGGTTTTGTTGTCTAGAGTACTAAAGTAAGGGACAGACAGTGTATGCACGTCTTCTGAAATTGTCAATACAAGGTTAATTGGTTAAGTATGCCCAAAACAAAATTATCATTATTTTCATCGTATGGTTTGATGTTACAAATTTAAGGTGTTAGGCCTACTAATATAAATAATGTGTGTGTGTGATTGATTCAGCCCAAGTCCCAAAATCTCACTCCAACCATGTAGCCAAAGTTGGCAACCCTGCCTAAAAAACTTGATGGACATTTAAATACATTACAGATGACAAATCTCTTGAAATATTCCTTTTTAAACAGAATAAATGAAAGATTCTCATTTAATTTGTATACAAAACACTGATGAACTCCCACAACACAGCTTGCTATGATATTATTAACACCTATATCTTTTTGACTGTATGAAGTTTGAACAGCTGGCTGTCTGGTGTGGTCACAACCTTGAACTAAACACGCTCAAAACAGTGGAGATGATAGTGGACTTCAGGAGACATCCCTCCACATTCTGATGTATGCATATTATATAGTGTGTAGATTGTGTCTGGCTCATGTAGCACTGTTATTTATTCTGTCTGTCTGTCTGGTAAATGAATTAGTTAAACTATAAAGTGTATTTATTTTTGACGAATTATTCTTTAAATACCAGTAAAAAGGCACATAATTTAAGCGAATTCTGACAAGACTGGTGGTGTATTATTGGTATGTCCTCTTTGGCACACTTCCATTACATCATTAGGATAAATAGAATTCATTATTTTGCTCTCTCCTGACTAATTCGACCGAGATGTGACTCTGCACATCACATTGAGGGGCATGTAGCAGGATAAGAGGCTGGTTAGTGGGGGAAAAAGTGTTTAACTTTGATAACAGAGGAGCTCTATGTCCTGAAAGTTAAACCCAGGCACCGTCGATGAACACGCCGGACCGAGACGAAACCATGAGGAAAACAGGGGGATGAAAACCATAAGCTATACCTCTGTTGCAACTATCAGCAGTCAAGCTAACTACATCACGTCAGTGACAGGAGATCTAGGCAACAAAATGGCCAGTGGTCAATAAGGCCTCCTAAACAGTTTTGAAAGCGGTTCTTATTATTTTAGGTGGCAATATATAAAAACGTGTAATATTCACGATGAGATAATTAACACGTGGTAGATTAATCCTTAATCTAACCTGTCATAAACTCAGGCTGTTAAACACTTCACGTACATGCCCATGATCCCAGAGAACTAATGGCCATACGGATCCGTCCTCTTGTTTGATTGACGCCGTCTGAACCAATCATTTAAGAGATCTGCCAATCAATCAACCCAATGAGCCAATGGCGTGACGCCAGTGGGCAGTTATCTATGCTGCTGTAAGCGTGCCTCAACCTTGCCGAACAAGGGCCATGTCTTTCAGGGCCTAGAGGAAGAGTATTTTACGTTTACAACCTAACAACAAAACACATGCACACTCACCCGTCATCACAGTGATGCTCTTCATTTTCACAATTGCTGCAATGTCCGTGGTCGTCTTCTACCTCGGTTTCTTTCTCCAGCTTCGGTGCTGTCTCATTCACATCCGCCATCTTTAACCAGGAAGCGAGGATCTCGCCTTGCGACCTAACGCCCCGCAAAACTATTGGTGCACTGCCGCAAAGCACGATGCTCTCTGTAGTTCTTTCAAAGTTGATCCATGGCCGAATTTACTTCAATATGGTTTAATACCAGTATTATTTGAAATGTTTTAAATTTCACTGTTTGATGGATTTGTTGACCACGTGATGGCTGTGATGTTTAATATGTGGTGGAAATGTGTTAGTCTGTCTTAATATATATCAAAATGACTGTGTAACAGCCAGGGGCGAAACTTTCATCAAAATGTTGGGGGGGACAATAAACAAAACAATTCTCAAGAGCAATTTTTGAAGGGGACACCAGGTTTTTTTGTTGTTGTTGTTGCCCCGTTTGCATTTGTATTATTTTATTTCTTAAACAATTATTTTAAGACTATATCTATTTATATTATTTACAATACACATATTTTAATGATATTTTAGGGGGCAACCCTCAGATGGGGGGGGGGTCCTGACTCCCCCATCCCCCGCGATTTCCGCCTACGGTAACAGCTAATATAATGTCATAAAGAGCACACGGTTGGGACAGAACCCATGTGTCTAGAGACATGCTTATAAAATGGCAAAAGTCTTACTTTTTACCTAATACGATGTCAAAAATTGGCGCTGAAAAAATAGCATCCATCTAGCACGTTTACATAGAAAAACAATGTAAGAAGAGCAGAGATGGACACAAAATATGCATTCGGTGTGAACTGCCCCTTACTTTAGTAATCTACTCACTTTGAAATGTTCAACTCTTTATCAGAACCGACAATCCTAAGTGAAAACTGTAAGATTATGAAAGCATCGGAAGCTTTCCAGACCTGTTTTAGGTACAAAGCCATCAAGGGTGGTGCCCTTGTTTTGGGTACATATTTGTACACTTAAGGAGACAAAAAGGTATGTTGCATTCATGCAGAAGTCATTAAAGGTCACAATAGTTAGGTATAATTTGAGACAAATTTATAAAATGTAGGCATGCTCTGAAAGGCCCTACATTTTTTAAAAACGTATTATTAAAAACCAAAAATCAGCACAATGGCACAACTGTGTACAGTACAGCAGGCATTTGTGTATTATTGCAAGAGGATGGAGGATAGAGATTTGCAATCAATGTCTGATTTTCGATCAAGAAAATGTTAATATTAAATTAATTAAAATTAATTTGCTGTATTATAAAACACATAATCTAGAACAAAAAACTAAAACAAACTGTTTCCGTCTGTAATCCTAAAAACAATCACACACACAAACACACATTTTTTTTTCCTCAATGACAAAGAAGACATTCAAATATAAGATGTAGGAGACCTCTCGTTTGCAGAAAAATTACATCTGCAAAGAAGCAGTTGACAATATATTACAAATTATTTGTCTCATCCAAGTACAACAAGCAGAGAAACCCCAAAACCTTTCAAAGTCTCACTTTAACTCACTTATGAAATTAAAGTGGTTGCATACATGTTATAATGGCAAAGGAGCATCTAGAGGGAAAGGGCTTTACTTTACTTGCTGCAGCACAAGCCCCACAAGTCATGTAAAAGTTGTATAATTTGCCACATTTGTATGGCTTAGGACACTGCACATGTGCAATGCATGGTTTTATTTTTAATAATGAAATCTTCTGTCTCAGACACTGTGTTAAACACTGATTTCATAATAAGTGTTAATTACAAAAAGAAATATATTTTCTCTATAATTACTCTGCTGAAAATGCTTGTGTCTACATCAGTTACAAACATCCTTGCATACAAAAACGTAGTCATGACCGTTATCAAACCTTTCACATTTCCATTCATGCTTTCAGTACACTTTCAATAGACTGTTTCTCCTCATCACATTTTTACCCTGTTCTCACTCTCACAACTCACTCACATCAAATTCTTGAATATTACAATATTCAAATTCTAAAACAGTTAAACTGTAGTTATAGACAGACTATAACAAGGGCAATGCATATTTGAATTCATGTCCAGCATTTCCAGAATAAAGTTTTAGTTTAGTTAATTAAAACATTAAAGTATCGTTTAATAAAACGTGTTAAAATTTCTGATTCAAGGCTCACAGAGACAGAAATGTGTGTCTCCACAGAAAGTAAAAACAATACTGACTTATGACTTCTAACAATACTGGTTTCGTAATATATTTAGCTTCCTCCATAACACTTCAGTAAGATGTTACGGATCAGATGCTCTGCTCTTCAGACAAACCCAAATATTGACAATAAAAAGCAAAATGCACTTTAAACCACAGCTCTTCAAACACTGTCTTTCTTCAGATTCATGGAGATGTGTGTCTGGTGGTCACATTCTGAACAGTTAGGTGGTTTCAGCACATCAACCGCCCAGTTCAGGGGCTTGTCCTTCAGGAGCACACTTTCAGAAATGAGCTTTCCCAAGAATCACAATGAAAGAGAATCAGGCTTTGCCCATACACTCAGAAATGTTTTTAATAGGAACTCCTCGTCGTATCACTTTGACATGGATGAACAGAGTGGCGGGAGACAGACTGGAGCCATCTGCTTTTAGCAGGTGAATATGACGATAACCTGGAGGATCATAAACACATACAAAAAATAAAATCAATACTACATAAAAAGGTGTTTAACTTCAAATTATAGTTACAAATGCAATTGCAAAGGCAAGTCGCTAGGTTGGTTTGTCGCTAGGCCTCAAATTGCTTAATAAACTTCAAATCAAAATCACATGACAAAACTACCAAAAAATAGAGAGAGAGAGAGAGAGAGAAAGACAGATAGAGAGAGAGACAGACAGATATAGAGACAGACAGATAGATATATGTCACAATGTTCTCATAGTCCAGGAATGTAATAACACCTAACACACAGCAAGACAAGTTCAGCGAAGTTTCATGAACACCAGCATTAATAACAAAGTATTCCAGCTTAGTCATGTCTCAGTGAACTGTAAGATTGTTTGTCTTTAATAATGTATACGCACAGTTGATGACTTGTTTGATAGCATTCCAAGAAGGACTAAAGCTGTTTTTTAAGCAAAGCTTGATCCTGTTCTTTAGTGTCCTTTACATTTGAAACAATGTTCGGTATTTCCATTATATTACCCAGAAAAATGTATGTCAAAGTTTTTGAACAGCATTTATTGGGGGATATACACTATTAATAGTATGCTTCCATACAGTGGGTGAGAAGTCTTGGGGAAAAAACTAAAAGGCACAGATATCTTCAACAGGAAAGCATGTGTATACTATATACAAAGTCTTATTTTCTTATAAAACAACATCTTGCTGTAAGTGTAAACTAAACTCACACCCACACATACCTGTTCGGAGGCTGGTGAAGGGCAGTGTAAATTGTCCAATAAAATCATTCTTGCTTGTGTGATCGTGATCTTCCACCAAAAAACGCACCAAGGCCAGTTCAGGCACCTGTAACTGAAAGCTTAGAGTGCAATCCCAGCGTGGGTTGAAACCTGCAGGGGGAGACACACACACACACACACACACACACACACGTTGTGTTTCCATGTTTTATGGGGACTTTCCATAGACATAATGGTTTTTATACTGTACAAACTTTATATTATATCCCCTAAACCTAACCCTACCCCTAAACCTAACCCTCACAGAAAACTTTCTGCATTTTTACCTTTTCAAAAAACATAATTTAGTATGATTTATAAGCTGTTTTCCTCATGGGGACCGACAAAATGTCCCCACAAGGTCAAAAATTTCGGGTTTTACTATCCTTATGGGGACATTTGGTCCCCACAAAGTGATAAATACACGCTCACACACACACACACACACACACACACACACACACACACACACACACACACACACTCACACACACACTCACAGAGTCACAATCCAAATATGATTGTTTTGCTTGCTCTGAAATTTTTTTTAAAATTTGAATTAAGTCAGAAGCGTTTTTATTAAAATTCAGTGTAACTTGTTGAATAAAGAATGTCATGGATCATATTAATGTGGCAAAAAAGGTAAGGTGACCAGACGTCCCGATTTATCCTTATTTCATGAGGTTTGTTCCAGTATCCTGGCAATTTACAAAAAAATGTAAATACAGTATGCGCTGGTTTCAGCTGCTACATTGAGAATACGTATCCTTTAATAGTCCTTCTTGAGACTTCAAAAATGTGATCACACAACTAAAAGGGTTAAATTAACCAAACAGAGCATTCATTCTAATGTTTCTATCACACTCTAAAAAAAGGACTTTGTCTTTGCAGTTCTAACAAATTATACAAAAGTGCACTACTGCAATTTAGTAAACACCCTTAGTTCCAATACTGACACAATCTCAACGGCCTCACCATTGTTGTCAATGCGCTGAGTTTTAGCACGAGCCTTATCAATGGAAACTCCATGGATCTCCACCGAGACCTGTGGGTCCACAATGGAGTTGGGCTTGTCAGTGTTTATCTTGGGAAGCTGCTGGGCTGAGATCACCTGTGAAAGAAACAATATACTTCACTAAGTACAGTTAAAAAATATTTGCAAAGTACACAGGAAACTGAGAAGTATTTATTATATTTTTTGTCAAGTTAAAGAGCCTTTCCACAAATTGTTTCGATTATGCAAGCCATGCTATTAAAGATTTGTGATAACAGAGAAACCGGCACTCTTCGCTCTTCTATGCACACAATTAATGAGCAACTATTTATTGCTCTCTTATACACTATGCATCTCGTCCATTGTGTTTTTAAATTCTAAAATACTCAATAATATATACATTAGCTAATAAGTCTTTTAAGCATAACACCGTACTCAGTAAAATATAAAAATTCCTCATTTCAAATGATATATCACATGCCTTTTGAAGGAGTTATTCAACAAAAACTTCAGTGTGTAGACCTTGGTGTAGAAAGCCATCTGCTTACATGGCTATCGGCCTATCAAGTATTTTTGCACTGGGGCACATAAGATTCAAGTTACAGCACTACAAAGATAGAGTAAGAGGTGTTGCCAACCCGTATAGTAAGTTGTGTAGGTGTATGTCCTGGCCCTCCACCTGTGTTCTCAGGGTCAAAGCTGGACTTAGGCTGACACAGAAAGTCAGGTTTGAGCACATATCCACAGGATCCATTGGGCAGAAAGCGTCCCTGGTTCAGATCCATCTGCTCTCCTGGTGTCTGGAAGTTCAGAGCCACTGAAGAACAGAGAGAAGAATGAAGCAACATGAAATGGCTTAACAATCGAATAATCTAAGAATTATTCTCTACATTATGTTAAAGGAATTTTCTGGGTGCAATACAGAATTTAAGCAAAATCGACAGTATTTATGGCATAATGTTGATTACCAGAAAAAAAAAATATTTATCTTAAAAAAATAAAATAAAAGCACAAATGGAGAGGCACTTAAAATGAAAGTGAAGAGGACAATTATGGAAGGCAGAAATGTAAAGCTTATTATTTTATAAAAGCACTTATATTAAATAAGTTTAAATAATCATTTTAGGATTTAAGGGTTAGTTGACATTACATCATCATGGCAAAATAATGTTAACATGCATATTGTTTACATCTTGTGACTCTACTTTTGAAATAGTATTTTAAAGTTTCTGGATTGGCCCTATTCACTTCCATTGTACTGTAAGTCCCTCACTGGAACCCAGATTTATGTTTTTTTAAAGAACAGGAATGACGAGTCAAAATAATTTTTGTGTTAATCAAAACTATGGTACAAATGCTGTCGATTGAGCTTAACTTGTATTGAACCCAAATATTCCTTTTAAAAAAGCTGAGTCACCATTTAACCACATCAAACTACAGCTAATATACCCCAACAAAACACTATAAGCATTTAAAACTGAAGTGTGTTAAAATACTTTTCCCTATTAGAGTGCTCAGTGAGCTCACCCATCTGGCAGCCGGCATTCCACATGTCCTGTGGATCATAGTTAGAAGACTGTAGCCTCTGGCCAGATGGATAAATCCTGCTCAGCTGCCTACTGTTATGTCGAACAAACAGCTTTCCTACAGTGGACAAAAAGCATATGCACACGCACAATCAAGCAAATGCACAGAGACATACAGTATACTCAGGCAACCAAAAGAAGAAAGAGCACATTTGTCTTCAGCTGTTCAAAACAAAGGACTGTTCCAGTTACAAGCTATTTTTATCAGCAAGCAGCGATTTAGTATGCCAAAATGCTTCATTATTTCTTGTATTTTGTGTAAATTTGTATTCAAGTATAATGCTGTCATCCAAATTTTAATTCTTTATTGAACAAATTATATAGTCCTCCTACAGTTTCAATTTAAACAACTAGTTTGCAAAAGGATAGCTTAACTATACCTTTACTGCTTTAAAGTATGAGTAGCTTGTCATTAGGCAAACAGTTTCTGTGTAGCTTCTCCCACACTCTTTATAACATAAACACAAAGGAAACACTAAAGCTGACCAATTGCAAACAAACTACATACAACTTATTGTGGTAAAATAACTAAAGACCCAAAGCATGAAGAACATGACATGATACCAGTGAATATACAGTTTAAGATTGCAAATGTTTGTTCTGTTCATCTCACCTGACTCTTTGATGAGTTTAAGCGCATCATTCTCAGAGAAAGAGGACATCGCACTAGGAGGTCTCTGATTGGCTGTCTCGAAACCATTGAAGGGTACACTCTCACAGTACACCACCAGATCTGATAGCTCTGGACTCAGTTTGGAGCTCACAAGCTGGGGAGGTAAATTATACACATAAATGCATGCACACAATAGAGAAACAATTTAGGCAGTATACACACATTTCCTCCCTGTATACTGTATCTCTGATGCAGTATGTACAGTATCTAAATAAAATACCTGAGCTATGACCATGCTGAAAAATGGACAAAACATTTTATCAAATATTCCAAATGTTATGCTAAACCAAACACATACAGTGGGATCCAGACGTCCAAGACCACTTTAAGTTTTTTTGAAATTAAATTCTTCCCCATTTTTTTAGACGACTAGTCAAATATAAGCATATACGTACCATTGACCAGGTTAACACTTTATACAAAAGTTCAGTTACCTTGCTTCCATTAAAGCACACAAGAAGCTCTTTGGAAATTCTAAAATCATGCTGGGATAACATGGATCATCCGGTTTTGTACAAACTTGTGTAGTCCAGCTCTAATAAATACTGTAATAAAAGTGAAATTAAATTAAGTTACATTTTTTTTTTGTTTTGGACGATTCACATTCTTCTTCCATATCGCCACCAACTGGGCAGGGAGGGGAATTTATAGCAAACAAGGACTTAAATATTTATCTGTTTCTCATCCATACCTATCATATCACTTCAGATGACATGGATTTAACAACTGGAGTCATATGGATTACTTTTATGATGCCTTTATGTGCTTTTTTGGATCTTCAAATTTTTGGTGCCCATTCACTTGCATTGTGAGGACCAACAGAGCTGAAATATTATCCTAAATATCTTTATGTGCAGCAGAAGAAAGAAAGTCATACACACCTGGGATGGGATGAGGGTGAGTAAATTATGAGGGAATTTTAATTTTTGGGTGAACTATCCCTTTAACAGCAAACAAAACAAGAAATTCTGAAATTCAAAAGTTTTCACTCAGATTGTCAAATTGATAATATAATTTGCACTGAAATTTCTTTTATCAAATTAGAAAAATGCAAAGAATATTCTACTTAGTGGTCTACACTTTTGGACCCCACTGCACAATATACAGTATAACACAATTGTTTACTGCAGTATGTCACACAATTACACACAAAACAGTGTACTGGCCCAAAAGTATCTGCACTGTAACAGAGTCAGCGTCAAGACAGACCTTTCCAGGGTCCTTTTTGTTTGAGCCCTTGTTCCCACCCCCTCCAGCAGTTGACTCCTCTGAATCTGAGCTCGATGTAAAGCTAGTGCAGCTGTCAGTCTTGCCCAGCAGACCACTCCTCCTCTTCCCCTTCAGCAGGATTCGCCCCATCAACTCCTACAGTAAAAAAAGGCTAAATATAAATGAGAAAACTGTTCCCCAAAACCAAAAATTCTTTGTCCTTAATTGGGAGATAACAGTTTTAGGAAAATGTGTCAGTAAGAAAGTAATAGTGCTACAACAATAAGAACATTAGAAGCTGGAATGTTGGAATAGCAACACTAAAGCTAAAATAATTAGAAAGAATTGTGTCATGAAAGATGAGTCTTGGAAACAGTGCAGAATGAGGAGGAGAATACTCCATGAATATGAAAAGTTTAAACTATATGAGTATGAGCACTGGCATGTGTTGACTTCTTCCAAATACTTAATAACTGCACATTTCACGGCACAAGAACTCAAACTCTACTGGCTATAGTATGCATTTTTGAAGGAAGCTAGGGTCAGATATTTCTACTGATAATCCTCCAAATGCAAACAGGGATAGGCCAAAAGAAAGAAGAAATCATAACGTTATGATGGGGAAACATACAGAAAGGCACGCTCAGAATGGAATACTACTGTACCGCTTACTGCATGCTTTGTAGTACATACTATGTACTGCCAGCTATTTTTTACAAGTTGTATGTGAAGCAGTATGCAATATGCAATGATATATGTTTCAAAATGTCATATGCTACATTGTTGTCACATGATCTCAATATATAAAATGTTTAATTTAGTGAGTAATCATCTCAGAAATAAATATGATTATTTTGCACATGCATACAATTTTGTGAAAAATCTCAAAGCACTTGTCTGTCTGATCAAATTAAAAGTAAAATTGCATGATAATACTACCAATTACTTCTGTTTCACTGGAAATTAAAGGATGAGTGCATTGCATAGTTGGATACAAAACCCAGCGTAATGTGCTCTGAGTCTCTTTTATACTATTAGCAAATGTAGTAGGTCTTTCAGGTATTCATATGAATAAAAAAATGCATACTGTTAATATACATACATATACATATACATATACATATACTGTACAACAAACAAATAATGGCAAAACATAGATGTGGATAAAACAACAGGAAGATAAGATGTGCTTTTGACCTCAGGTGAGGGCAGCTGTTTGAGGGGTAGATCATTGAGTGGCCTTCTCAGAAGCTTTCTGCCAAGAATGGAGCGAAGGTGCTGGGCCATCACAGCCTGCTGCTCCACTGAGCAATGATTTTCTAGAGACAAGATCAGAGGATACAGAGACGCCTGGAGAGAGGGAGAGGGAGATAGATTTATAAGTAAAACTAATAACTGATAAACACATACAAAATCAACACTTTCAAAAAATGCATGGAATTAAGATGTTTTTTGGACTTACACCATGGTAATAAAATAGCTATTTTAAGTGGAAATATGTATACTATACATGAACAAGCTTGCATACATAATCATTCAGTACCATATCAAAGTACCATAGTATTACAATCTAATACCAGCAATACACACTGAAAAAAATGTGAAACTATAAAATGTTCTTCGTGTCATAAAATTATCTAAATTAACTGGTTTTATTCAAGTCAAAAATATTATTTAACAACACTGAATCAAACTCAGTACATTATGTTAGACCAACACAACTAATTTGAACCTCTCATCATTTACTCACCCTCATGCTATCCCAGATGTGTATGGCTTTCGTTTTTCTGCAGAATACAAACACAGATTTTTAGATGAATATTTCAGTGCTGTAGATCCTCACAATGCAAGTGAATGATGGCCAGAACTTTGAAGCTATAAAAAGTACATACAGGCAGCATAAAAGTAATCCATATGACTCCAGTGATTACATCCATGTCTTATGAAGTGATATGATAGGTGTGGGTGAGAAACAGATTTAATTTAAGTACTTTTTTACTATAAATTATCCTCCCTGCCCAGTAGGTTGCAATATGCACGTAGAATGTGAATTACCAAAAACAAAAGAAGAATGTATTATAGTTAAAAAAAGGACTTAAATAGAGCTGTTCAGCTAGTCCAAAAACCCAGAAAATAATTCGCCATGGGTTTCCTGAGGATTTTCTTATGTATTTTTAAAATGGCTTTTAAAATGAGTAAAATAAGGTCTGTAGTAAACATTACTTGACAATAGTGGACGTTTTGTTCTACAACATAATTAAACACTTTCATACCTTAAATGTGAACTTTTAAACCATACTGAATTACAAACTTAAAAAAAAAAATCAAGTTTGCGGTATTACTGTGTATAATATATGTTATATAACAAAATGTCTTTGTATTGTCAAGTAATGTTTACCACAGACTTTTATTTTGCTCATAAGTAAAAAAAAAAAAAAATTATAAAACCCATAGGAAAATCCTCAGGGAACCCATGGCGAATTATCTTCCAGGTTCACCTACAAATTGATGTCATGGCTGACCAGCTCTATATTGAACTGTTTCTCACCCACAACTATCATATCAATTTTACTGGAGTCATATGGATTACTTTTATGCTGCCTTTATGTGCTTTTTGAGCTTCAAAGCTCTGGCTGTCAATCACTTGCATTGTATGGACTGACTAAAAATTGTTGTTTGTGTTCTGCAGAAGAAAGAAAGTCATTCACATCTGGGATGGCATGAGGATGAGTAAATGATGCGAGAATTTCATTTTTGGGTGAACTTTCTTTAAGGTAACAATTTAAGTTTTTGTAATGCTTCATGTATCTGCACCTTGAAGGCATACTGAGCGATGGTCTCTATGACTTCTTTAAAGAGCACTTTAGAGGTGAGCGTATGTCCGTGGAAGATCATGGGTTCTCCTTTATCACCATCCCAGCAGTCCAGCTCAACACAGCGACAACCCTGATTAAGAGCTCTAAACACACACAAAAACACATTTGCATCAAACCACAAGCTCACAAAGACAGGGAACAATAGATGTAAACATGGTATGGGAATTATGTTACCCAAAAATGACAATTCTGTCATAATTTACTCAACTCGTTACAAACATGTATGACTTCCTTTGTCCACAGAACACAAAGGCGATATTAGGCAGAATGTTTGAGGCTAAAAGACTCAGTAAGGCAGCCATTCTACCTAATATCTCCTTTTTTGTTCACGGAAGAAAGTCATATGGGTTTGGAACACCATGGGGTGAACTGTCCCTTTAAGTGCAGTACTGATCTGTATATTTCTGCATGCAGTACTTGACACAGACCTTTGTGGTGCTGGGTGTTTTGATAATGAGACATGTGTTTGTTTGTAGGTGCTGTACCTGAATTAGACCTCTGTAGATGTCTACTCAAGACTGTGACCTAGTCTGTCCCAGTTTATAATTAGAAGCATGTTTGTTTGTAGGTGTTTACCTGATATAAGGCTCTGTGCTGCTGGCACTGGTGACCTGATCTTTAGTGAGGTAGGTATTATGAGAGGAAGAGATGTAGTAATCAGCCAGTGGTCTGCTCATATCCTGATACACGTGTGCATGATCAGGGTTGAAAACATCATTCTCTTTGGATAGCATGTACATGGTGAAGCCGTTCTGAGTCATGAATTGATTTTTCTGGGCTGAAGAACACAAGAAAAATATATTATTCAAAAGCTAACACAGTTTAACACAAGATTCAATAGAGTAATTGTTTAGTACATATTTTGAAACATTTTACCATATTACTTCAGTATTATCACATTCTATACTCAGCAGGTGACAGAAATAATTTATGTGTAGTTTGTCAGTTATGAAGGACAACAACTTATGACACACTTCACAGCTATATGGTCGGATTCGCTGCTCTCTGAAATAGTGGAAGTCCAAGGGAGTGGTTTTTCCATTTAATGTTGAACCTGCTCTCCAGTTAGACGTCATCTACTCATTTAAGGAGGTTGTTGAGGTTGTTTAGCCCTTTTTGTCATTTTGGACAGTATGGACAGTATGTAGTAGAGAAAAAATTACGGGGGAACAACTAATTAAAAATGTGAGATTCAAACTCATGTCACTACAGCTAAACTTGTCTAGGCACATGCATTTAACTCTGTGCCATGGCTCAAGAGAATGGGCTCCTTTTGTTTCTTGTGTAACAGCTGTTGTGCTGTGTGTGTGTGTGTGTGTGTGTGTGTGAGAGAGAGAGAGAGATGGAGCATGAGCATCATCTGTTGCCACACCCAAGCAGAGATGCTGTCAGCTTTCCGAAGGCCGGGAGCTTTCCTTATTTCACAGGAGTCAATCACTATAGAAACCGCAATGTCCTCCCTCTGCCATTTTAAACAGCACCCATTGTGTAATTAATCAGTCAGTTGTATCTCTCAGCTGTGATGAGCTGTAATGCTGAAGTTGTTAGTTTAAAGCCATTTAAAGCTATTTCCTAGGTTTTGTAGTTTAGTATAGTAAGTGTAGTAAGCGATCACGAAGAGCTTGTTGTATGTAAATGGCTGATGCAGATTCACTTCACGTCAACTAACTGGCTCACATTACACACAAAAACTTTTGCCACCATCTGCTGGCTAACATATGTAATGTCAAAAAATCCATGGTGTGCTGATTGACTCCAGTCAGACTTCCAAAGCAAACAATTGCCCCGGTTGCTAGGGTGGGTAGACATCCTTGTGGTAGCTATAATGTGGTTTTCACTCTCAGTGAGGAGCATGGTGAATTGTGCGTGGCTGCTGCAGAGAATAGCGTGAAGCCTCCACACGCACTAGGTCTCCGCTGTAACACGCTCAACAAGCCACGTGATAAGATGCGTGGATTGACAGATTTTTATCACTGACAGGGAAGCACTGTCAGAGATTCTTTTATTTATAGAGATAACAACCTCCGTGGCTCTATCATAGGAGAGAGCGTGTTATGACAGTACCGCCCATTGAACGTCTATGAGATTGCCGCATTAAGATGTTTGATGCTACGCTTGTAGGCTCCTCTAGGTATAAGGGCTCTGGTGATGTTTTGTGTCTGTTTGTGGCATGTGCGTCAGTGTAATGTCTCCGGGTGGACACATTGCAAAGGTTCCGCACTTCACACCAGTGTTTATATTGTATTAACAGTAAATGCATTAATTGCAATTTACAGAAAAATTTACACGTTAAACTTTTTTAATGAATCACATGTTAAGGCGTTATTCTGACATCCCTAATTATTACTATTAGATGTAAAGTGTAAGAATATTCAAATGTGAAAAACTCATTTTTCACAAGATCTGTCAATATGTAGTATATTATATTTTTTCAATGTAAAGAGGGCAGCTTTTAAACTCCTGTGGGTTTATTAACATGCCATAAACACTTAGTAAGCACTAATACATGATAACAATCTGAGAGGATGGTTGTGTACCCCAGTTATTAAGCTCAAAAGTGTTGATAAGACTCTGCGCATGGGCCAGTGATGCATTCTCGCCCTGGTCACCGAGAAAATCCCGCAGCTCCATGGTGGTGAGAACACAGCCGTTACTGGAGTAGTGCCTGAACACTAAATCAAGCTCTGGCCTGCGCATGAGCTCACGACAGAACTCCTCAATCTCCACGTGATCCAGCCGCCCATCACATGACCGATCACACTTCTACAGAAAAGAAAGGGAGATTGTGAAAATCAAATATTTTCTGGGATTTATTTATGGTCAATTTTTAAATAAAACGTAAAACTGTACAAAGATTTACTTTAAAAAATATGTAAACAACTTTATTACATTTTACAAAACAGCATTTTATTTTAGAATGTTGTGGTTAGGGAGGATTGCTTGAAATTCTAGTTTAAAGCTGTTCTACGGAACTTCTACGGCATTCTCTAGTGACATTTGTGGTTGAAACAAAACATTGCAAATAACCTGAAAAGGAACATTTTACATCAGAAGTAGAAGATGACTTTAAACGATGGACCAAACTTCCACTCACTCTCATTGGATGAATCGCCTCAGTTAAAATGAAAATATTACCTCAGATTAATTACCTGTTCTCAATGCTTCCCACCACTCCTACTGACAAATGGTTCAAAACGTTAGATTCATTAACCACTCAATTTTACTGGAAAAACAAAAAACCTACATTACAAAATAGGAAATCACAAGGAGGCTTAGAAGCACCAAGTTTTCTTTAATACTTCTTGGCAAATCAAATACAATATTTATTCAGATGGACCCGAAAGCATAACTTCAATAACCCAAGGCTAAAACTAGAACAAAATCAATGTACACCCACGTCACTTGCTGATCTTACCTTCTTACCAGCGTCAATCAAGAAATTAAATTACTGTAAGAATATTACAATCTCCTCAACTCTCACAGCCTGGTGGAAAGTTAATAAAAACACTAAATCATCACTAGCACCATGTAAATACACCCCAATCTGGCACAATCCGGATTTCAAACTGCATAACGCCCCTGTCTATTTTCCATCATGGCAGCACAGCAGAATCACCCACCTCCACCACCTATTCGAAAACAACCAACTCATATAACTGAATACACGAATCCAGAGGTATGGGGTTGGGAAAGCCAGTTCCTCCACTACCAACAACTAAAATTATTAATTAAATCCAAAATTAGCATTACTAATAACACACTACAAAAATTACGTGATGAGATATCAAAATTCACAAATCCAAAAAAGATTATCTCCAAACTTTACAAACTCATATTTAACATAGATACTTCCATAACACTCCCGACTACAAAATGGGAAAATGATGAAGCTGTTTCTCCCAACTCATATAACTCTCCCCAGATCTGGACACAAATCTGCAATAATATTTCTCAATGACCACCAACACAAACTTGCAACTCATACAATATAAAACTATCCACAGAACACACATCACACAAGACAAAATGTTTAAAATGGGACTGGCCGATACAGGTATTTGTTCACAAAGCACTGTAGGTAACACAGATAATAACCTCCATGCCACTTGTACATGCCAACCAGTTCACTCCCTCTGGTCAGCAGTAACTAACAAACTCTCTCAGATCTTGGGCTGCAGAATTCCATTGTCCCCATCACTATGTCTACTGGGTGATACTACACAAATTACTCTACCAAATAAATATAAAAAACAGCTACTCATTTCACTAACTGTCGCTAAGAAAGTAATCTTTCAAAACTTGAAATCCAAGAATTCTTGTCATATCACTCACTGGATTAATCTACTCACAGAATATATCTCAATAGAAAAAATAACCGCTTACAAAACAAGTAATATATCAGCCTTTAATGAAACATGGGATATATTTGTAACCTCTTTCAAATCAAATCCACCCCAAGACCGAGGCCACGTACATATCCACAGACCCCAGCTAAAACATCCAATTCCCAAATAATATAATACATCATACCCAATAAGCACATTCACAGACAATTTCCCCTTCCTTCTCTATTACTCTCTTTATATATCTCTTAGCTTATTATTTGTATTAGCAATGTTGTTGTTTCATTTTGTTTTTCCATTTTCACCACTATCTTTCTCTTTTTGTCTTTAAATTGTTAACATCCACACCCAAATCTTATGCACACTGTTGTCTGCCCTGTGATCACTTCCCTTAATTCCCTGCTCTTATCACTGCCAGCTGTCCCTCATCCCTAAAGACTAATGAGAACATTAAACACAGGTGAGGAACAATGAGGGACAGCTGGCAGTGATAAGAGCAGGGAATTATGGGAAGTGTAGTCCGGGAACAGATGACGGGGGAGAAACACAGGGCAGACATCAGTGAATCGTGACACACACATGCATACATACATACATACATACGTACTATTTTGTTTATTTGTTATCTTATTTTTCATATTTTTCCTAACGATTGTCTGTTCTGAAACATGTTATTATCATGTATGTTCTAACATATATCAGTCTTTCCACTAAATGTACCTCCAATCTGTTTGATTCAAATCAAAATAAAGTTGTCCTCCATCAGTTGTGTTTTATGTAAAAGTTTACATTTTACATCAACACAACAGGCTATCAACACTGTGCTTAACCCCAGGTAAACATCTTTTAAAACGCTGCTTTTAAACCCGGGTAAAGCAACGTTACACACTTGTAATTTTGAAAGGGGGGTTAGCACTGCTTTTTACCCGGGTTACGAAGCCCTGCTCTGGAGCAGGGATTGCACCACATTTGCAGGCATAACCCCACATTGCGGAGCCAAAGATGTGCAGAAACGATGCAGTGTTAAAATGTTTCAGAAAGTTGTTCAATAAAACACTAATTTAATATGCATGCGCTTAGCACAGACACTAAAACTTTCATGTGCTGTTTGTGTTCTACCTGAGGGAAACTGGTAAGTGTCTAACAGTAATGGCATACGCGAGAACTGCCTTGATGAAGAGACAGTATTCTGTATTTAAATGGCATATATCAGAAGACAAACAGAGCTGATTTGCTTGTTGACATTTCCACAGAAGAGCAGCTCTACCGACAGGTGCGTGTCCATCGTGAGCTGTAAACTGGAGCCCACACATGCCCATAAATTCAACACTTCCATCTTTGGCCACAGGGGGCAGTGATTTGTTTTTCAGTAAGCACAAACAGATTTCAGCAATAAAACTTGAATCCTACTGTTGCAGAATTCACAGTGTGATCAGTCTCCTGCAGCCATAGAGTATACAATACATTAACTCTTCAAGTCTCTCTCACACACACAAACCTTAAAGAGGGCACGTGCATACTGTTCGTTCAGGTCAATGTTGATCAGCTGTAGCAGGTGTTTCACCTCGTCATAGCTCATCTTCCCATCTTGGTTTTCATCTGCACGTCTCAGATAGCCTCGAATCCAAGTGTGTGGAATTAGGGAAAAATATGCAAAATGATTTAACAGTATTACGCTGTTCGGACTGGGTCTTTTTTAAATGTCTGGTTCAGATTTCAATACAAAGTCTCTGCAGACCTCTATATTTTTGTATCCAGATATTCTAAGTGGCAACTCATATCATGGGAATCCACCCTGTCAAAGGACAGCTAGCTAATTTATAAAGATGTTAACAAATGTGCAGTAAACATTTTTTAATGTCCATGTAGTCTAATATAAACAGCAACAGTATAATATAATGAAAGATAAGAAAGAGCTAAACAGAAGAGAACAGAGTGAAAAAGAAATATTAGGGAAGAGAAAATTAAATTAAGAGAGATAGAATGACAGTGGTTCACAAGTGCAGTGGAGTGGCTTGCTTGTACTGTAGATATCTGCAGCTATATATGGTCTATATTTCATCAACTCTTGCTGGCTTTACTAGTCTGAGCTGTGCTGTGTAGTAAGGGAGAGGCTGTTTACATGTGGATTTATATTTCCTAATGGTCACTAAGAAAAACCAGACGTGTTCTAAGTCTTATGTTGTGTATAAAATGCAACAAATTACACTATTCTACAGGGAATATGTCTCTACATGCAAAAAACAAAAAACAAAATCTGTACTAGTGGTTGAACCCCTTGAGCAGGCATAGCTGTAGTAGGCCATAAGGATATTGGTCGAGCTTTTCTTTCTGGCTCATGTTGGAGACACGGTCTTGAAGCTTGCGAATGCCTCTAACCCAGTGCTCTGCTTCCTCCTGTGTGGGACAGCAAAGATCCAGGCTCTTCCTGGCTCCACGGAACACCACAGTGAAGCAGTGTGTCTCTGGAACCAAACCTGCCATTTGCCTCAGACACTCAGACTGACAGCCCTCCCGCACGCACTCCACCTCTGTCACAGAGACTGAGAGAGAGACAGAGCGAGAGAGAAATCACACACAAATGAGTGGTTGGAGAGCTAATGCTATTATCATTACATCATCTGTTCTTTACAAACTCTAACATTTCAATAGTTTTTTCCAATGCAGGTTCTGTGGTATGTGGTATTAAACATATACATTACATTAACATTTAGCAGATGCTTTTATCCAAAGCGACTTACAAATGAGACACGTAGCAAGCAATTTGTCATACAAAGTTTAACAACATCTGAAGTATACGACTTCCAAGTTCTCATAGTGGCTGGAGTAGTAAAGATGCCAGCACAGAAGAAAGAGAAAGACAAGGAATTTATTTTTATTTTTTATTTATTTATATATATATTTTTGCAAATTAAGTGCAGTTTAAGTGCAGTATTAAGTGCAATTAGTGTGGGTTGGTTAAGTGCTCAGGGAACAGATGTGTTTTCAGTTTGTTCTTGAATGTTGAGAAGGTAACAGCAAATCGTGTGGAGGTTGAAAGTTCAATCCACCACAGAGGAGCAGAGAAAGTGAACGATTTTAAAACAGACTTTGAACCTCTTTGAGAAGGGACCACCAGTTGCTCATTCATAGACCACAGAGAGCGAGTTGGAGCATAGACCTTAAGAAGTGAATTGAAGTAAGAGGGTGCAGTTCCATTGACTGTCCTGAAGGCCAGAGTCAAAGCATTGAACTACAGGTAGCCAGTGGATTGAAATCAAGAGTGAGGTGACATTTGAAAACCAGAAAACCAGATGTGCTGCTGCATTCTGAACTATCTGCAGTAACTTAATTGTGTTAGGTGGAAGTCCAGCCAACAGAGCATTGCAGTAGTCCAGTCTTGAAATGACCAGAGCTCGGACCAGGAGCTGTGTAGCATATTCAGACAGGAAAGGCCTGATTTTCTAGATGTTGTAAAGGGCAAACCTGCAAGACCAGGCAGTTGATGAGATGTGTGCAGTGAAATTAAGCTGGTCATCTACCACCACTCCCACATTCTGGGCTGTTCTGGTTGGGGTTAGTGTAGTTGAACCAAGATGAATAGTGAGGTTGAGTTGAACATATTGGTTGGCTGGGATCACAAGGAGTTCTGTCTTGGCAAGTTTGAGCTGAAGGTGTCGTTCCTTCATCCAGGTCGAAATGTCCAAGAGGCAGGCAGAGATACGAGCTGACAAAGTAGGGTCATCAGGCTGGAATGACAGTGTAAAGGGGTTAATGGACAGGAGGAGGCGAGAACTGGCTTGACAATGTAAATAATAGTTTCATGAAGAACTGAACCATAAGACAAACACACACAGGTGTCGGGCAGCCCAATTAGGGGCCGGGAGTGCGGAATCACGACCCGGCCCCTCCCTCCGCCCTGCCACAGACAGGTAGAGCTGCACATCATCTGAATAGCAGTGGTAGGAAAAGCTATGTGCCTCAATGAGTGTCTGAGTGTTATTGTGTACATCAAGAAGAGGAGGGGTCAAAGCACTGATCATTGAGGAACCCCAGAGGTCAGCTGGTGTGTCTTGGACACCTCTCCTCTCAAGGAGACCTTGTACAATCTGCCAGTGAGATATGACTCAAACCATCCAAGCACAGTTCCTGTGATGCCCAGGTCAGAGAGGGTGGACAGGTCGATCTTGTGGTACACAGTATTGAAGGCAGCAGACAAGTCAAGGAGGGTGTGGAAGGATGATTTGGAGTTAGTTCTCGCCAGTCGCAGGATTTAATCTAATGACAAGAGGGCAGTCTCCATTGAGTGTCCTTTTTTTAAGTCAGACTGATGTCTATCGAGTAGGTTATTCTGTGAGAGAAAAGCAGACAACTGGTTGAACCCTCTCAAGAGTTTTAGACAGGAAGGGTAGGAGAGAGACTGGTCCGTTGTTGTCGACTACTGTGGGGTTATGTGTTCTTTTTTTAAGCAGTGGGGTTATTTGAGCCTGCTTGAATGTATTGGGAAACATTACACAGAATTTAAATTAACTAATTAAAACATATTGGGCCCTATTTAAAGAGTGCTAATGCTAAGTGCAGCCCTATGCCATAAATCATACATGCAAAGTCAATGGGGATGGCCATGAAGTTTTGGTATTTCCATGCAAGCATACATTAAGTCTAGGCACAAGTGGGTTTGGTGAAATTGCGTGCGCAAAGTGCTAATTGGCTGGGTCAAGAGCAACTTAATTTTGAGGTTCTTCTCCAGCACCATATTCATCTTATTATATAGTCCATTCCATCAAGCACCAGATATATAAACAAAGGCACATTTATAAGAAGTTGACTGTATGCAACGAAACAGAAGAATGGAAATACTGTATGGGCGTGTGTTCTTTTGTGCATTAACTGTGTCCTTGAATGTCAGGCATATTTCTAGTGACATGCTCCTTTTATACGCATAGAAACTGTGGTTTGCTCATCAGGATTTGGATTAATGATCTATTAAATTGTAGAGAATGTTATTATTATTAATAACTTAAATCTACTGACACACAAATCAAGGCTTGTATTAACCTTGTGATTGTATTGGAACACCTTCATGTCTACCAATCGATTTTGATTTTGATAAATGTTATTAATTTATTGAAACATGAAAAAATTAAACCAAAAAATTCAACAGGTGGAAAAATTCCAAGACAAATAAGATCATAAATACAACTGTAAATATAAACATAATAATAATAAATGAAAAATAAACAATGACCTAAATATAGTTTAACAAAAATCGTACAAATATTTGTTTCATAAAACAGCTACAACAGTGATCGTCTTGGACATAATTTAATGTTCCACAACATTTTCAGAGTTTGGACATGAAATGTATTACCACCTGTTGGTGGAATCTCCAAACTGCAAATGCAGGATATAAGTTTGAATTTGAGCTGCAAAAAGACCTGCTTTTGAAATGTATTACTGCTATGATCTAATTCTCAGGAAAATAGCAAATTCAACTTCGCGCCACTTGATTTACTTACAATACACCCACAGTTTGTGCACATACACCCACAAACAGGGGTGGCTCTAGTGGACATCTGGAGGGTAGCACAGAGACATCCATGTATGCATCATAATACACGGAATACACTTTCAAATATGTTTAAATGTTACATAGGCAAGAAGTCGTTTTTTAAATTAAGTAAATATATTTCAATATTGTTTGTTAAAGAATACAAAACACAAAATGTTTGCCTGAGCATAAAACGAGTTGGATTGAAAACGTTTTAGATCTACCAAATGCTTTATTCCACCACTGTAGTCAATCATCTGCAATCCTCCTTAATAATACTGCTGTATGCTATTATCATTTGTAATCAAACTTATAGGCATAGGCTATATGTCTAAAACCTTCAAATCCAGAGCCATGACACCAAGCTGTTATTCCTATTAGAAACCTACCAACAAAAGATCCACAAATTATAGTACCTTCATCAACAAAAATGAATGACCACAAAGTGAGTATACCAGACTTCCCAAGATGTTAGATTAACAAACAAAAATACAGTACATCTGTGCCGCAGCTTGCTGTTGAAGTTCTGATTCCGGCTGAGGCTATTTTACTTCTTCTTTTAAAAATGTCAATGTCAATATTCTAATAAATCTCCTCACCAAGACAACTACACACTTACGCGCCACCTGTCTCTAAAGCAATCAAAGGTAATTACATCCAAAAGTTCCAATCTCATTGGCTGGATCGTATGTAACTTCTTATTGATGATTGGCCAGTTTACATGCCTGTCAGTATTTCTTGTCTGAGTGGGCGGTTCTTGTCAGGAGTGAATGAACGTAAAAGGTGACACTGTTTGATGTGCAAAGAGCAGAATAGCGGTTCTAAAGGAATTAATTTTATTGCGCACATGAAAACTTGCTGATTAGTACAAGGTTATAAAAACATTCAGGGCTTTTCCTGAAACATCCGGGGCTTAACCGCACCTGCCCATAGATAACACAAATTCTCTCACCCACGGCCACTTGCACTGGCATGAAAAATGCATTTAGAGTTTTAACTCTCACAAAAATTTGATAATATGTTGCGCACAGTGGTAGAGCTGTGCTTTGTGCACTCACAAAAATAGAGCCCATTATCTAAAAAAACTCAAAAATCTCCAAAACTGATAAATGGTCTCAATTATGTCAAATAAACAAAACTAATTAGTAATTAAATAGTGCTCATTTCACTAAAACATTTATCTAAACAAAATGTTAATTAAACTAAATGCGAGTCTTAGCTGTGTCATTCAAAAAAGGCTGTGTCACTCGATGAATTAGTAGATACCATAAACAGTCTGGTAAATGACAACTAGGATCGTGTCCAGACCAATTCGGGAATTTATTTCTCTAATTACTACCCATGCAAGGGAGGTCAACAGTGTCATTGTGTGTGACACTTGAGGATTTTGAGTGCGTGAGGATATATTCGGCACTTGTAAAACATGATCTGTACAAAAGAGTGCCAAAACATTTTCACAATGTGCCCATATTACAACACACAAGCTTTATAGCTGAAAGGAGGCTTTGGATAACAATTAAGAAATGTACAGCTATTACAATGACAATCAAATGTTTCTAAAAGGTCTGTGTATTACATTGTTTATATAATGAACTTTACCTCTACTCCATAGTCTAATACTATGGAAAAGTCTCACTTATTTTCTGCTGCTTAAACTGTAAGACTCTGCTGCTTCACTGCTAAGATTTTAAAATACAACGGACAAAACAACAATCAACTGCAAGTGGTTGCTGCAGCTCTTTATTATTAGTAATAGTAGAGATTTCGAACTTCAAGATGGTTACAATGAGGAATTTTAATCAAACGTAAGCAGGGTTTTTCCACAATAAATTCTTTGATCTGGTGAAACCCCTACGCAGCAAATAATCGAGAGACATGCAGAGTCAAAGGGGAAGACACACAAATGCCCTTTTAAATGGCAAAATATTCTCTGCCCACTCACAATGTCCATCTCGCAAACCTGCATTCATAATTTGTGTGTATTTTCTCCCTAAGGAGAAGAAAGGTGTTCATTTGAACTGCGAGTGTATGCAGTGGCATGTGCATGCTGGCAATGAATAGGCATTTACGATGTACTTGGCATTTCTCACTAATGCCCTCTTCATAGAGGGATGATCTGGGATCCACAGGAGACAAAACTCTCCAGCACCTGCAGGCCATTGACCAGAAAAAAGACCAGAACTAGACAGACCCATCCCCTTCCCAGACCTACATAATTTGAGGGCTACTTGACACTTATGGCATAACCATGTGTCTTCTATCTTTATCTGTCTTAATAAATAGCCAAAATAGCAGAGGGATATATAGTCATGCAGTTAAGACTGGGGTATGACGAAACATGAAACATCACACGCACACTGATTTACATAATGCAAACATAAGCACTCAAATTTCTAAGTGAACTAAGTTTATTCCCTCAAGTGTTTGGCAGTCAGTGAGGTGTGAGCTGGGATAGCAGAGAGCAGCTGAGGCAGCATAACAGAACATTGTGTGACGCAGCGCAAGACAGAAACAGAATCAATGTTACAGAAGAGACTCTTTTATGTGCTCAGTGCTCTCTGAGTTGAACTCCATCCAAAGTATTTTTTTCCTGTGTTGGTGTATTTCTTATTGAAACAGGAAGTTGGGGCAGGATATATTGAAGGGCTCATCCACTGTGGGCTCATCCCTAAATAGCCAATATACTTAAGCTAACATCTGTGAAACATGATTTGCTACATGCCATAGTCAGAGTTATGTAGGACTAGGGGAGGGGACGTTATTATTTTAGACAGCATTTGATTGGATAAAAAATTGGATGCGCCCATAAGTTTAAAATGAGTCATTATTATTTTTGGTATATTTTCGCATAAGAGACCAACTGTAATTTTATATATCTGTCAAAGCTAACAGATATGGACTAAAAATCACAAAACTCCTTGTGACGAGGAGGAGGGCGTGGCCGGGCCGTGAGGACGGACGCCCGGTGCAAAATTGTCCTATTCAGCCAGAAGGGGGATAAATACGATGAATTTGAGAGAGAGTGAGACACACGCAGCCGCTGTGTGTTTGTCTGTGTGTTTATGTTTGCTTAAGTTCAGTTATATCATTATGTCTGCCGGTTCCCGCCTCCTCCTTGCCTGTCCTGTGAACCCCGTTACACTCCCATTTTTATTTTGTGGGGTTTTAAAAGCAGATCTGGATGGAGAATCAAATAGTACATTTTGCAGTTTAGGCTTAATCAATTTTAATAATGTCTTTATAATGTTTAATTGCTATAATTACCATTTATCAATAATATGATTTATTTTATTACTTATTCTTGCAATTATCTAATCAGTCAATCGTGTGGCAGCATTAAAATCATGCAGATACGGGTCAGGAGCTTCAGTTAATATTCACATCAACCATCAGATTGGGGAAAAAATTTGATTTCTGTGATTTCAACCGTGGCATGATTGTTGGTGCCTTACGGTCACCTGTAACTGCCGATCTCCTGGGATATTCACACAGAACAGTCTCTACAATTTACTCAGAATGATGCCAAAAAGAAAAAATATCCAGTGAGCGACAGTTCTGCTGACAGAAATGCCTTGTTGATGAGAGAGGTCAATGGAGAATGGTCAGACTGGTTCGAGCTGACAGAAAGTCTATGTTAACTCAGATAACCACTTTGTACAATTGTAGTGAGCAGAATATTATCTCAGAATGCACAACATGTTGAAGATGGGCTACAACAGCAGAAGACCACGCTGGGCACTATATTAGGACACCATTTTACTAATAAAGTGCTTTCTATTACAAAAGGATGGACACTGAAGAATACATAAACACATGCCCTGGGCTTTAACCTACACATTAACTGTATTATAATTTTTTTGCATTAGCTATGCTTTTGATTGAATGACTTTTGATAGCATATGCATGAATTACTGCTTGCGTTTGTTAACAATCACAATCTTTACAGGTTTCACAACAGTGCTGGATGAATTAATTGTGAATTTTAATCAGGTACTGATTACATGATTAAAAAGCAATCAGTAACAATCTCATAGATTACTTTTTTGGGGGTAATCTAATCCGATTACTTTTGGATTACTTTACGTCTAATTCTATTTTATTTTATGTCACATGCATTTGAGTAGGATACAAATTTTAACATAAAAGTACAGAGGAAGAAAATATATTCCATTCTTTATTACCAACAAAAAAAGCCCCTTATGACATTTTTAAAAGTGCATTAAACATTACATGAATGAAATAAACATTAAATCTAACAGCAATGACAGTGCATGGCCAAAGTTTATAATTGAAAACACTGAGACATCATGTTCATTATAAGTGTATAAAACAACAGCAGCCTTACGAACATTAATGAATATTAAATCAAAATAAAACGATGGTAAAATTAATGAAAATGAATTACCATAAAATCAATAGCAATGATGTTGCCTAGGTCAAAACTTTCGTAAAACTTTCTAAAAACATTAAAACACTTCTAACCCTTACTGTGTACTGAAAGTCCATCGCCGATTCCAAAGTTGAGGTGCAAGATATTATCTTTTGAACTGCAAAATCATTTTAAAAGAGCAGAATATTTTATATTCTGTTTGAGTTCCACCAAGTCACACAAGAAACATTTGTGCCAAGTTTTAAGTCAGGTTTCATGCAGTGGACTCCACTGCATCAGCAGCAACAGTAGAGTGATGTGCTTTGTTCCATATTGCTGCACATTTTGCAGTTTAACTATTGCGTACCCTGTGGGCAGAACCCTTAGAGATGGCATCCACTAGATCCTTTGAAGCAATTAAGTTCAGTGTGTGAGCTGCATAGCAATGGTGAGGTAGTACGAGATATATATATATATATATATATATATATATATATATATATATATATATATATATATATATATATATATTAGGGCTGTCAATCGATTAAATGTTTAATATAGTTAATCATTGATAAGACAATACAAAAAGCGGCTTTAGAATACAATGTATTTTTTACTACCATATTATTGACATTTCACAAGTGAATTTGTCAATCAGTTGGAGATTTATTATGAGGGCTTGTTTAAGAGCCCGTCAATTTACACCTGCGTCAGACATGCTTGTGTAGCGTCTCGGGTGCGTTGTGTCATAAACATAAAATGTTTAGTTCACTCTTTTAAGTTAAATATAGTTTATTACTCAATCTTTAAATCCTTAGTTCGCATTTGCGCTCCTTCAAGTGTTTTGAACGCAAGAACGTAACACATGTCTGTGTTGTGGGTTGTTTTCTTCCCTGTATACAGCTGAAATTTCACTTACTGCCCTCTGGAGTAAACAGGTGATATTACTTGCATTTCTCAGGAATCTTCCTTATTATGGTGCGATTAATTGCTTTAATTTTTTTAAAGCGTTATTTTTGGTCAAATTAATCGCACTGAATTAACGCGTTAAATCGACAGCCCTAATATATATATATATATATATATATATATATATATATATATATATATATATATATATATATACGATATATATACTGTATATAAACATATCTACTTCATTTGTTGTGCATAAAACAATAAAAACATGAACAAACAGTAATGAACTGTTTTGAAATCAACAGAAATGACATTGTAGGTTAAAACTGACAGCTCAAATCTCTGACACACTTACTTTTAACCCTTACAACTTAGTAACAGTCTATCATCTATTCCTTAACTGAGGTGCATATCTTACTGTTGTAACGCAAAAGGAGAACATGCTCAAAATGATCATCTGTGAGACTATTGTGCTTCTGTGTAAGAATATAATGATATAATATGAAATTGATCAATAAATTATTAATAATTTACTGCCATTGCCTTGTTAATTTGTAATCATGTAATCAATAAAAAAGCAACTGTAGTAAGATTATGAGTGTTTTAAAATGCAATTTAATCCATTACAGGTACCTGTTTTGTAATCTGATTATGTAATCCAGGTTACATGTATTCCGTCACTACCCAGCACTGTTCATCCACCTACTCATCATATGTCAGTATACTGTAAAAAGTGCTGGAAGTTGTTGAGTCAAGGGTTATTTATAAATAATCTGACCTGTAAAATGACTATTTCTGAGCTAGTACTACATTTGATCCTAAATGTAAAATGTGCATAAAAGTGCATACTTGTTGAGGAAAGATTATTTGTGTGGAAATGTCACACATGGGCAGTTAGTGAATGAGACCAATATGCTGTTCACAGTCCATGTGTGACACAGAGCAAAGTGTACTGAGAAAAATAATGCTTTGATGCTCTAGTGATGCACCATAAATGGGATTACAGAAGGAAGCCTGACTCTCTTTACTCTCGCAGAGGATTATCATTCCATTTAACGAGCAAAAGTGCGATTAAAAAGAGATTAGCAATCATTTGAAAAGCTAGAGGAAGATCGGGGTTGATAAAATCCACATATACATAATGTCTCGTGTCAACGCAGATTCTGTGGTATGTTTTCATTATGCTAGGATCAAAGGCTGAATTTGTGTGAATTAAAAGAGATTACCAATCACCTAAAGAGTGAGGTGAAAGTAACAGATTGGGACAACTAATTGGGACATGACCCACAATGCCCCTCAAAGCCAGTGTGTTTCAGTTATGTTCATGGCATAGGCTAAACTTGATTTTAGGATCTAAGGACAAATTTTGATTTAAGAAACTAGAAGCAAAACCAAGAGATTTTCATAAAATGCAACTTGAAAACAATTCAGAATCAGAAGGGAAAGCTGGCGCTAGCAAACTAAAGTTCTGATAGTTAATATGTAATATCTAATAAAAATGGAAATAACATTTTCTGTTAAATGATTAGGCTTTGCCTGACTTGTTTTACAGGATCAAACAAAGAGCTGAGGCCCTGAGCCAGAACGTTTATACAGAAACACACAACTATACACAAGTTGGCTACCTCTGTAAATGTGTTTAATGTATTAACAGATTAAATAATAACAGGTTTTATTTTAAGCACTAAAGATGCACATGGACATCTGTTTCTTTGTTTATTCATATTTGTGCTGTTATCAGTCAATTCTAGTGGGTCAAAAACAAGTAATCCTTCAGTCCAAATGGTACACTTATATATAGTATATTGTCATAGCTACGGGTTCATTGTTCCATGTGATTGTCCCAGTAATGACTCTCTCATTTGTATGTAATGCCTACTATGTCCTTAAGGATAAGGTTATAAACAATAGACATTCAATGTATGCAGAGAGTTCAGAGTATGTGGTGAAATAATTATTTTTCCATCATTCTTCTTCTTCTAAGCTTTGTCTCGGGCTTCTTAATCCGATTAGTTTTTGTATTCATAGTGACTAAATAAGGCTCACAAACAACAAAGCAGTATTACAAAATTTCATTCACATGACTCTTGTTACTAGATCACACCACCTTCTCTTTTTTGTTTTCCAGGCACAAATAATGAACAATTGGTTCAAAGCCTGTATCCTCTTGAAAGTTGAAAATCTGACCTATTACACTACAATAGTCCTACCTTCAGTCCTGGTACATTTCCCTTAGTAACTTTCTAGATGAGAACTCTTATGAGGAACTGGACACCCGAGGAGACTTTTCCATTTTTTGCATTCGCACTCAGAAAAGTAACCCCCGTAGTGGCGTCATTTAGTATCGACCATTTTTCTCGTGAGGTTGTTTGAAGATACAACTCAACAACACTTTCAGAGGACACCAGGATCATAGCTACACTTTTGTAAGGGCTGTTTTATACAAGCTTTGGCTGCAATCAAAAATGTAGGCAACTGCTTTGCTGCCTAATCATTTTAATCAGGTTTAAACAATAGCGTTTTTGGATGAATGGAACTCTTAAGGAAACTGGTTTCTGAACAGTTTAAAAAGCACCTTATTTCATACTGCCTCATTATACAGCCTCCAAAGGCAGCATATTCCAGTTTTCGGACACAGCCAGGTTACAGTTTAAGACTGGGCGCATGAGCCGAGCCATGCGCCCAGTGATAAGAATGTTCATGTAAACATAACAATTTCATTTATAATGGATTTAATTTACCCAACCTTGATAAACAGCTGAAAATTTACATCTATCATCCCAGGAAAAATTTGATATAGTAATCCATAAATCACTTTATTTTCAGTATACTCACACAGTACAAACAGTTAATCTGCGATAAAAACTTAAAGCGTTTTCCAATGAAGTCAGGCAGCAGCTCTGCTCGGCCCTCAAACACACACACACACACACACACACACACACACACACACACACACACACACACACACACATAGTTGTGTTTCCATGTTTTATGGGGACTTTCCATAGACATAATGTTTTTTATACTGTACAAACTTTATATTCTATCCCCTAAACCTAACCCTACCCCTAAACCTAACCCTCACAGAAAACTTTCTGCATTTTTACATTTTCAAAAAACATAATTTAGTATGATTTATAAGCTGTTTTCCTCATGGGGACCGACAAAATGTCCCCACAAGGTCAAACATTTCGGGTTTTACTATCCTTATGGGGACATTTGGTCCCCACAAAGTGATAAATACACGCACACACACACACACACACACACACACACACACATATGTGAAACGGGTTTTCCTTTGGATACTTTGTTGTTTTTATGTTAGTTTTTTAAGGGAATTGAAAAATAAGCGCAATCCTCTGAGTAGAAGGCTAGCAGCTATAAATGTATTTTTTTTTTTTTACAAATGGCGGCTGCCGTGTCCTCACATTTCTCATTGCTTTGTGCGTCATAGGTTTTTGACCAATCATAGGCTGCAGCACCTACCACAATAGTTCCTCAAGTGCAAAAGCGATGTAAAGTACTAGTCCCATGGAAAAGTACCTAAAATGGACTTTAGTACTTGCAGTGGAAAAAGGCCTATTAAGCACTATTTCAGCACTTCCATTTAAATTAGATGTCTTTATCCTGCAGTATACACATGATATTTCTCTTAAAATTATATGATAGCTGAACAAACAAGTCTGACAAACATATAATACTGACAAATGTGCCAGTCTGCCAGACCATGGTAGTCTTTTGCATCCTCCACAACCTAGTACTCCAGCTGGTCTGTAAGAGAGAATTGTGCTGTGCAAATTGCATTCAGCACTAAATTTTTGGGTGTATTTGCGCTGTTGCCTGATTTGTTTAATTGCATTACTGAATCTATACATCCCTATCAGCGGACACAATTTAATCTTAGTGAATTCCCCCCAAATATCTTTCTAAAAGGGCCTAAGGAGCTCTGCTGAGAGTACTGCTGAGATCATGTGTACTTACTCATCTTGCAATGTATGAACTCACAGCTAAATTACTGAAAAGTGAATTTTGATATTTGATTTTGTTTGCAACTCAGTCACAGATTTCAGCATTTGGTTCACTCACAGGTCTGTTGTCTTTGGCCCTTGCGGGAGGTCTTGCTAGACTCACACCACACAGTCACGCAATCTTCCAGTAGTTTCAGACTCCTGTCCTTCCTCCAACGTTGAGATCGAACCTTCACCATCTTTGAGCCCTGCAGCATCAGGCATACATCTTCATCATCCAACACACCTATGAGACACACAGACACAATTAAAAATAAGATCACCTTCTATGTTTTCTATTCTTACAATGGAGCTCTGGACGCTCTGTCCAACACACCTGCTACACGCTGTAAATCCTAAAAGTCAAGTCTACAAGTTTTACTCCTGCATTGCACACACACTGTAATGATTCAATCATAATGTGCCATCTCAAGGTTAATCTTATATTCACAAGGCCATTTGTCAGCAACTAACACTTCCCAGCACTGAGTCATACACCGTTTTGAAATTTCATCCAAAACATGGACTGAAATTAATACATCACTCAAGCATTCTCCAAAACAAATATATGTGCACACAGTCACACATACTCAAGCTGTGAGAGCACTGGGAGGTCAGTGTATCTAGACTCACAGACATTTTATTTCATCCAACAGTGATGCAAGAGGCCAATCACTCAGTGTCAACGTCAGCAGTAATGACTACAATTAAAACATGAAACAAACCCTGTAATGTAATTATGTATAACAATGGTATGAAAAAAAAAGAAAATTGGGGGAAAATAATTTGGGCAGGCCAGTAAGAGAGAGGTTTGTTGCTGTTTTGTTTCATCCTTAATGAACAATGATGTGTTTGTTTCACAGATTAAATGGCTTTCCCTCTTTCACAGTCTTGTGAAAACTTTGAAAATAGATTGTTTACTAAGAAGGCACACTGGGCTCTTCATAGACTTTCAATGCTAAGTTAAATCTTACTGTGCTGTGCTGTGCATGCCTGAAAAAACAGACGGATTTTCCCCGCCAGAGCTTTCGTGATTCAAAAGCACCTGAACAAAGAGAGACATCCCTCTCACAGCACAATATCTGTTCCTACATTCTTTCACAGCATGGAGATTTGCTCTACTTGATACTACTTTAAAGGAATAGTTTACAAAAAAAATTATAAAACATTCTGTCATTATTTACTCACCCTCATGTCTTTGTTTCTTCTGTGGAACACAAACTGAGATAAAATGTGGCTGCCTGAGTAGGTCCCCCTCGTGCCGTCAAAACAGCACCAACCTGCATCTCAGAATGGCATTCTGAGATCCTTTTCTTCTCACCACAATTGTACAGAGTGTTTATCTGAGTTAACGTAGCCTTTCTGTCACCTCGAACAAGTCTGGCCATTCTCTGTTTACCTCTCTCATCAACAAGGCATTTCTGTCCACAGAACTGCTGCTCACTGGATGTTTTTAGTTTTTGGCACCATTCTGAGTAAATACTAGAGACTGTTGTGTGTGAAAATCCCAGGAAATCAGCAGATACAGAAATACTCAAACCAGCCCACCTGGCACCAACAATCATGCCACGGTCCAAATCACTGAGATCATTTTTTTCCCCATTCTAATGGTTGATGTGAACATTAAGTGGAGCTCCTGACCCGTATCGACATGATTTTATGCATTGCACTGCTGCCACACGATTGGCTGATTAGATAATCACATGGATGATTGTTGATGCAAGACGGGCTGGTTTGAGTATTTCTATATCTGCTGATCTCCTGGGATTTTCACACACAACAGTCTCTAGAAGTTAATCAGATTGTGCCAAAAACAAAAAACCAACCAGGGTTTCGCCCAGTCAACCTACGAATCCTTCATGGGCAGCCTGACCACAGTCTTTGATCACCCCTAGAGTGGCAAGAGCCCAGGCGAACAGCTGATAGCCCTGCGTCAAGGTAATCGCACGGCAGCGGACTATGCGCTTTCCTTCCGCACTCTCGCTACGCAGACCGGCTAGCCGGAAAGCCCCCTCAAGCTCCACTTTCGACAAGGGCTGAGTGCCGAGCTTCAGTCTGAACTGGCCTGCCGCGACGAAGGTATGTCTCTTGATCAGTTCATCACTCTCGTCATACGCCTTGACAACCTCATCCGCTCCAGGCGGTCAACCCGGTGGTTCGCGCCGGCAACTCCGACTCGCTCATTCCACGAGGAACCCGAACCTATGCAGGTCGGTCGGACCCATCTCTCTCACGAAGAGAAGGAACGCCGCCTCTCGCACAACCTCTGCCTCTACTGCGGTCAAGCAGGGCATCTACGCGCCAACTGCCCGCGATGCCCCCCACAGTCCGAAAGTCCATCCAGAGAGACCGGCCCTCTGCCCTCGAGGTTGACCCCGGCGCCGACCAGGTCCTCGCTTCAGGAGCCGCTCATAGGAGGGGGGTTCTGTCACAAACGCTTTCGAGAGCACCTCCGCGGTCGGCCACCGGAGATCCGACTCACCTGAGTTCTAATTACCCACATACCGGGCTTTATCAATCCACAGCTGATCCCCATTTCATCTCCCTCTATTTAAGTTACGCGCAGTCACACACTCAGTGCGAAGTCTTGTTTTTTTCCGGCAACACTACTGAGCGTTCTACTACCATTCCTGTTTGCTTATCTGCCTACCGAGCTTGCTTTCCCTGTTGTCTACGATTGATTACTGCCTGCCTACCTGAACCTTGCCTGTCTCTTCGTGATTGCCCTTGCTGCCTGCCCTGACATCCTGCTTCCCTCACAACGCTCCTGCTCTGCCTACGTTTGCCCTGATTCCCCATTGCCTGACCATTGCCTGCATATATCTGTGAGTTTCAATAAAACACTGCTTATGGATCCCAGCCTACCTGAGTCTTTGTTACACCAGCAGAGCACGACATTCATATGCTAATGTACTGAGACGATCAAGGGAAATGTACACGCCCCCGACTGCGACATTTTATGTAAACACAACACAACTCAACTTTTCTGTGTGTTTGTAATGATACACAGGCGACTGTGAGGTTTGATTTAAACACATTTCATTCATTTTTCTGTGTGTTTGCAACGATACACAGACCAGAAAGCTCCAGGATAGGAAGGAAGAGTTAACATTTTCCTCAGAAGAAGAGCGGGACTCTGATGAATGGATGTATTTTGAAGAGAGAATTGATCCAGCCGAGGATACAATTTCAGACGAGTAAGTCATTGAGTTTGCATTAGTTGACATGCAATTTTATATAAACATGTACATATTTTACTAGTGAGACTGTTTCCAGACTTGCCAGCCAGGATTCAGAGTAATGACATTTGAAATATGACTCCTAATAAGTTTTAGTTACATTTAAATGCTGTTTTGGCTGAAGCAGGTATTTAAATTGTATGCTGTATAATATAAATATGATATGTAATATGATATAAAATTATATGAATGTTTAGATTATATTTTAAATAGCATTTATGCTGCCACATTATCATCAACAAAGCTTGTGCTTGCAAATATCTGTTCAGGTGTAAATGAGTAAAATGCACTTTAAATATGCCCATATTAGAAAATCTGCATATTATAATGATTTATGAAGGATCATGTGACACTGAAGACTGCAGTAATGATGCTGAAAATTCAGCTTTGAACACAAATTGCATTTTACAATATATTCAAATAGAAAACTGTTCTTTTAAATTGTAAAAATAGTTCAGAATATCAATGTTGTTTCTGTATTTTGGATCAAATAAACCCAGTCTTGGTGAGCAGAAGAGAATTCTTTTAATGGTAGTGTAGGTTTAAAATTAAGTAAAGTCTTTATGTATAGAAAATATATAGTCAGATTACTTCTTTTAACTTAAAACTTGATTTGGATCATTAAGTCTCCTCATATTCATTCTCTTTCTGTCACATTCCTCATTGATAGGCCCAGGGGAGGGGTCTTTTGTCTCCTCAGGTGTGAATTACAATCCATATTCATGATCATTCAAGCCTCCTCGCATATGACCTTTTTAACACTAAAAGTGTATTACAAAGGATAAATGACTATATTGTTTTGTATGAATGAGTGATCAGGATGGTTTTCACATCATTTTGTAGCAAACATTCTAGGCTACAAGATCCAGTTCTCAAAAGTCTTGTGGACAAATCTTTAGTATCTGTTATATGACCTTATTTCAGTGACTTAAAATTTTATTTTTTTCAAAAACCATGCATAAACGTTATTTTCTCAAAAATACAAACCTGTACATACATGTTACTCACATATTATTGTAGCCCAGTTTGTGCTGAATACAGTATTATCAGACTTAAGCCATTAATATGTTTTTAAGCAACTGAAAAAAAGCACAAATGTCAAGGCATGTCAAAACTTCTGCCAAAAATACCCTCAGACCCCAGAGGGTTAAAGATTGAGTATTAAACTATATTTAACTTGACACAGTGACCTAAACATTTTATGTTTATGACGCAACACACCCGAGACGTCTGACGTAGGTGTAAATTGATGGGCCCTTAAACAAGCCCTCATAATAAATCTCCAACCGATTGACAAATTCACTTGTGAAATGGATTGCTGTGAACTGTATGCCAATGATTGACATATGATCAATAATATGGTAGTAAACAATACATTGTATTCTAAAGCAGCTTTTTGTATGGCCTTATCAATGATTAACTCTTTTGCTACAGGAATGTAAAGCATTTTAATTATCTGAATATTTTTTATATATATATAATTTTTAAATATTTAAAGATAACTATGTATAATTATATATTGATATAAATATGTATAATCATTATATATTAAGTTATTGTTATATGAGGGGCTTTCTCAGCAAATATTTGTATATGCGATTAATCGCGATTAATTAATCGGGACACCATGTAATTAATTCGATTAAAATGTTTTATCGATTGACAGCCCTAATAAAACCCATTATTTCTCATGAATCAAAACCTCTGAGATTTCATTTCATCAGTTTATCACTCCACAGTCCACAGAAATAGAGTAAGAGTGCGTCACCTCCTCTGTGTCATTAACAATGTGTGAATGAACACCCTTAAAGTGAAACCGTGGTGCGGCTCAATGGCGCTTGGAGTTCAATTGAATGACACAAAAATGTCATGGCATTTTACAACTCTCCCGTGAATGTGTGGACGGCCGTTACCAGAAGCCAGTGATTATAGTTTATAAAGTTATAAATATGGATATTTTTCTTACAAAAACACATCGCTTCTCTTCAAGTCAAGTCAATTTTATTTGTATAGCGCCTTTCACAACACACATCGTTTCAAAGCAGCTTTACAGAAAATCAGGCATTAACAGAAGATAAAACCGTAATGTCTATAATGTCGGAGTCATCATTGTGTAATTAGATAAAATACGATTTTGAATTGGGTTTAAAAATAAATAATTAAATAATAATTGTATTTATAACCCCAGTGAGCAAGCCAAAGGCGACTGTGGCAAGGAACACAAAACTCCATAAGATGGAACTTCAGAAGGCCTTTATTAACCCCCTAGAGCTGTATGGATTATTTTTTTGA
Source organism: Xyrauchen texanus (assembly GCF_025860055.1). NCBI lineage: Eukaryota > Metazoa > Chordata > Actinopteri > Cypriniformes > Catostomidae > Xyrauchen > Xyrauchen texanus. Next base: position 20,846,981 of record NC_068287.1, on the reverse strand, counting down.
TGGATGGATGGATGCGCTTTTTGAAAAAATCCAAGGTACCATTCACTCCCATTATAAAGCTTGGAAGAGCCAGGATGTTTTTTAATATAACTCCGATTGTGTTTGGCTGAAAAAAGAAAGACATATACACCTAGAATGGCTTGAGGGTGAGTAAATTATGGGATCATTTAAATTTTTGGGTGGACCCTTTAAGCTTTGCTATTTTGCCAAATTTGGCTGGGAACAAGACAATAAAATGCCCAACATATTCTCAAGACAACTCGTAATAATTTGTACGAGATGGCAAAACTGTAAGATATCATACGACTTGGCTTGTTCAAAACACGTTTCAAAATCTGTTGCTTTCTATTTTCCATAGTTCAATTAAGTTATTTTTCTATTCAATTCAGGCAAGGGTTAGGTAAAGGGTTAGCCTAGATTTGATGGTTTGGTTTAATTTGAGGTTTGGGTTAGGGGTTCAACATTCTTTGTTGATTGTAAACATGAAATCAATGAACACTGAAATACTTGTCATTTATATCCAAAGTATCTTACTGTATACACTCAAAAAAATATTTTTACCTATTTTTAAGATGTATCCATTTCAATAACACATTTCCATCTAATTGAATTGCCTAATCTTTAACTAAATAAAATGTATAAATCTTAAAAAATACAAGTTTTGTTAATTACATTTTCTTCAAGACTATTCAATTCAACTAGATGAGCAGTAACTTGCACAGCCACTTCATAAAAGCCATCCAACACCACTTTACAAGTGCAAAGAATCTGAACACCACAGCTAGATTATTTATGGCATATCTGTTGAAGGGGTAGCCATGGCAGAGATGGTCCAGCACCATGGTAGTCATGGAACAAGTTCCGTTAACATGCAATAAAAGCATAAAAAATATAATTCCTCATAGGTAATTATGGTAAATAATACTGCAGAGGTCCAAAACAAATAAAATATAATTAAACTTGATGTGTTATTGATGTCAGCAGGCAACATCAGTTGGTGATATATAGGTGATATAATTCATTGGTGATATATAGCCCACTCGTCAGTCACAGTGCTCTAGTTATGGGAAGAAGCCAGTGAATGCTGACGAGTCCTCAGCTGATCTTAGATTTGATACAGTGACAATGTTCAGTTACTCCATGAGCTAATGCAGAAGAAACCCTTGAGCTAAAACAGGCAGAGGTGCAGGTTTGGGGAGTAACGGAATACATATAACGGGATAACGTATTTAAAATACAAAATATAAGTAACTGTGTTCCACTACAGTTACAATTTAAATAATTGGTCATTAGAATACTGTTACATTCAAAATGTATTTGAATTACTGAAGAGATTACTTCACATTTTAATGTCATTTGTTTCATTTAATATTTAGTCCTTTATTGGAAAACATTTATCCAATAAATGATCAGGGGTGTAAAGTAACGAATTACAAATACTCACGTTACTGTAATTAACTACTTTTTCCAAAGAATTGTACTTTTTTTACGTAGTTTAAAAATGTTAAACTTTTACTTTTGCTTGAGTATATTTTAAGTGCTGTAACTGTACTTTTACTGTCTCACTGTAGTGACAGAGTTTTTCTACCACTACCGAAGAAGTAATCCAAAGTATTTAGAATATATTACTGACCTTGAGTAATCTAACGGAATATGTTACAAATGACATTTTTATTGTCAGCATGTATTCTGTAATCTATAGTGGAATACATTTCAAAAGTAACCCTCCCAACCCTGCAGAGGTGTGATACATTAAATACCATGAAAGAATTTGGGAGGTCAGTAAAAGCTGTAATAAAATACCAGTATTTATAAATAAAAAGATTTGCGTCACTTTCCATGGAAATGAACCACTGTTAAAAAATAACACATATTACAGATTTTCTCAATTACAAAGAAACATTTCATTAAATAATTCAACTTTTTCTCAAAACTATCATTACATAATTGCTATACTGCACTAGTCTACAGGTGTTATATGATGTGTCAGTGATCCAATGATTCAGCGTGATAAATGGGTCTCATGTTAAATGTGTCTAATGAGATTGTTATTTTTGGGAACAATATCTATTTTAAATATGTTTTTTAATCTATCATCCATCTGGCATTTGGTATTTTGGTTTTCAGAACTAGGCTGATACAAACATGACCTTTGTTTCCATCAAAATCTGATTCATATTCCTTATCAACTTGCCACATCAAATAAATGTCAATTTTAAACTAAACATATGTATAACTTGTTTTAAGCATAGGTGTAGGTGGTGGTGATCTAAGCCAGAGTCATTCTGCAAAAGGGAGATGAGAGGTAAATATGAGTGGGAAAATGATCAAGAGTGGAGTATTGAGTAAAGTAGTAGTTGTGTAACGTGACTATGCGTAGGCTTTGCACTAATGATATTGAAAAATAAAAAAGTCAGAGCTTCCCAGAAACACCAGAAACACATTCAATATACAAGCAGTACATTCAGTGCATTCAATAAATTGTACACTTACTGCACCAATTGCACTATGACATGCACAACTATATGGAGCACAAACACTAAAAAAATTAAGTAAAATGTTGAGAAGACAAATTCCTGGACATATTGGCCAGCATTGGACCGGACAGCTCCCGTGGTGAAGCATTTAGTTCTACTTAATAACATGTGATTTAAGTGCTTTTTTTGGAAACTGGCACGCTCTATGTAAAATAACGAGCAGCGTTACTTAATATGATCATAAAAGTTTAAGTTGCAGCCTATATATATATATATATATATATATATATATATATATATATATATATATATATATATATATATAACATTTGTTGTAAAAATACATATTAATTTATTCCCACTTATCCTATGTAAGGTCGTGAAGGTAATGGAGCCTGTCCCAGGAACATGTTTTTTCTTGATCTAACATTAGAAAAGCTGAAATCTGAGTTTTGACTTTTACAAATGAAGCTATAAATGAATATACTGTTAGCCTAGATGAGATTATTTTTGAATTTTTATTAAATTTTTATGTCAGTCAATTACATTTCTGATTTAAAAAATCCTAGACTGCGTAGAACTCCTTTTTTGGAATTATTTACTTCAGCACCAGACATTAATACACATATATTGACGTAGTTGTCACAAATTCCCTGTTGTCTTTTGTTTTTGTGCTTTTATGTTGAAATTCTTGTTTAGTTCCTGTTTCCTGTTAGTTTTTGTAGTCCTTTGTAGTTTCATTTTTTTATTGGTTTTCCCCTGATTGTTTCCACAGGTGTTCCTTGTTCCCTTGTATATTTAAGCCCTTGTCTCCCCCCCAGTTAGTTTGTCAGTTCTCATATGTGTTGTCATGTTCTGTGCTTAGTTTCCTGTGTTTTTGTTATATTCTGAGTTACCCTGTTTATCTTTTGTTTAATTAAAGCTGCACTTAGATCCCCATTCTTTGCCTGCCTCATCACAGGAGAACTGACCCAAGATGGATCTAGCATCCGGCAGAATTCTCCTCCTCGAGCAAGGGATGCAAAGGTCCAGTTGAGGATCACGTCCGTGAGTTTTTAGAGCTGCCAAACTTATTGCACTACCCGGAAATAGTACACTTTGGTGGTTTTCACGGCTCCGACCCGCTCCCCCAGAGCCTGCTCCTCCCGCGGCTCCGACCCGCTCCCCCAGAGCCTGCTCCTCCCGCGGCTTCGCCCGCTCCCCCAGATCCTGCTCCTCCCGCGGCTCCGCCCCCTGCCCCAGAGACTGCTCCTCCCGCGGCTCCGCCCCCTGCCCCAGAGACTGCTCCGCTGCCCCTGCCCCAGACTGCCTCAGCTGCCCCTGCCCCAGAGACTGCTCCTCCAGCGGCTCCGCCCCCTGCCCCAGAGACTGCTCCTCCAGCGGCTCCGCCCGCTCCCCCAGAGACTGCTCCTCCAGCGGCTCCGCCCGCTCCCCCAGAGACTGCTCCTCCAGCGGCTCCGCCCGCTCCCCCAGAGACTGCTCCTCCAGCGGCTCCGCCCGCTCCCCCAGAGACTGCTCCTCCAGCGACTCCGCCCGCTCCCCCAGAGACTGCTCCTTCCGCGGCTCCGCCCGCTCCCCCAGAGAATGCTCCTCCCGCTCCCCAAATACTTTTCTGCACATAGCTCTGCCCGATCCCCCACAGACTCCTCCTTCAGTGGTTACGTCCGCCTTACTAGTGACTCCTCCTATAGCGGCTCTGCCTCCTGACCCAGTCCCTGTCCAATGGCTTTTTCTTTGCAATTCTTCCCATAAGGCCTGCACCCCTGAGTCTTCTCTTTACTGTTGTACATGAAGCTGGGGTTGAGCATGTAGAATTCAACGAAGCTGTCAGCTGAGGAAATGCATGGCATCTATTTCTCAAACTAGAGACTCTGATATACTTATCATCTTGTTTAGTTGTACATCTGGGCCTTCCACATCTCTTTCTGTTCTTGTTAGAGCCAGTTGTCCTTTGTCTTTGAAGACAATGGTGTACACTTTTGTATGAAATCTTCATTTTTTTTGGCAATTTCAAATGTTGTATAGCCTTCATTCCTCAAAACAATGATTGACTGATGAGTTTCTAGAGAAAGCTGTTTCTATTTTGCCATTTGCCAGTCTATTGCATAATGTGGCAACTCAAAAACAAACTTTTTAAGCAATGCGCCACGATGGCTTGAAGCTGTCTACCCTTGACGCATCAAAGTGAATGTTCGAAAGGCAAGTACACACTAGCAAGCCTTTAGAACATTCGTTTTTATGAGTATCTAGTTCATTTTCAATGAGAGGCACACGGAAAGTGGCATGTGGGTGGTTTTGCTAGCAGCACAGAGGTGGCGAGCAAGCAGTGCTAGTGCACTCAATATCATACCACTTTCACATGCAAGACTCTTTGCGAAAGGTGCCGCGAGAGGTAAAATTGTTTATCTTTTCCTGAGCCTCTGCAGCAGTCATTGAAAGGCTTATTATTCACAGCCAATCATAAAACAATTTACTGCGCTCATATCAGATTGCTGAAAATTTGGAAGAAAAGATACATGTCATTAAAATTTCCAAACTACATGAGCCTTTGAAAATCTCAAAGATATTTTATTTGACAGCTAGGGCTTGGGAGCATATGAGTGCACAAGAAGATTTGCCAGGTTAAAATAAACTGCAAATGTTTCCAAATGTAATATTCAATGCTTAATAATACAACCATGTTAAAATACAGCCTCCCAAAATGCAAGCACTGTAAATTCAACGCATTTAAATGCAAGCACTGATAATACAATGCATTTATTTTTTCGATTAGAGCAATTCAACATGCTTTTATGCTTCAAAGACTTTAGTCGTGAATTTAGCTCCATAGTGTTGCCTCTAATTGACGACGCTGAGAGATCGCAAGCCACGTCATTTGGTCATATGCTGACTGGGAGTTGGTCTATTATATATTATTTTTATTTTTAATCACATTGTATGTTTTTGCAGTGACTGTGGATTCGTTGATAAATGTAATTAAAAAAAAAAAAAAAAGAGTTATGTTGCTTTGAATGAAAGCGAATGCTAAATTAATATTTATAGGCATCATGAACATGGATTGGATTGGACGTAAAATTCTAATAGATAGATTCGGACACGGCATGTAACATCTGGACTGTCTCTGTTATTTGGACGTCTAGTCATCCGATCTCAATACGTGCAATGTTAATTTATGCAAGTCGTAGATTGCTGATAGAGTGTGCTGCCGACGTAATTTCCTCAGCCTGGATGAACATTTAGTAAATATATTATTAAATGTTAAAAATAAACTTGTGTTAACTCATATTAACTCGTGAGTCTTTTATACAAAGTGATGCAACTTTTTTCAAAATCACATTTATTAATGGGACTGTCCCAAAGTGAAACGAAATCATAAAATGTTAGTAAAAATAAAAATAATATATAATAGACCAACTCACAGTCCGCATATGACCAAGTGATGTGGTTTGCGAACTCTCACGCGTCGTCCATTAGAGGCAACACCTCGCAACAACACTATCATTTTTGGGCTAAAAAAAAGAAAACGGAATGGACGCAAAAGTACTCGAATCCGTGTATTATTCAGATTGACACGGACCAACTGTTGATAACAATTGTTGTTTTTTAATTTGACACGGCGTCTAAAAACGCGGAGCTACAATGCGAGACGTCAAAGACATCCGTCTAGTGCCTTATTTTTTTTATAATTTTTTTTTTTTTACATATAATATCAATGAAAAAGAGCACAAACGTGTTCCCTGTGAACGGTCCTTCTGTCTGACACATAAGCCAACAACAACTATTACTGTAAAAAAAAAAAAATAAATAGCGCAGACGGAGTGCAAGGACACGTCCTGTGTGAACTGCCCCTTAAGTGTAAACCAGCAAAATAGTGTGGCAATGTTGCCAACTTTAAGTTTTCATTTAATAAAACTCTCTCATAACATTCATATGTCACGCGTGAAATTAACGTAGAAGCAAGCATATTTCAATGAAACGTTAAGATAATATATTGTGTCTTGCTCCCAATGTATGTAATTGTAAAACAATCTCACCAAGCTTCCGAAGCGGATCGTGGGTTTTCGAATCGTACACTTTGGGTTCTTGAGTCCGAACGGCCTCTGGTTTCTTTTTTCTCCCCAACATGTTGAATAGCCCCTCGGTCCTCAGGCAGTACTCCTTATTACCGTCTTCAACCGAAAGGTAAGCAACGTATTGACAGAAGTCCTGAAGAACGAGTTTAAATCTCTCAGTCAATGCATATGAATCACTGCTCTGCTGTGACGTCATTGCATCACTTCACGCTTGTAACTCGATTCCAGCGGAGAGCGGTAAATGAGGAGCATTCAGTCACACTCATTAGCCCTGACACATTTACTATGATACCCTAACTTTAAGATAATTTAGTTTTAATGATGAAAGCACCAAAAGTAGATGGTAAGTTTTATTTTTAACCTTGCTGCAAAGTAAACAAAAAACAACAAAAAAAGCAGCTCGAAGTTCACAGGGACAAGTATCATAAAATGTTCAAATGATGCACGGACTTGGATTTGTTTAGCTACAGTTCGGTTTGTAGATAAACTGGTAATTGCAAATAAAAAAAGGCATAGTTCACCATAAAATATAAATGATCTCATTATTTACTCACCCTCATGCAGCCATCCCAGATGTGTATGACTTTCCTTCTTCTGCAGAAAACAAAATATTTTTTTAATGATATTTCAGTTCTGTAGGTCCATATAATGCAAGTGAATGGTGACCAGACCTTTCAAGCTCCAAAACGCATATCAAGGCAGCATAAAAGTAATCCAAAAGACTCAATGTGGTTAAATGTATGTCATTCTGAAGCAATGCAATCACTCTGAGAAAGTGAAATTGGAGATTGATAAAAAAGGACTCAAATATTGATCTGTTTCTCATCCACACTTATATCACTTCAGAAGAAATATATTAAATCATTGGAGTTTTATGGATTACTTTTAACCTGCCATTATATGATTTTTGCACCTTCAAAGTTCTGGTCATCATTCACTTGCATTGTATGTACCAACAGAGCTGAGATATTCTTCTAAAAATCTCTGTTTGTGTTCAGAAGAAGAAAGTCAATTTATAAGAGAATTTTAATTTTCGGGTAAATCTGGCTATCTCTTTATATTGACTGAATGCAGAGCATTTATTCACCACAGCATTGCCTTTTCCTTGGACACCACCTACTGTTCATGAAGGCAAATGTTTGCAGCCACATCATTACATGACAGCTGGAGCTGCAATTAGTTTATGAATGTGAGAGATTTACTTACAGGACACACACACACACACACACACACACACACACACACACACACACACACACACACACACACACACACACACACACACACACAGCTCTGCATTCTGATGTGAAATTATCTGAAATCAGTACCAGCATTGAATATAATTTAAGCAATTATTGTGCACGATTTGTGTTGTTTAAGTTCAATGTTGCTTAGTACCTACTGTAGATGTGAAAATAATATAAATTCATGTATTCAGATAACTGAGAATCACTGTCAGAAAACATTCAGGTGTAATAAGCTTCACAGAGCTTAAGGTTTTGTATGAACGTATCAGTGTACAATAGCTCAAAATAATTAAATATATTGCATTAAATGTTCTTTGAGATCATGAAAACAAAAAGGTGGATCAAACTATTCTAATTATTAAAGTTAAACACTTTCTCAGCAGCAGAAACAAGGAATGTGAATAACAAAAAATTGTTGGCAAATAAATATGTTGACACGATGACTACGCAGTGGAAAAACTTATACATCACAAAATACACCACAAATCCAGAATTAAATATGCTCAGCAATAAGAATTTATTATAGCTTGTGACAGACAGTCTTTGCAGGTTAGATCTCTTTTCTTTGCACTGAGGTGTCTAGATTTCTGCATAGTATTTGTAAGTCACAGAGAAAGGCCATTAACATGGGAGTGGAGATAAAGGAGGCACACCCCAAGATTTCCAAATAAACGTTATTATATTCATACAAAATATATGCATAATATATACTGTGTATAAAACAAACAAACAAAAACATTAAGGAGAAACATTTCAAGTAACATCTTGAAAGAAAATAACCGTGCACTAAGTGCACTTTTTTAAACTATATAAAACTAAAGAAAAAAAAAAAAAGAAATTATAATATAATATATGTATTTACAAGGTTAACTTAAGCAAGGCTTTGTACAAATATTACAAAATAGTTTGACACACATACTTAATCACATACTGTGAGGCAATTTCAGACAACACACATATGAAATGATTTCACCAATGAGTTGTTACTCAATGTAAATTAATATGTGGGAAGTTAAACATATCACATTGCCTCTTATGGTTCTAAATGTAGCACAAAAGTTACTAGTAGATTTATGCACAAGGTCAGTGGCCTGTGTTTAAACTGCTATACTGTCACTATCAAGCCTGTTCCTGTTTAACACTGTTTAACCAATACTGTACCGGTAACGTTTGGAGAATTCGGTTGTCTGTTTGTCTGTCATTATAATAAATTAGAAAACTGATGTCATGTGACTGGCCAAGCAAAGAAAGGAAAAGTATTAAAAAAAAAGAAGATGGAGAAAACTTTGGCAACACTGAATAGCTCCTCTGCCATAAAGTATGTGAGAGCATTGTAAATAAGACTTTGACCAAGGGCTTTAACTAGTCTTGAGAAACAATAGTTTGTATTCTGTACTCTCACACTCTAACTTAGTGAGAATTCACACTGACAGCGATATTTGTTGACAAAGTGACTAAGTCAATAATTTTCAATAAGAGATGGCCTTTGAGGCAACATGAGCGATGCAACAAATTTGAGCAGAACTAACAATATGCAAATTAGCAGTGAAATGATGCAGCGACTACCAATGTGAGTGCTGACAATGGAGCAGATGTGATCCACTTCCTGGTACAGTTGGATATATTGCCCTGCAAAGGCAAAACGTAGTAACTACACATTTTGTCAAAACAGAGTTGTGAATGAAATGGGGTCTCTTTAGACTATGAAGGTTCAGAGAAATGCTCAGATTCAGAGAAAACAGAGTTAAGACTATTTATAATTCACATATGGCTGGACAATCAAAGAACTTTGGACCATTTTTGTAATTTTCAGTTTTGGTGTATATTTGGCTTTGTAGGGAATTATGGTTGAGTAGGAATGCCTACTAGCAACCAACTGTACTTGGTTACCTCTAACGATTTAATCACTGTCAATGTGAATGCAGTTTGTATAGTGTTTCCCAATACTAGTCCTGAAGAACCCTATTTGACACACAACCTTATTTGACACACCCCACCGAGGTCATTGAGCCGCTACTTATGAGCTGATGAGATGAATCAGGTGGGTTATATAGGGAGATATGCAACTGTTCAAAGTTGGGGTTCTCCAGTCAGGACTGAGAAACACTGAGCTAGTAGAACATGCTTTGAGGACACTGCTGCAACAAAGCCCAAATCCAGCTCTCTTGGTTCACTAGCCAGTACACACAGTCGTTCGTCATTGTTACAAGAAATCATGGAAGCGAGAGGTAGGCGGGGCCCGACATGCAGTAAGGGCTTTGGTTTCTGAGCTCTCTGCGCAGGGCTCTCTAAGGTCCTGCCTTTCAGCAGGGGTTGGTGGCGCTAGTGTTTTGAGTGATAGCATTGAGAGGTTTTCGTTGCTGGTAGAGTTTGTGGCAGCAAGGGGAGCTGTCTTTTCAGAACAATCTGTGAGGGAGACCACTACGGTGTGCCTCCTCCATGCACGTCTCTTTCTTCGCATCTCCGGTGAGAGCTGCTTCCTCAGATCAATGCTGCGCAAGTCATCAGCTGAGCCCAGCAGTCGAGTCCGTACCTGGTCCACTAGGGAACCTTGCCCAGGGGACATAGGGCAGCTCTTACTTCCGGGCACAGCTGCAGATGTTGGAGTACACTCATTTCTTGCACTAACCCCTTTGAATGATTTGGATCTCACATATAAAGAGGGTGAAGGGGAGGACTCAGGGATGGAACCCCGTGCTTGAGTCACATTTGGTCGATGCTCTCCTTCCGTGACGGAGGAGCTGGAGAGTTCTGAGAGGTCCACAGAGGGCACTTTGACCTTGTCTCCCTTTAGTCGGCGTCGGGCGAGGGTGTCACACTGTATGAGGCGGTGCGAGTTAAATGAGTTATGGCTGTGGAGGCGATGGGAAGCAGATGATGAGTAAGAGGAGCTGGAGGGAGTGGAGGAGCGTCCCGCTCCATCAGATTTTCTATCTTCTGGGTTAGAGATGATGTGGGTAGAGGAAGGAGGTGGAGCAGGGGTGGAGCCAGAGGTACCAGAAGGTGATTTGCAATGCGAATAGAGGAAACTGCGTGGTGCAGTTTGTTCAGGTGACGTCTGCGAGTTTTGGGTGGAACGGGCTGGTTTCTCCGGCCGCTCCTGGGTGAGGGAGCGTGAGGCGAAGCCACTTTCATTATCGGTTTCACTCACCAGTTCACTGTGCTCATCATCGGCATCATCACCCCGCCCCACTGATGCTAAGCTCCGTCCCAATGTAGACAGAGTCGAGTACCCTGACACAATGGAACGTGCGTCGTCTCCTCGCCAACTGCGACCCTTCACTTCTGACCTTTGCTCTTCTTCCTCATCTAGCAGCACCTCTTGTGGGGCTTCTTCCATGGAGGAACTGCTTGGAACTACTTCAACCTCTTTCTGCTCTTGTGCTGTCTGTCTTTCTCCTTCTTCCTCCTCATCCTCCTCATCTTCTTCCACATCTACTTCTTCCTCTGCTCTTGGGGCACAGGATGCCACTTGCCCCATCTCTTGCAAGTCATCTTTTTTAGAGAAACAAGATTTAATGGGCTCATGCTCAGAATCGTCATCAGTGCTACTGCCCAGGAGGCGGGCGTTACGCCGTTTTCTGCATTTTCTGGTCACAGCTGACATAATGGACAATGTTAAAATATCCTTGGCAGTAAAGTCACGTTTTGATCCCCATGACCCCTAAGAGAAATATAAAAGCAAGTAAGTCAAGTGGCCAATGGAGCGCAACAGTGCCCACACACTTTTTCAGCTATCTTGGTTCCGGATGTATTTTTCCCATTAATGTCTTGCATTGGTATTTCATAAAATCCTTCATAAGAGTTCTAAGCCATGAACCAAACCAACCAGCTCTGAGGTGAATCGCAAAATTGCAGACTTTGATTTGAAGCAAAAAAGTATTTAAAAATCATGAGGCACAAATCAAATTTATTGTTTTATATTAGTTGTATGTTAGAAACTATATTTTAATTTCATTGCTATATTAACTATATTTAAATTTTGGATATTCAGATAAGTAGTTTGCAAAGTAGTTGTTTGTGGAGAGTGTAGGGAGTGAAGTGACCTCTGAAGTGACTGCTCAACCCATGACGCATTGTGAATGACATTATCGAGTCGGTACTCGATAATGTCATTCACAATGCGTCATGGGTTGAGCAGTCACTTCAGAGGTTGTTTGGTGCCTTTGTTGTTATTGATTCACTGATTGGTGGATTAAACACGATTTTTTAACAGAGTTGCAGTTGAAATAACGCAGACTGATGTCTTCAACAAAGGCAAATACCATTGATGAACAACCTCAGAGCTAATGGTAGGTCTGTCTTTAAATGTTTTGGAGTTATCATTAAAAATCTATTTGCCTATGGGGATAAATGAATGGGATTTTTACTTACAGAACCCAACTGTTGCATTCCGTATAGACAAATTATGACAATTAACTTTGTAACAAAACACTAGGGAACTAAGGCAAAAACATGGTTGATAATCACAAAATTGCTTTTACAGAAATTCCATTTTTATTTTTGCCATCCAAAAGTTGTAATTCCTATAGCATGTCAATGTTTGAAAAAACAAAAGATATACATGCTTTGGTCAATACTGACCTTTGATTTTGCAGAATCACTGTTGGCTGAGTCTGCCCCGTTAAGAACAGGTAGAGATAGGGAGGGAGAGGGACATTGTAAAGAGATGAAGTTAGTGAAAATGACGAATATATTGGTACCATGTTAAATATATATTCTGTACTAATGAGAGGCCCAGAGGAGGATAAAATATCTGTGATAGTAATATAAGTAATATAAGTACAGTATAATATGTATTAATTTAAACTTTCTGTGATTGTCAGTAAGTAATGCATCCTCTGTGTCAATCATTAAGCATCACCCCTTTAAACAGAGATTATTAGACCCAATTATAAGATCCACAATAAATGACATTTGTTTAGTCATTGATCAGCCTCTGATTGTCAGTTAATTTTTCAGTGTGAACAGAGTCTTAGAAAAAGCAGTAAAAGGACCAATGACAACAGCAGTAAAGGTGTAGCACACACTGTTGATATCATGTCACATACTGAGGACAACAACCCATGAAGGAAGCCATGGAAGATACAAGGGCAAAAACTGTGTGCTTCTCATTTCTTAAATTGTGCATCCTTGATTTCTCACTCCTCCGTCCTTGAGCCCATGACTCAGAAAGCAATCAAAGTCCAGGATCATGAAGGACATTTCAATTCTTTAAATGCACAACAAGGAGGGTAGGACCGAGGACATAGGAAGCTTCCTGAGGGTGCTTGAGCGAAGAAGCACAGGTGGATCCTATGCGTAAGTCTTTTTGGTCAAAGCACCAGATTCATAAATTTCCCTTCACATCTGACACAACATTAAATTAAGGTTTTATCTTTGTGGTTTAAATAAACCATAATTGTCACATATTTTAACAGTGCAGGTTGAATTATTAGGATTTATAATTAATATATTATAGTTTCAAAAACATATGAATATAGTTTCAAAAACATAACAGAAAACGGTGAGGAAATGCAGCTGCGCAGAGATGACGTGACGCTTGAGTGAGCAAGGAGATTCAATTTTTTTACAAATACATCTTGCTTTGATTCCTCCATCTTCGTTCTCTATCCTTGCATAATTTTCGAGGATGCACAATTTCAGAAATGAGAAGCACTCACTGTAATTGTCATGGGGGGAGAAGGCAGAAACGCACAAAAGTTGCCACACATATACATACACTCACGCTTATTGGGCTAACTATATATATATATATATATATATATATATATATATATATATATATATATATACACACACACACAAGATAAAAAAAGAACTTTTTCCAAAACAGGATGTTCCCAAATATCCCCAAAGGGATATTTTGTCATATTTAGCTAACTTTTAGGGGCAAATTTGTCCCCAAACTATAGCAAAGTAAATCACCCTACACACTCTCACATACACAAGAAGCACCTCAATCACTTGGCATTAAATGCACACGCTTGTACAGATACAGTACATAGACAAACACAGAGCATGGCAGGAGAAACCCATCCTACCGCAGTGGCTGTTCCACAGGCTCAGCTAAGAGAGGGATGCAGAAATGTACAGAAAAAGACAGTAGAAAATGAATATAAAAAGTTTTTTAAAAATGTGAATAGAAAACAAAACTCGGAGAAGCGTAGTGCATTCAACATGCAGGAAACTTGGTAAGGATGTGCGGTCCATCACCGTCACAGTTCCAATGTGCTCATACTCAATAACAGACCTGTTTAGCCAGACATGGTGATGAGAGTATGTTTTTATTTTTATTTTTTTATTATTGTTAGCGATCTGAGGTGGAATATGACTGGTTTCCATTGGTAGTTAGTCAGCTAAAGGAGACTATGGTTAACTAGAACTGGCTGATGTTAGCCTGAAATGACTGGACATTGCTGTTTGTGGTAAGCTCACCTGACGCCTCGCCTAGCAGGCCTGTCCGGCCAATATTAGAGAGGAGGTGATCTATGTTGGGGGCAGGTTGAACATCCTCTGTGTCCACTGGCGTCTGAGGAGTGACATTCATATATTTAGTAATGGCATAAAATGTTGATTCATAAATGTTCATATTTGAATGCATATTCAAATACTCATCTCTTCAGCATTACATAATGATTGTTAAAGACCACATTAAATGGTTTGATGAATACAATTCCCATTTGTTTAGTCATATTTCCTTTTAAAACAGAAAAGTTGGTACGGGACATATCAATGGGTTTAAAGGAATAGTTCAGCCACAAAAAAAACAAAAAAAAACATCTCATCATTTACTCACTCTCATGTCATCTCAGATGTGAATGACTTCTGCCGAACACAGACAAAGATTTTTAGAAGAATATTTTCACAAAGTGAATGGTTACCAAAAACTTGAAACTCCAAAAGGACATAAAGACAGCATATAAGTAATTCATAAGACTCCAGTGGTTAAATCCATCTCTTCAGAATTAATATGATATGTGTGGGTGAGAAACAGACAAATATTTAAGTCCTTTTTAATAGGGCTGTCAATCAATACAAATTTTTAATCGAATTAATGACATGGTGTTCCGATTAATTAATCGCATATACAAATATTTGCTGAGAAAGCCCCTCATCCATCCATCCATCCATCCATCGTCAACCGCTTATCCTGTGTACAGGGTCGCGGGGGGCTGGAGCCTATCCCAGCTAACACTGAGCGAAAGGCAGGGGACACCCTGGACAGGTCGCCAGTGAAAGCCCCTCATATAACAATAATTCAATATATAAAGATTATACATATTAATATAATTATATAATTATACATAGTTATATTTAAATATTAAAATGTATATATATATATATATATATATATATATATATATATATATATATATATAAGAAATATTCAGATAATTAAAATGCATTACATTCTTGTGGCAGAAGAGTTCATCATTGATAAGACAATACAAAAAGCGCCTTTAGAATACAATGTATTGTTTACTACCATATTATTGATCATAGGTCAATCATTGGCACACAGTTCACAGCAATCCATTTCACAAGTGAATTTGTCAATCAGTTGGAGATTTATTATGATGTTTAAGAGCCCGTCAATCTACACCCGCGTCAGACATGCTTGTGTAGCGTCTCGGGTGAGTTGCATCATAAAAGTAAAATGTTTAGGTCACTGTTTCAAGTTAAATATAGTTTAATACTCAATCTTTAAACACATCTTGAGATCCCTTAGTTCGCATTTGCACTCCTTCAAGTGTTTTGAACGCAAGAACGTAACGCACGTTTGTGTGTCTTATGTTGTTTTCTTCACTGTATAAACTGCGCGTTGCTCATACAGCTGAAATGTCACTTACTGCCCTCTGGAGTAAACAGGTGATACTACAAGCTTGCATTTCTCAGGAATCTTCCTTATTATGGTCCATGGGCATGCGATTAATTGCGTTAATTATTTTAACACGAAATTTCTTGTCAAATGAATCGCACTGAATTAACGCGTTAAATCGACAGCCCTACTTTTTTAATATCAATCTCCTCTTTCACATTCTTCTTGTGTTTTGGCGATTCACATTCTTTGCATTCTTCTGGGCAGGAAGGAGAATTTACAGCAAAGGGCTTAAAAATGTATCTGTTTCTCACCCACACCTAACATATTGCTTCTGAAAACATGGATTTAACCACTCAAGTCATATGGATTCCATAAGGTGCTTTAAAGTTTTGGACTCTTCTTCACGCATTTTGAGGACCTACAGAGCTGAAATATTCATCTAAAAATCTTCATTTGTGTTCATAAAATCACACACATCTTAGATGGGTGAGTAAAATGTAAATTTTTGGGTGGACTATACTTTTAATAGGGTTTTTATTCCATGTGTTCTTTTAAGAGTTAAGTTTTAAGCATTATCTATTTAACATATTGAACACTAAGAAAACTAACCTTTTCATCCTTTTCATGTTCTTCACTGAAAAACCAGATATACTGTATACAGAGAGAAAGAGTGAGAGAAATGTAGATTCATAATTAAATCTAGTTGTAAAATCTGTGGCGTGTGGTGAAACTCACATGTTGAATGAGTGTCTCCATAATCTTATAGCGGTCAGGCATGTGGGTGACCATGTCTGTCATGTTGTCTTCAGAGGTTCGGACAAGAGTAGGGCCAAACACCAGTGCCAAATTACGTGGCTCCATCTGCACACACACAACATAAAGATTTGGGATGAAGAGTTTACAAGATAACACCAATCAAAGACTATCATACACTTTGAAGACATCCAAATATAATATTCTGTATTACTCACCTTGTTTTTTTCAGCGTGGTCTGCCACAGTTTTTAGGTGTCCAACTACAAACTTTAAAGTGTGGAAGTAATGATCTGGTAGATCACGAATCTATTGGAAGAGCAGGAAAGTGAAGGACAGGGAAAAGAAAGAAAAGATGATGTAATGTGAACAATAATGTATGCAGAATGACACACTAGTTAAAATGACACACTAAAAACACACACATACCAGTTTCTTCATTGTCCTAAGTCTATCACTGACATTATCCATCCGATTGGCCTCAATAAAGTCAATGTATTTGTCTAAGGGGATAGAGAGCAAGGAAAATAGGAGAAAGAGAAAGTGTCATTGCATGTTACAACCAGTAACGTTAAATGTTTTGTGTAAATAAAATAGTGCTTGCCCATATATTGAGAAATCTCACCATCTGTGAAGAGAGGTTCTGGAAGTTTGCGAAAGAAAGACTTTAGCAAGCTGCTGACCACATTCAAGTCCTGCCATTTCTGTACAGGATAAAACAAAGTGAAAGCAGTTAGAGGCACAGAGTAGATTTTGTCGAACACAACTGACTGTCATAGAGTTCTCAGTATGAGGAAGCATCCCCTTTAACATGGGAAGTGGAAATTACCAGTATGTTGACTCAGTCTTAAAGAGCCAGTGGAAATGTAACAATGGTGGTGTTTCAGCGAGAGACCAGGTGTGTGCGAGTAAACATCTTACCTCCTCAGCAATGTTGATATCACCTCCTTTGTTGAGATGTTCTTGCAGACTGGACACTACAGCATTGTTTCCTGGCACTCTGTAGATCCCTGTATACTCAAGTCCCATGTCCTCCACCAACCCGCAGCAGATCTCCACAATCTGGGGAATGAACTACACATATACATACAATCAATTTGAACATACAGTATTAACAGTAAACCATATGACTTTCTCTTTGGAGCACAAAAGTTGATGTTAGGCAGAATGTTAGGGGAGTGACAGCTTCAGTCACAATTCAGCATAAGTCACTATTCACATTCATTGCATCTTTTTTTCCATTCAATGAAACTGAATAGTGACTGAGACATATTGTATACGTTTCACAGATGAAAGTCATAAGGGTGAGTAAATGATGACAGAATTTTAAGTTTTAGGTAACCTATACCTTTAAGCACACATCGACTTTTATACTGCAATGCTGCTATAATCTTTGTACACAAGATTTTCACTCCTTGCACACCTGTGAAGTAAAGTGTCAATAAAAGTAATTTGATTTGATAAAGGACTCACCTTGTTATTGGTAGCTGGCTGGCAGTCTTCTAGCCGTACCCCAAAAACTTTAGGACCCACCTTCTTGGTTTTCTTCATTATGTGTATGCCCCATGGGGACTTAGGGGGACTACTCTCATCTTTGGCTTCATGTTTTGGTGAGCGTTGAGGTGCACTGCTGTTGTCTTGTTTACTAAGCAGAAACGCCATTCGAGGCACTCTGGGTGAGGAGTCTGGTTTATTACCTGTTGGACTACAGTAGGCAACCAAGAGGATGACGATCATTGTAAACTTAATAAAATAACAAATATGAATTATATTTAAAGGTGTCATGTCATGAGAAATCAAATTTTCCTTGATGCTTTGACATATAAGAGCTATAAAATCATATAGAAAATTTCAGAACTCAAAATTGAATCCCCAATGCAATAAAAGCATTTATTAAAACCAAGCTGCAAAAATGCCTTGTTCTCTAATGCCACAACTCCCCAATAAAGAGGGGTCCATTAATTCACAACTGCCTTTACAGAAAAAAACATCAATGCCTAATTTACGTCATCATATCCTTGTCCCCGCGTACTGTTGCTCAGTTTGTACTCAGAGAGAGAAAGCAGGACAAACAGGCCTACTAACTATTCCTGAACACCAAAGCTGACCCATCTGGACTATTTTTAATAATTTTTGTATTTAAACACACAGACGTCTTTGACCATTGTCATGTATCTCAGGCCGCTTTTATTAGCTGCTGAGCCTCTTGCTGTTTTGAGCACAAACACATCCAGGATGTCTTTTTGTGCCCATCTGCACTATTTTTAATTGTTGGTGTATGTAAACATGCACTAGATGGATGTCTTTGACCGTTTTGATGCGTTTCCAGCGTTGTGCGCCTCAGTGCAAGATGATACCGTATATGGGCACGCGTCTTGTTTCACCGTGCTTTGTACAATGTAGTTTTCATTTGGATTGTTTGTGATCAAGTCACAATATGATTCAAGCTTTACAAAGGAACTGTTATTTAAGGATGGGGCAGTTAAAAACACTATTGGACCTGATCGCAAAACTGTAATTCTTGAATATCTCAAATGTCATGACTGTTTCATAGTTTATAGTGCTGAGTTTTAACAGTTGTGCTTGAGATGAACAGTTTAATACAGTTGAAGTCAATAAAACTCATTTTTTGACCATTCCAAAGATTTAATTTTAGCAAACTAGAGTTTTGTTGAGTTGTTTAGGACATCTACTTTGTGCATGACTAGAGTCATTTTTCCAACAATTGTTTACAGACCGATTATTTCACTTTTAATTGACTATATCACAATTCCAGTGGTTCAAAAGTTGACATACACTATGTTAACTGTGCCTTTAAACAGCTTGGAAAATTCCAGAAAATGATGTCAAGCCTTTAGAAAATTAGACAATTAGCCAATTAGCTTCTAATAGGAGGTGTACTGAATTTGAAGTGTACCTTTGAATGTATTCTAAGGCCTACCTTCAACCTCAGTGCCTCTTTGCTTGACATTATGGTAAAATCAATTGAAATCAGCAAAGACCTCAGAAAAAAAACTGTGGAACTCCAAAAGCCTGGTTCATCCTTGGGAGCAATTTCCAAATGACTGAAGGTAACACATTCATCTGTACAAACAATAGTAGGCAAGAATAAACACCATAGGACCACAAAGCCATCATACTGCTCAGCAATGAGATGCATTCTGTCAGCAAGCGATGAACGTAGTTTGGTGTGAAAAGTGCAACTCAATCCCAGAACAACAGCAAAGGACTTTGTGAAGATGCTGGAAGAAACAGGTAGACAAGTAGGACTTCTGTACAAGTAGGACTGCAGAAAGGACTGGTGGACTTCACAAAATAGATGGAATCGTGAGGAAGGAAAAAGATGTGGATATATTGAAGCGACATCTCAAGACATCAGCCATGAAGTTAAAGCTTGGACGCAAATGGGTCTTCCAAATGGACAAAGTATACCTCCAAAGTTGTGGCAAAATGGATTAAGGACAACAAAGTCAAGCTATAGGAGTGGCCAGCACAAAGCCCTGACCTCAATCCAATAGAAAATTTGTGGGCAGAACTGAAAATGTGTGCGCGAGCAAGGAGACCTACAAACCTGATTCAGTTACAGCAGTTCTGTCTGGAAGAATGGCCCTATAATTCCAGCAACTTATTGTGAGAAGCTTGTTGAAGGCTACCAAAAAGTTTGACCCAAGTTAAACAATTTAATGGCAATGCTACCAAATACTAACAAATCGTATGTAAACTTCTGACCCACTGGGAATGTGATGAAATAAATAAAAGCTGAAATAAATAATTCTCTCTAATAATATTCTGAATGGCACATTCTTAAAATAAAGTAGTGATCTTAACTGACCTAAGACAGGGAATGTTTTCTATAATTAAATTGTGAATTGTGAAAAACTGAGTTGAAATTTATTTGGCTAAGGTGTATGTAAACTTCTGACTTCAACTGTATATTTGGATGCAATGTTTTGGATGTGCGTTTTGTGTAAACCCTGAAATGCAGTTTTTTTTTTATGATGTGGAGCTTGTTTATTCTCTTTTGATTGAGTTTTAAATAAGTTTAAATATGGCTGTATATGAGGGGCTGCATGATGATAGCCAATCATAACAGTGGGTGTTTACTTTATGGGGCGGCAGTGGCTCAGGTGGTAGTGCGGGTTGCCCACTGATCGCAGGATTGGTGGTTTGATTCCCAGCCCACACGACTCCACATGCCGATGTGTCCTTGGGCAAGACACGGAACACCAAATTGCTCCCAATGGCAGGCTAGTGCCTTGCATGGCAGCTCTGCCGTTATTGGTGTGTGAATGTGTGTGTGAGTGGGTGAATGAGATGCAGTGTAAAGCGATTTGAATACTACTAAGGTTAAAAAGGCACTATATAAGTGCATACCATCATTGCAACCATTTTACCATTTGCATTAAAGTTTAAAGAAGCCGCTTAGACCAAAACCGAGCATTTCAAACAGAGGGCTAGACAAAATGGTGGAACATTATAATATATTACAAAATTATGAAATGCAAAAAACTTTACTAACATTATCAGGAGACCTGATGGGAAAATAATAAAATGACTCCTTTAATAAAAATAACAAAAAACTTGAAACCATTCAGTATGCACCCCGCAATCTAAAAGGATACACACCCTAAAACTGTAAGACAAAAAAAATGCCCTTTGCATCAGTACAAAGTTACAATGCTCTTCAAACTCACCTTTGCTTCCTGTAGTCATTCAGCTTCTTACTGATGAGAGCCTGTCGTGAGAAACCCAATTCCTACAGACACACACAAATAAAGAGAAATACCTGTAAAATGTAATTTGGAGGAAAAAAAATTATTATGGGGCTGCCATATGATCCATATTGGGATGTCAAATAACCGCTCAACACCAGTGTCAGGAGCTGCTTTGATCAGCCATATGAAAAGGGCTACAGAGAATGTCTTGTTGTGTTTTCAGCGCTGGCATCGCCCAAGTAATGATATGTCATCTGAGGGTATTTTCACACTAGCACTTTTGGTGCACACTGGGTCCAAATGACGTCAAAATTCAGTTTGTTTGGGTGATGTGATTGCTGTTTTTCGAACTGCTTGAAAAGGTGGTCTGGGGTACGGTTCATGTGAACTCCAGTACTGTTCCCTGCTGACATGAATGCAATTGAACCAAATTGCGGAAGTGTATAATGTATAATTTGCATCTTTGCAGGCTCATGATTGCAATTATTATGGTATAATGCAATTCTCATACCTGCTTGTCTCCACATAAATCACCTTCAGAGAGCAGCTCACATTCTTCACATCTCTTGCGATGCAACCGCGGCTTGTAGCAGAAAAACGCTAATATTCATTGCATTATTGCACATTCAATGCATCCAAAGGAAACAAATGCAAGTGAGACAAACTTTAATACTTCACTTAACACAGTAAAGCTGACGTCTTCTTGAGTTGTTACCTAGTGACAGTGATAAAACAGCTGCCGCTTGTACTCACATTGATGACATAAATGGACCACGGTTCAGACCCAAATAATATGATGTGAACAGAGACAAACGGGGGCCAGGGGAGTAGGGAGGAACAAACTCTGGTTTGGTCCAAGCAATTGGAACCAGTGTGAAAGCATCCTGCTAATCATTGACTGATGCTTCGAAAGATTAGATGCAAAGCTGACACTTCACCCAACAGAGTTCAATGTATTCAGCAATGCTGAATGACTGTCCCAAGGCATGTGGAAGACCCTTTAGGCATATATTCATGATCTAGGTTAATGATAAAGTAATGAGATCAAATAGGCTCCTTTTTTAAGTGTACAAGCTGATGTTTAGCATCACCAAATTGAATATCAAAATTGAAAATCTTCACATAGGTTTCCCAAAAACTTCCACAGTCGACCATTGTTTGGACCAACAAGCAGTTCTGGCCCAAACTTATTCCATTGGTTGAGCCAATGTTGCTGTGTTGGGGCACTAAAAAGTGCCACAGATCCACAATGTTTAACATTTTGGGGAAATTCCAATGAATGCCGTACTTTTCACTGCATAATAAGCTGGGATAGGAGAAAGTGTTTTGACATCCAAAAAATTATCCACTTCACCTTTAAACCTGTTATTTTAATCCTGTAAAATGTATTAAGACCATTTTCACATTTACTAGAGCACCCTGGGGTGAGAGTAGGGTATGCTGACAGTGAAGGGCAGTAATAGAGGAAGCAAAGCAAAAGCAAAAGTTCCCAAATACAAATCCATGTTCTCAAATTCATGTCAACATAAGCTGGTTCATTTACTGACAGTGACACCCACAATAAAACCAGCGTCTCCCATCTGTCTGTCTAAGTAAAGGCTGGATTACGCTACACAAATTTCACACAGATTTTAGCCCTGATTTAAAAACGAGCCGAGACGTAGTATATGATGGGTACAGACTTTCATTCTATTGAAAGACTCCAGTTACCAATAAAAATATGACCTTCCTTCATGCTCTCTATTCATGTATCAATCTCTTTCTCTTTCTCACCTCATTGTCAGTCTTGCTGTTCTCTCTGATGACTTTGATCCACTCCAGCATGTCCTCTCTGTCCTCAGCCTGCAGCAGGTATTCACAGAAGTCCTGCGTGTTCAACCTTAGTGTGTTCTTATGCTTTGTTTCACTGTATGCTATGTCCACAAGGCAACCTCGGATGGTGATTGGCAGCTCATCCTCAGCCCCGCTTCCCAGCACCGCCCCTTTGAGCACCGCCTCTCGCTTGTCTTTGTAGAGGAAAAGTGAATGGGATCGAAGCACTGAGAAGACCCTTCTCCAAGGCCAGATGGCACTACCCACCTTCTGCAAGATAAAGAGACAGAGGAAAAATTTTGTCAAATAGATAAATATAAATAAACTGGATTAGAGATTATAAAAAATTTAGATTAACTAATTAATTGTTAATTAGCTGGTAATTTTATCAAAATCGACTTACAGTACATTTATTACAGGGACTATACCCCTTAAATGTGCACTAAAGTTTTTCACCTAGAGAAATGACTAGTATTTTTGACAAATATGTTTAAAATGATGCACAATCCGAAGAACCCAGTTAGTTTATTCTTCATGAGGGTGGACTCCCCTAAAGGTAGCCATTAATTTGAGATCACATGTCCAGTAAAAAAGATCACATGCAACCTTTACACTGCTAAGGTATCACAGAAGTGGCATGTATATCACTACTAGGTCTGTTTACACTGACTTTTTAATCATGGTAAACAAAGGCTGTATTTACACTGCTACAAAAAAATCTGATTTTTTCATTTACATTTTTTACTCTGTTTGAAAATGATTTTCCACATCCGATCTGAGCCATTTCCAAATGTGGTTCTGAAATCAGGACCTGTAGTCACAAAAAAGGACTACAGGACCTATAGTCGTGCAATAAGGTTGCCATGAGAATGGGAACGTTCAAAGTGGCTCTAATGCATGTATTGCATATACAAGCATTACATTGTTTCGTCTACATTGCCGAAAAAACTTAACATCAGATTTGGTTCGATTTTCATACTTTCTTTTTTATTGGTAGGGTGAAATAAGAAATAAGAACCGGTTCTTGATTCCCAACCCTAGTTATCTGAGCTTTTATGGTACTTTGTACCAAATACCTGTAGGGAATTTCTTAAATAGCATGCGTAACAAAGAAACTTTTGCATGATGCTGCATTCCCACCAACAAGTGTCAGTATAAAGTCCAAGACCGTTGATGTATTGCCCAGTGAAACATAAAAAGTACTAAGTGCACCTTTAAATGCTTTGTTTGAGGACTCGGTCGTGATAGCTCATGGGATAAAATGCCTTTTGTGGGACCTACAAACTTTTGGTTCCCAAATAGGCAACACTGGAAAAAACTACAAAGAAACAACAAGGATCTGTACTCTCCTGGATTTTAAATCTAACCCTCACACTTCTCTCTCTCTTACCTTGCCCTTCTCTGTGTGAATCTGTTTAAAGTGGAGCCAGCCCTCTCTTTTTACGTCACTGTATGTGATGCTGCCCAGCTCAGAGGTAGAGTGCCGTTTAGAGAGGACCTCCAAAGCTGGACCCAGACTGTCCAGAGACTACAAACAAAACACAGGGTAGAGTTACACACTCACAAATACACTTGTAACATCAATCTACAAAGACCCAAAATGTAGGAAGAATAAATATAAAGCTATATATTCTATTTGAGTTCCTTTTTTAACCACAATACATAGGAAATTTTGTTCATGCTGAGTGTATGACCCAGTCTCTACTGTAAATCAGGAAATGAAGCTCACCCCTTCAGTAAAGAAACTCTTGACTCTTTTTGGAAGCCTCCTGTTAAAAGACCACAATGAGAATTTGTTCAAACACAGAATCAACTCACATTTGAAATCAAAATATCTCCAAATGCAATCTAAAAAATATATTTGACCCAAAACTCACGAGAAGACTCGGCCCTCATCTCTATATGCATTAAGACCCTCATCACATGACTTGGAGCGTTCAGTGGTAATAGCCAACAGGTAAGAGGACCGACGCTTAGACTTGGCATCACCTGCTCATGAAGAGAGAAAGAGTCCATTAGTATGACAAAATTTCATTATGCAAGAGAAAAGAGACAGCTGATGAAGGACAGTTAGTGCAGAGCTGAGTGTGATAAAGGAAGAGGGCATTCTTTGAGGGATTAAGTAAGGGAAAAAAGTGCATTTTTCATGGAAGTGACATCACAGTTTTAGGATGGGACATTAAGGTCTTCGGTGAAGTCCAAAGGTGGTGCAAGGCGGAACATTATCGAACGAGCAAAAAGAAATATGCAGTATGTGCATGCAGTACACAGATACTTTTTTATCTATTTTTTATATAGTTGTGCGATATGATAACGCATGCAGTAGGGGGAGCTCTACGTAGTTTACATGCAAGTTCTGAATGCTTGTACTTCCAAAAGAAGAAAGATAATTTACCAATTCCTTAAACAGTCATGCCATATTTGCATATACAGTTTCAGGCAGTGATTTCTGTATCTTATAGCACATGATTGTGTGGATAATTTTAAGGACAGGAATGATTTGGTAATTTTGTAGTAACAGAACAGTGTTCTTTTTCCCTGCATCACTCACTGCAGTCGTGGGAGAAAAGGCGTTTGAAGGGAAAGGTGAAGGTTGGGGAGGCGGGGTTTGTGGCCATTGCAGGGGCGGACTTAAGACCGCCACTGGACACAACGGAGGAGGCGGGGACATGACGCGCCCGCAAATCTGCACTTGGACTGGTCGGTTCATCTGTAGGAGGAGTGAAATGGAGGGAAGGAGAGGAAAAGAGGGGAGAGAGGGGAAGGAAGGAAGACAAAAGAGGAGGACAGTGAGACGAGGGACGGAAGGAAAGAAAGAAGGAAGAAATGGGAAAAGAGGAAAACAGTTTGGAAAGGAGGAAGAAAGGAAGAAATAAAGAGAGGAAAGAATGGGAAAAGTGGACGACAGTGGGAAAAGGAGAAAGGAAGAAAGACAAGTATAAGAGATAGAAAATTATATTTGATAATAAGAATATGATCGAAACAAGGGAACATATAAAGAATACAAGGGAAGATAAAGGAAGGAAGGAAAGGTTAGAGGAAAAGTAATATGGTGATGCACAGGTATTGTTAATGTTTAAGATACTGTATTTAGATATCATAATACTCCAAAAACACAAGAGTTGCCTCTTTCTTTCCTCCTCTCTGACAAAAATACTTGTACATACAAGACAAAATAAATAAATAACCTGAATTTTCCCACAAGACCCTCTAAAATTATTAAATGTATTATATCTTAATCAAAACATAGTGAGATTTGCATCTATTTATACACACACATACAAAATAAAGAGAGGTGTAATCGAGTTAAAGCAAGAAGCTAAATCACATATCAGCATCCAGTTAGTAAGATTATCGGTCACTAAATAACACGTATGTGGAACATGACAAAGGGAAAGATGGTGAGATATAAAGAAGAAAAAGAGAAAGAGTAATAATCAAAAGGCGTTCTCTCTTGTACCTGACTCGTAGTCCGCCATGAAAATGTGCTCAATGTGGAAATGAGATGTACAAACCTTCTTTGTATTTAGGCATGGTTTCAGTTCTTGCCAAAGTGTGTGCTTCAAAGCTAAAAGTTACATGTCCATTTCGGGAGGGAAGTTGCCTGTCACTGCATGTATGCTCTGATGACATCTAGAACCACCTCTTCACGTTTAACCAGTTTATACCAATGCATTGAATAATCAAAGACCAAACCCCCCCACTCACACACACCACTACGTGGAGAGGGTTCACACATGGGGGCTGCCATGTTAGAATCACATGACCAGCCGAATACTACTCGCTTAATCTCAGTAACTGTCCTGTTATTTGACACTTTCACTCATTGATTAAAGTAATCATGGCTGACTGTGAACAGTACATTTCTACAATGGTATCCGAAAATGAAATCTAGTGATTTTAAATGATGCTGCATCCAAGCCGCTAGGTGTCAGTGTAAGTCCAAGATGATACAAAGATTACTGTGCACCTTTAAATCAATTTATTGTTTTCAAAGCCTTCATCTACATTGCATTCACTTCCTCTTTGGCCAGAGCAGTTAAAGTTTTGGCTACATGACAGGTATTTCCTGCCCTGCAGAGATAACATTATAAGTGGGAACATGAACTGACTGCACATGGATATATCAATGATCATAGGAGATGTCAACCAGCAAAAAGTCTGCAACGATACCATTCCACACCACAAGATGGCAGCACACAACCATCAATAAAAATGTAAACAAGATGGTTTTCAAACAGCTCAATGTCTAGTTCCCCTGTTTAAACTATTCGATTTCAATCTGTCCATGAGTTTCTTTTTCTCTGTGTCAAACTGCTTTCAAATTCCCAGTCCTAGAGGTGGCCAAGGAGCCAAAGGCATTACCAATCATCTCTCTCTCTCTGGAAGGGAGAAGGGGCGGAAATATTCCCATATCCAAATCTGGGATGTGGAATCTGGACTGTGCCTGTTTTCCAGCCACTGGCAGAAATAGCTGTTCTGTGGGTTTAACAAAGGCCCTCATTACTGCAGCCTAAGTATGAGCGCTCTCTCTCTTTCTCTCTCTCTCTCTCTCTCTCTCTCTCTCTCACACACACACACACACACACAAACTACAGATTCTATACCCTAACCCTAAAAACCTAACCCTCACAAAAAAACTTTCTGAATTTTTACATAAAAAAAAAAAACATAGTTTAGTTTGTTTTATAAGTGATTTGAATTATGGGAACATTACTAATGTCCTACAAAAATGTCCTCATTAACCACCCAAACCTGCCCACACACACACTAAATTGTGTATATGATGGACATCCAATACTTGCACATTTAAAATTAATCTGTACTCTACTTAACTTGAGTCCTGTACTGCCCTATTTTGAGGTTCAGATGAGATGCTGTAAATATGATCCAAACTAAACAGAACAAACCCATATAAACAGTCCCTCATTGGCCATGATATGCAGTCTTTCTACAGACATATCCATAAAACTGAATAATGTAGAACACAAAAATAACTAACATGGATGTGTTTCTTTTTTAGTGACACAAATCAAAATTAAACCAAGCCTGACAACATATACTGTATGAGGTAATGAAAATCAGGGAAAGTATGGTGAGAGTGATGGACATTTTTTTTTTTTACTGTTCATATGTTCAACACTTCTGCATGTATGTTTGTGTGTGTGCGGATGGGCATATATCTCTGGCGTGTTAGTGTGTGTGACTGGTTGGAGACACAATGGCCACATTGAGGACAGAAAGAGCTGAGTGTGCCGATTGTGTCTGGTAATATCTGTGAATGTGTATGTGTGTGTCCTTCACCCCAACCCAAAAAAACTCAGTTTCATACCCCTCTTTCCTCTTCCATTCTCAGTTGAACTCTTGGTGGTAAAAGTACACTCTGATTAAAGACAAGAGAGCAGGCTCTTAATGGAATAGTTCACCCAAAAATGAAAATTCTCTCATTATTCACTTACCCTGATGCCATAACACAATTTAAGAATTTTAAAAGAAGATAGAGCTCTGTCAGGTCCTTGTAATGGAAGTAAACGGGTGCCAGCACTTTGATGGTCCAAAAGTCATATTTAAACAGCAACAAAGATTGTCAATGAATGTCTTCTGAAACAAATCAATATGTTTGTGTAATTAAAACTTAATTCACTTTTAAAATTCACTTCCTCCCATCAGCTGAAGCAAAGCGTTCCGAAAGCATTCATCAGAAGCAGCGCTTATTTACAACAGAAGAACGAACGTCACGTGAGAGTTCGGCCATTTCAAACTGCATCAGAGCCCTAAATGGAAGATTTAAAGTTAAAAACCTTTTAATTATTGACTTGTTTCTTATATAAACCTATTGATTAACATAAGAGGACATTCATTGATTGACTGGAGTCACATGGATTACTTTTATGCTGTTTAAATATGACTTTTTGTATGTCAAAGTGTTGGCACACGTGTACTTCTATTGTAAGGACCTGACAGAGCTCTCTCTTCTTCTAAAAATCTTAATTTGTGTTCTGCTGAAGAAAGACTGTCTTAAACATCTGGGATGACATCAGAGTAAGTGAATAAAGAGATCATTTTCCTTTTTGGGTGAACTATTCCTTTAATGCCTGTTCAAAACAAGACAAATAACATATTGTCAAACTACTAAAGTATATTCATGCAAAAACTATTTATGCTGGTCAGATGCAAAATTTCGCCATTCTCTGAACAAAACAAAAAAAAGTTTGGACACCTGAATAAATTGCTTGGCATCTGATTTATAAACAAAACTGTCAGCTTCCAAATGAGAAGAAAAGACATAGCAGTGTGATATTTTAACACAATACTTAATTTTTAAATCTTCAAATTTTAAACCTTTTCAATCTAAAATCGAACTCAGACTTTGATGCACGCAGTTGATTGATATAATTTTGGCCATATGCAATGCATAGTACTGATTCATATACTGATTATATACCGTCTTTATCACTTCTCTTCTAGGTTTGCCCGTCATATTAATTTAATTTACATGTCATTTTTAAATACTAAAATTATCCAATAATATAAACATACAATTCAAACTTTTAACCTATAATATATAACAGTAAGTTTAATTCAAACAAATCAACAGTCAGATCAGATAGAGAGAGTGACACACTTTTCTTTCAGTATGGTGTAACTATGCCCCAGCTTGCGCTTGTTTTTAATGTGGAGTGTAAGATTCTATTAGCTTCATTTGAGATTATTTCAAATCTTTTATGCCTTTCAGTATCAATCAACCTCCAGCGCCATAATTACCACAAACACACCGCTCCACCTTCCCCATTCAAATTAGTTGACTGATATGTGTTTTTTTCAATGGTTGACTTTTAAATTATTACATTTGGTTTCCCCAATCCTCAATATAAAGTTACAATCATGCTCTAACCCACATAATGCATGGAGGTAAATTCAAAACAAATATAAACAAACTCTGTGTTGTGCTGTAGTACTGGTGTGGATTAGCAGGAACATGCATCTTTCACATTGCTGTGCATGAGTACTAAATGCTATAGGTGGGGCAGTTTTATGTAAAGCATGGCAGTTTAAAAAGCTGTTTATACAATCATAACAAATTAAAAACATTTTCTGACAGCGAAAATATCAGAGCAATCTGAAATGAATTAGTTACACAATTATTTTGGTTTTGATCCCTTGTTGGCCATATAAGCTCCAAATAGCAATATTAAAGGAAAGCAACTGACTATCTGAAAGCTTTTAAGGACAACTGCAAAATCAATAACACTCTAGTTGAATTCAGCTGTGCTATTAACATATAATTTCAGGAAACAGAGATTAGTAGCCAACCGTATCTAACCTGGTATCACATGTAACATGAAGAGCTTTGGTGTATGTGTCTGTCACATTTTGTTTTGGATGTTTTGCATTCAGCCAGCCATTTTGTTTTAGATTTCCTTTTGCACTCTGGTTTAGCAATAAAGGGAAAGCAGCGACAGGAGCACTACGAGTTGGAGGCCAGCGCAAACACACAAATGCATAAACACATACACGGGTAGATGATGCATAGCATGGCCATTAGCTTTTTTTTTATCTACATCAAGATGTTTGGAAAAATGTAAATTAATGTATAAAGAAAAGTGCATATTTTAGTTCCTGTAACTAGTCACCACTTCTTTTAAAATGTTCCACTATTTTTAATCTGCTTTTTGCCTTCACCATTTCATTATAACAGTCTTGCAGGGTGACAAATTAAGAAAAAAAAATCCATGCAGTCTCTCATTTAATGAGGTCATAAAACTGAATGTATAATAATTATAAAAGAATCACCAAATGCTGTTTAAAATAGTTTTAGGTGGAGTATG
Source organism: Xyrauchen texanus (assembly GCF_025860055.1). NCBI lineage: Eukaryota > Metazoa > Chordata > Actinopteri > Cypriniformes > Catostomidae > Xyrauchen > Xyrauchen texanus. The sequence goes on along the minus strand of NC_068287.1, from coordinate 20,816,251 downwards.
GCATGTCACACAGTAGGACATGTCAACTTCCCAAACGTTTACCTCATCTAAATAATGACTCACCATAGACTTCTGTTGTTTTAATCCTAATCCAAGCACTAACACAACTCTTCAAAGAAAATTACAGAAGTTTGCAAGTTAATATAATCCTGCCTTGAGGATAGTGTAAACATAGGACTCGCTGTCCTGCTCAAGACTCGAATACCCCCCAAAAATGCCAGAAAAGGAGACAAGCAAGCTCAATGAGGATTGAGAAGAAATATATTGCAATGCTTCTTGCACCAGCCCCCCCCCCCCAAAAGGAGCAATGGATAGGAAGGGGATGAGAGATGGATGTTGGCAGAAAATAGGTTGCATGGAATAACAGAGGTGCAGGAGCAGAGGAATATTTTTTGAGGACGGATGGTGCGCTGACTGCATGTAAGGAGATGTGTTTTCAAATTTCCCCATGATTAGGTATTGTAAGACACATGCAAATGGCCTTAGTTGTACATGACTAATTGTTTGCTAGATTAAGTGACTGGAACGTATGTGAAGCAATGTCAGGATACAGGCTTGAATGTGCATTGCAATATGAATAGGCTGAATACTTGGCGCGGGGCCGCACTGCGTTCAAAGGGAGAGCATGCAATTTATGGGAACGTTTTAGCTGTATTATTACTGAGCTCGCTCGGAGCTGCAAGGCAGCTGGGTCCGCAGGCGTGGGCCTGTGCGGCATTCAATGGTAGAATGTTTGATTATTGAGGAAGTGAATATATGCTGTATTTTAAAGGAGCTCCCCATGCGTAACGAAACGGGCTGAATCCTCGAGCACGGGACCACGCAGCGTTTAACAGGAGGAGCTGGTTTCCGTGAGAAAAGTTTATGCCTCATATAAATGAGAGCTCATTATGCAATACAAATGGGTTGAGTCATCAAGCGCGGCATTCTACGTGAGGGCGTATGGTAGGCTATGTTCGATTGAAATTGATTGGTGCAGAGGTGCGGGCTTATGGTGAAATGTTTAGGGAAGACCTAAAACGGCCCGAATGTGTCGATCACTGGGTGGATAATGGTTCATTTTGTATGAGTGGCACAATGAAGTTTATGGGGCCGTGGATGCTTAGACACATGGCTTGAAAGATGTGCTGCAGTTGTGCCACGTGAACGGCGCATTGTGCTGTTTTGCAGTGTAGTAGGAATTTGTCACATGGCCCAGAAGACACGACAGTTGCGGCGCTTGGACAGCACTTTTGCACTGTTTGCAGCGTTGTGTGGCTTGAAAGATGCCACAGTTGCAGCGCTTGGACGGCGCATTGCACTGTTTGCAGTGTAATGGGAGTTTGTTGCATGGCCCAAAATACGCCACAGTTGCGGTGCTTGGACGGCACATTTGTGCTGCTTAGGGAAGTATTGAGCCAATAGTAAACATGGTAAATGTAGGATGTCTGAACATAATTGTTTGCTAGATTAAATGTTGAGAACATATATGAAGCAATGTCTGAAAACATGCTTGTGTGTGCGTACATACAACATCATTTAAGGTTGGTTTTGTCATGAAATTAGAAGGCACCTGAAACAACGTATCCAGATAACCGTAGTCTGATGTTTATTTAACTTAAACGTATGGTTTGGAGCTTTGTAGATTGTTTTCCAACATAAAGCGAGTAATTTCATAGCACTGTATTATTGGCACGGGGTGACTCAACTCGTTTGATAAGGACTTATGAAATAATTTGGAGTTTGTGCCTAGGAGTTGGATACAATATGGGTACCATTGCAGTGAGATGAATAAAACAACTTATGTATTTTGATGACCTGTAATAAATTCTACAGAAAAACATTATATATAAATATTGTGATTATGAAGCAAAGTGCATCAAAGTTCTGCCGTCGATTTAAACTTGTTATTTTAAACTTATTTGGAACATAATATATTATGATAGATTGTTGAATGCTTTTAAAGTCATGGACCAATTAGGTTCTATGGTCGAGCTTGTTAAGAGTTAGTAATCCAATGATTCGGGCAAAAGTAGATAAGACTGTTGAAAAACAAGATGATTTAGAAGAGCTGTTCTAATGAGGGTGAATGCTTTGCAGCGAAGTTGCATCTGACGACCCGATTCTCTCACATGGATCTGTTCGTGGGCAATGGGCGGGACCAAATGTCATAAGACTTGACACCAAATATAGGAAAGCAGCAGCTTATATACACTTACTCTGGGAGTATGATTGGTTGATTAAATGAACTAGCTCCTCCTGAATCTTGTTTATGAACTCTAAAAATTAATTGTAAGCCACTTCTCAGGACTTCCCTTTAAGGAAGTTTTGTCATATTTAGCTAACTTCTTAGCAATTTTGTCAGGTTACAAACACACACACAAACAAATCTGCCCTAGTCAATCAACCATTGTCTCTTTATAAATATGTCAATACATTTCACATTAAAAAGTCTTCTCACACCAACTACTGAACCTTTTAGCTCCAGATGACATTATATAGCAACAGAACAGAATGGGAAAGGCACTGGATGAGAAGAAAAAGAAGGATCTATTGTAAAGATTAATTTAAGACTAATTTAAATCTATTAAGTCTGATTCAGCAACAGTCAATATATTGTCTGATATTGTCATCCTGTCCGTGGGACATTTCAGGGTTACCTAATGCATAGACATGCACACAGACAGAGGAAATGAAGGGTAAGACCAGTGGGTTTGTGAGTTATTATGACAAGTTTAGTCATTCTCTAATATTCCCAACAGGCTATTTTAATGGTGTCTGGATACTTCATCAGTTTTCCTGTTAAAATAACAACCATAGAAGAGAAAAAGTGGGAGAACCAGACACAAGATTGTCTATGTGACATATTCAACAGCAAACCTCAAACGAACATGATCTTATCGTGTGCACCTTGAAAGTTCATTGGTAAGGTGGAATGTGTAATTTTTGCAGCACTATAGTCACCAAACGGAATTGTAAGGTTTTGCAAACACTGCCCCATTTGTCATTGGTCGAACTGATGGAGGAATGTAATTAAGGAAAATACTGAGAGAAAAAAAGAGAACATGATATGAAAGGGACAATATCAAGGCCAGTGAGAAGAAGGGACTTACCTATAAATGGAATCGATGCGAGAGAGTCATTGTCTATGCTCAGTGGTGGTAGGTTACCATTTGTGCGGCGATGTGAAACAGTGCTATCAGATTTGGCAAGGGGGTCTGTAGGTTCACTGGTAAAGAGTAGAGGGTCACTGGAGTCAAGAGCTATGCCGTAATGTGGATGCCGGAGCGCATTCGCACCCCTGCGGCCAGTGGGTGGCTTTTGCCTAAGAACCACTTCCTGTGTCAGTGACTGGACTTCAACTGTGGCTTCCTCGGCCGCTCTATCATGATTCGTGGGTCGATAAGCTCTGTCTTGTCCTTCAGGGGGAGTGGGAATGGCAGTTGTAGTGGAGGTGGCTGGTGGGGCCACAGAGGGTGTAGTCCCTGAAAGGGGAAGCCCTTCTGGAGGACTGGTCTTGGGTGTAGGGGTCCAGCTGAGGTGTGGACCTGTATAAGAGGGGTCTCTAAATGACTGAGCTTGCTGCAGGATGCGGCCAGTCTTGCGATTGAAAGAGGGGCTATAGCTACGGTAGCCAATCGGCTCTTCATCTAGACTCTGGCAAGAGGGCAAACGTCTTGTATTTGAAGCTGCCTGTTGAGGTTGTGGCATCTGAGATGCATGTTGGTGCGTGTGTTTTGCTGTATGTGTGGGGTTTTGAGGTGTGTGTTGATGGTGTTGGGAAGTGTGGTGTTGAAATTGGTTGGGAAATTCTATGTGTTGGAATTGCGCGGTCCCGAAATTTCCACCGTGCCTCAGATAGCCTTCAGTCCTCTTTGGCGGCTGCTGGACCCTTGCAGATCTTTCTAGCCGCGGTGAGTGCACCCCCACAGCTCGGTCTAGAGTTTCCAGTGAACGTCCTGAGTGCCCGTACAGGCTTTCGAGAAGGTTTTCAGAGGATTTGTGCCTGTAGGCCACCGAAGGTGGGTGCTGTCCATATGCATGCTCACCCCGCCAGTCTCCATGGCCCCAGTAGGGGTCAGTATTTGCTACAGAGCTCTGCTGCTTAAGAAGCAACAAAGTGTCTTGTGATGCACTGTGGGGAAAGCCTGTATGTTGAGAACGCCTGGACCTCTCTAGCTCACCTAGACGATCCTGTGAGAAACTCCGTTGCCGAGGGTGCATGGAGCGAGAACTAGATCTCTCCCGCTCTAGCTCACGACCTGGAACTTGACTGTAGTACCAGTTGGAAAGGGCTTGTTGGGTGTGTTCGCTTCGGCTTGTAGGTGTTGTTGATGTTGGCTGAGAAGGGCTGGCCCAGGGTTGGCTCCCCTTGCGACCTACAGTGTGCCCCATGGCAGTACCCACATTGTGGTTGGAAAAATTTGCATGATGCATTGGACTCAACATCCCTCCTGAGGAGGAAGAAGACAAGTAAGAGTGTCCTCTTATTTGTCCAGTTGGCTGTTGCCCCCTGTCGGTCATTCCATACTGGATCTCCTCAGTTCGGTGTGCAGGGCTACTGTGACCAACACCCCCTGGCTCACAATTCCTTTCCTCGGTTGCCCAGACAGTGCTGGAAGGAACTGTTCGGTTGTCAAGTGGCGGAGAGGGACTAGAGAAGGAGCCGGGCCAGTGGCTCCAGTTGTCCAGTTGGTTTTGGCCCATGTGTGAGGAGGCTGGGGCAGGGCAGGGGGAGTACCCTCCTGGAGGCTGTGATTTTGTACGTGGAGGGTAGAGGAGTGGGGGTGGTGGTGGAAGATTATGGGCCTGTCCTGTGTATGGATTGTTCCCTCTTAGGTAGGCATCATGGGAGTATGCCTGCAAGAAAGAGACAGAGTTCAAAACAAAGAGAAGTGTTTCATAATGTTTAAATCTGAAGGTACATAAAGGTGAGGCTGTGAAACAGGTGAGAGTCCTGTCCAGGTGAAAAACTTCTGGAAAACAATTAAAAAATATTCATAGAGCCTGATAGTTTCAGTACAATACTATCTTACACAACTTTCCAAGCACAGACACAATTACACCTTTCCCACACCCTTTGACATTTGACATGACATTTCCAGTCATTTTTGAATACTGGATAAGGACTTCTACAGCAAAAGCAATTTCTAGCTAGTTGATATATAATATATTTTTTAATAATTTATTACTATAAAAAAAATAATATGTTCACGTAATAAATGTATATGACTTTTCCAGTCATTTGTGATTACTGGATTAGTATTCTACTTGCAAAAAGCATTTTTTTTATAAAAATATTTTAGCTTCTAATATTTTAGAGCTACTCTATACATTCTGTTTGCCATAAAAAAAAAATAAGACTTTTCCATGAATCTTTAAAAATGTTATTAATTTCTATGCCTTTTCAAGACCTTGAAATTACGAATTCAAAATTGCCTGATACTTTCAGGCTTTCCATGACCTGGATACCCTGACTATATTACTGGCTTTAAAAGCTCTGGCTATAAGGCAAATGCTAATAATTACAAATAACATTATTATTTAAAAGACATAGCTTTGGAAACTGCAACTCCAATTATAAGACAATAGTTAAAAAACAATAAAAAGCGATGTATGATTAAATGAATGAACAATCAACTAGAACGTTACAAAGGAGCACAATAATGACAGCTTGTACAACCTGTGCAGTGACTGCTGAGTGACACTAGAGAGGATGTCAAGTTGACCAAAAGCACCAGACCCTCATTAACGCTGACCTCAAAACACACTGACACAAACTCGAGATGAGTGTTACATTAAGAATTTATTAAAAAAAAAACAGAGACATGGTTGACTGAGGAAAAGCTGTATGACTCAAGACAAGCAAATCAACTAACACAGCACAGTGTATGCAGTCTGCTAATACATGCAAATACATGAACACAGAGAATGGAAACTCACAGCACGAAAGGAGCATTCCCCAAAGTCCCAATGTGTACAGAGAGCGTCTTTTTCTCTCTCTCTTTCTCTCTTTCTTTATCTTTCCCTTCAACCGAAAAATATAGCTCATATGTCCTGGTTTTCACTCTGTCAAGTTCACGTCTTGTCATACCTCTCTTTTTTTGTTATTCTCGATATCTCTTTTTCTCTTTCTGTCTATGGTGAGCTTAGCCCAACCCAATGCTCTTGAACTCTCTCTCTCCCTTTCTCTCTCTCTCTCTCACTCTCTCTCTCTCTCTCTCTCTCTCTCTCTCTCTCTCTCTCCGTCTCGTTGTTTCTCCACCCTGTGGGAGTTCGGGAGGGGCCACATAACTGATGATGTCATTCCTGGAATGTAGTTAATGCGGGTGTAAGGAGGGGTGCGTGGAGAGACAGACAGAGAAGGAAATAGAGAAATAGGGGATGGATAGAACAGTAAGAAAGAGTGGGGTCTCTTGGGAGAGTATATTGGTAATGTTCCCAGTCAGCGTGCCATTGAATGAGGATTAACTTAAGTGTGTATACAGCATAGGTCTGTGTATGCAACACACATGTGTAAAGGCTTCCCTTTGCCTAGATGAGACGTGTTACATGTCTGATCATGTAGGCAATTTGGTAATCCGAAGGAAATATGTGTGTAGGAATGTTTGTGTGTTATTTGAGGGAGGAAGGCATGTTTCTGTGTTTGTGTATGTGTGTATGCATGTAAATCGTATGACTACTTCAATAACTGCTTATGTGTCAAAGTTGTTGCAGCTGTAGCAATCTACTGAGTCACACATTGCTCTATAATAACTTCTAAAAATAATCTGACTCATATTATTATAAATATCATACTTCAGTTTCTATGTCTATTCAAATGTGTGGGATCTGTATACATGCCTCTGAGTGTGGGTGTAGGAGGGTTATTTTACCCTCTTATTGCCTTAAGAAATATCGTCTAGGCCTGTCGCTATTATTAAATAACTGCCTGATTGGGGTTATTTGATCTAACTGTGATCAAATAAATGAACACGTATAACCTGTGATAGTGAACGCAAAGCGCTCAAGTTTCACTTTAAATGATCGTGTATTGGCAAATGTTCCTGGTTCATATGTCTTAATGACACGTAGTTACACAGAGGAGGAGACACACGCTTACTCTTTCTGTGGAGTGATGAAATTAAGAAACTATATCTCAAACATTTTGCTTCATGAGAAACAAGGGCTCGTGGGTTTAATCAAAGAGCATTAAAATAATGTGTGAAGTTAAGAAAGTGAAGAAATTAGGAAAGAAAGGTTTTACTATTGTATAATATAATACAATATTATGTAAATATATATATATTTATTTATTTTAAAAAATATATACAAATATAGCATGTAAAATATATGAGAATATATTTTTATATATATATATATAAAAAACAACAGTGTAAATGTAAAATTGACCAAAACTAGAGACATACAGTATTTTAAGTATTTAGAAATATTTTGATATTTAAAACATTATTTTTCATGTCATTCATAGGTTTTTAAAGCCTTAAAAGGAAATCACATTGTTTTTTATGTTTCAAGTTAAACATGTACAAATTACATCTTAAGGTGTATGAAGGACATTCATGAAGAAAAAGCACACCTTCAAAACTATGAAAATTCTATGACAATTAATTGTGAAAGCCCTTAAAGAGACAATTAATCATCAGCCAAATTTCACAATTATTACAGCCCTAGTATACTGTATTCCTATAGGTTGCACTTATTTTTAGAGTTATTTATTTACTCCAAAATAAATTAATGGTAATTATGAAACATATGTATAAAATCATGAACACACACATGAGATGAAGACTACAGTCATATCAGTTACCTTATGAAAGCTGTTTTATTCAACAGTCCCCATATGTTAGGATCACATGACCAGATGAATATTACTTAATCTCTGTACCCACCACCCTGTTATTGGTCACTTTCAGTAATGGATTAAATTAATCATTGTTGACTGTAAATAGTGAATTTCTGCAATCGCATCGTCAGCTGAAAACTACTACGTTTGAATGATGCTGCATCCATGCCCCTTGGGGTTAGTGTAAGTCCAAGATGACATACACAAAACAATTCTGACCAAACCTTTAACATTATCCGGGTCATGGAAACAGGTATTTTGACCCATTTAGACAGTAGCATGGTTAGCTATAGTTTGGGGACAAAATTGTTCCCAGAGGTTAGCTACTGCAAATGTGACAAAAATTCCTTTTGGAAATGTCCAAAAGAATTAAAAAAATAAAAAATAAAAATTAATAATTATAATACATTGTATTGAAATAATCATAATAAAATATATAATCATTAATGTGTGTGGGTTATTTTTTATTCTTATATCAAGTCTTCTTTTAGGGGTACTGTAAGTTTAGGGTTTGGATTAGCCTTAAGTAATTCTTATTAGCTTTCTATAAAAACAATAAAAGTCTATGGAATGTCCTCATACCAAAGATAGAAAGGTAAATGTGTGTGTGGGTGTGAGAGAAGTGGCAAGGTGTGGCAAAACTGCTCAAATTCACACTTACCAGCTGCAGCACGTCCTCATCCTTTGGCATTATTGAGAGCTCCAGTACACTCTCACTGCAAAAAGAGCATGGAGGGTGAGATTCAATAGGAAGATGTACAATTAATATTATTTCAATTCTATATGAGAGGCCCCCCGTTTGGGTGTTGAGTTTTTGGGTTATGATTTAGATTAAGTTCAGAGACAACCTTTAAATTAGGGTCAATTGTAGCTGACCTTAGTGATAAGGTCACTATGCACTATCACTAGTGCTCGGCCAGACAGTAAAAATTGCCTGAGGTCATTCTGTTATGTAAAACATGTCACAAGTTCCACATGAATAAGTCTCATGTGCAAGCCTTTTGCTATATTCTGTTCCTTTAACTACTTCTAACTAAACAATGTTGTAGAACAAGAACTCTTGAACTCTACTTGAAATATGATTTCTACTATTTTTAACAGATGCAGATGTCCTCATTATTTTGCGTAATGACAACTGATGCAACACACTTGAATGAACTGATTGTATTTGTAAATTGTTTATTTTTTATTGTCACTAATAATGGTATTTGACTTTAGGAACTCACCTGTTTTGAATCAGTGCAATGACCTGTGAGTATGTCTTACCCAGCACACTCTCTCCATTCACTTTTACCAGCCTGTCTCCTGCAAATACACACACAAACACGTGCACATGATGAAAACTAATATTTAGAGCATGCTGAAGATCACAATAATATAAACATGACTTCATACATATTTTACATGGAGAGAAAAAGATAGACAAAATCTGTTTGAATAATGCAGATTAAATAGACTCATTCCATGTGTTCACTCTGTTTTTCTTAGATGGAAGAATTGTTTTGGGTTCAGATAAGGATTAGGTTATAGGATCAACTCAACCAATGCAGGTCTGTCAGAGGAGGCAAGAGATGAATTCAATGATTTTACAATTACAATTTCTTCAACTATATTGTGACATTTTTTATGAATGTGCAAACTGCAGATGTATATAATGTATATGTCAGAGTAAAAAATGCAAAGGGCCACATAAAGGAAAAAAGTGCCACGCTAGTGATAAAAATGCCCCAGCAATTGAAAATGTGTGCTTTCATTAGTTTCCTATGTTGACAAGTGTTGGGTTGTTGATTAGACACATTGTGGTACATTGTGAACAGTGCTTGGAAAATTATTTCTGAAATGTAATCTGGTACTGATTACAAATTAAACAATTAAACTTGTAAATGGTAATGTAATCTTTTAAATAAATTTTTAGGTAATCTAATTTGGTTACTTTTGGATTACTTATCACATGTTTTGATAAACTTATTTTAAGTGTATGAACAGTTTTCCTGACCAACCACTGGGTGGCGCCATGATGATTCTGATAGCAATTGGACTGTTTTCTGGTTCCAGTGTCCATAAGAAGCAATGTAAAAACTACCAAAAGGAGCTACCCAGACAGAGAACAACAAACATTTTAAGTGTTAGTTTTTTAAGAATTTAAAAATATATACATATAAATTGGATGAATAGATTTGAGGATGTCCTTGAATGTCCCCTAATGACGGTTTTGTTAGATTTGACCCAAAAATAAAGCTAAGCACTGTCTGACAAAGAGGTGAAAGATATTGAGTTCCTTCTGCCATGTTGAAACCAAATCAACATATTTCACAAAAGATGGCAATATTTAACTTTAGAAGATATTTCTCTGTTTCAGTATCAAGTTCAAATTCGTTCTGTTAATCAGAGACATCATCAGGAGAAAGAAACTCTCAATGTGCAATGTGTGTGTGTCCATGTCAGTCAGCTGACAAGATTAATCACAGAATGCATGACCAAGTGTGTCATGCCATTTCAGTGCTTTAAATATGCAGTTGCTTGATGCAAATTAGTGCTTATGACATCATAAGGCAGATTCTTTATTTGCGATGGGCTCTGCAGAAGAAAAAGTCCATGGGGCACTGAGTTGAGCGAGCAAGTCATAACAAGAGATCACATATGTAAGAACACGAGTTCACTGATGTGGAAATGATCAAAGCTGAAATCTTTGGGCACATGAAAGCAAATACACACAAATACATACACAAACATAAACGTGCATGTGTAAACCACGGATTAAAAAGTCTTTATGACTAAACCCTTGTCAACGACAACTACAGTTATCTTGACTTTCCATTGACATCCAGTGTTATGCATGTGTGTTTGTGCATGATAGCAGTCTGTGTGAGGGTTAAATTATTAGATTACAAGTGAAAGTAAACAATAATGAGCCACTTAAATTATGATATTGAAAAACTCTCTCTCCATTACTTTGATGATGTCATCAAGTTTATATGGATATATAATTTCATCTGCATCATCTACAGTGCACACACATACACGTATGCTATCTATGGGTTCTGTATGTTCAGAATAGCAAATTACTCTTACTGCAGTATGCAGTACACAGCATGTGTGTACAATATGCTGTTTTTCTGTATACATAGCACACCCAAATGACCTACGGTACAACGTTTTCCAGTATATAACAGAGCACACTGAGCTTGGTACTGTATGCTGCAATGCGATGTGCTGGATTGGTAACACTTTACAATAAGGTTCCATTCATTAGCATTAGTAATACATTAGGTATCATGAACTAACAGCATTTACAACATTTATTTAACTTCTATTTTTTGACTAATTATTTGATCAGGATTAGAGTTGAGAAGTTTTGGATTCAAAATGCAAAATAACTTCTGAGATGATAACTTGATGCCACTAGTAGAATGATACATAAACATGCACATAATGCAGTATGCAGTAAGCAATAGCCTACTCAAGTATTTTATTCCAAACTTATTTATCTTGTTTACCTGTACACAAACCGGCCTGGTGGGCAGGGCCTTTCTCCCTCACATTCTTAACGAAGATGGTGTCCATGGGGTCCAAGCGACTCTGATGAAGCCCTGTATGAAACACACACCCTGTTCACAACCATATCAAATACACTCTATAGTCTGTACAAAATGATAAGATGAGGAAGGACAGTAACAGTCAACAAACAGGTTGAGGCAGTAATAGATGAACTGATCTGAGACCTGTAGGGCTATCTGTAACAAAAATCAGCATGATAATCACAGTTCCACGACAACACACAAGAAGCTTTCAACCTCAGCCGCATGTTCAGGAGCAATAGTGTGTGTGTGTGTGTGTGTGTGTGTGTGTGTGTGTGTGTGAACTGTGTGTAGGTTCCCAGAACACACTCTGGGGCTTCCAATCCTAACCCAGCTGGGATAGGAGAAAGTAGAAACTTCACTTTTAAGAGACATTTTCACAGGGGTGTAAAGTAACGAATTACAAATACTCATGTTACTGTAATTCAGTAGTTTTTCCTAGGATTTGTACTTTTTAAGTAGTTTAAAATTTTTATACTTTTATACATTTTAAGTGCTGTAACTGTATTTTTAATGCACTATTTTCACACTGTGTGTGTTCGCTACTTCCCTGTCTTGATTTTATTTTTTTCTATCAATTCATGATTGGCTAGGGAGAGTCTCGTGACTCCCGTCAAATAAAATTACACGTAAAAAACTTGAAAGGCAGCTGGAGATCTGGCGCCAACTGTTATGGATGTGGAGAATACCTCAAGCACAGTTTACAGCTGAACATCACAGCAGCACCTGAAAGGGACTTTCACATTGAAAAAGGCCAATTGTTGATCGTGTCATGTGAGTTTAACTTGCTCAAGCCAGACATCTGCATTAATCCTGCCTCTAATTTGAAGAAACATATCGAGGTAAATGTCATATTTCAGCTTACTAGATTCTGTGTGTCTATAATGTAGCCTGTAATTTATTTATCTATCACTGAGATTATTGGGTTGATGTGACAGATTAATGCAATGTTATCAATAGGTCAATAAAACAGTTTTGACGTTTATCTGAAAAGAGAGAGAGAGAGAGAGAGAGAGAGAGAGAGAGAGAGATATGTCCTCGATATCGATCATAAACGTTTGAGTAGTTTTCTATATTACTATGTTCTACATCTAGAACAGGGGTGTTCATTACATTGATCACGATAACACGCCAAACACTGGTTGGTTGATCTAGATAAAATATAATAGATTGACTTTTTATTTCCTGAAGTCTGTAGCTGCGTGCTGTTTGTGTTAATGTTTGAGCGTTATTGCTCGTTCGCGCCTAAATGATCAAATACATCTGTACAAAATGATAAGATGAGGAAAGACAGTAACAGTCAACAAACAGGTTGAGGCAGTAATAGATGAACTGATCTGAGACCTGTAGGGCTATCTGTAACAAAAATCAGCATGATAATCACAGTTCCACGACAACACACAAGAAGCTTTCAATAAAACAGTTTTGACGTTTATCTGAAAGAGGAGAGAGAGAGAGAGAGAGAGAGAGAGAGAGAGAGAGAGAGATGTCCTCGATATCGATCATAAACGTTTGAGTAGTTTTCTATATTACTATGTTCTACATCTAGAACAGGGGTGTTCATTACATTGATCACGATAACACGCCAAACACTGGTTGGTTGATCTAGATAAAATATAATAGATTGACTTTTTATTTCCTGAAGTCTGTAGCTGCGTGCTGTTTGTGTTAATGTTGGAGGGTTATTGCTTGTTCGCGCCTAAATGATCAAATACATTATATAATTCTAACAATGCCCGTCTCGATGAGGAGGAATTAATGTAAACGCAGTTGGTTTGGTCTAAAGTGAATGTAAACAGTGGGACAATAAGCATATTTGCATAAAAATGTTGGACTTGAAGTGTACATGTAACCGAATAGAGCACAGTGTAATAGGCTATGACATATAAAGGCTATTAATCAAATTAATCAAAATTTTGGCTGAATAAATTGAGTAGCTTTAAAAGTATTAATGTAATAGAATAAAACAGTGACATTTGTAATAATAATATTTTTTGAAAATGTAGTATTAAATAATACTGACCCCTGATGTAGAGAGTGTGTTAACTGGTAGAATAAATTACCAACATTTGGATGCTCCAAAAAGAACATAAATGCAGCATAAAAGTAATTAATACGACTCTTGTGGTTAAATCTCTATCCTCAGAAGCGATATGACAGGTGTGGGTGAGAAACAGATCAATATTTAAGTACATTTTTGCAAAACATTCTTCTCCCTGAAGTAGATGGCGATGTGCATGAAGAATGTGAAAGTTAAAGTGGAGATTGACAGAGCAAGGAGGAGAATTAATAGTAAAAACTGACTTAAATATTGATCTGTTTCTCACCCAACCTATCATAATCTCTTCAGAAGACTGGAGTCTTATGGATTACTTTTATGCTGATTTATGTGACTTTGGAGCTTAAACATTTTGGCACCCATTCAATTGCATTGTATGAACCAAAAGAGCTGAGAAATTTGTCTAAAAATATTAATTTGTGTTCTTTTGAAGAAAGAAAATCATACTCATCTGGGATTGCATAAGGTTGAGTAAATGATAAGAGAATTTTCATTTGTGTGTGAATTATTCCTTTAAAGCCCGATGTGGCCCCTGTACTAAACAACTGCTCTACAACCTCTATTGTGCGGGACATGACATGCCAAGTGACCCTGCTTTATTAGTAGGGTTTTTAAAAATGGTTTTTTTGCATTCCTTGCATTGTTTTTATACACAACAGTAACTCTCTCTGTCTGCATTAAGGGGAATTTAGACATTACACATAAAACTGATTTTAATGTAATTGTTTCATACATTATGATATAAAATGGGGATCATTGTATTGAAAATAACTTTTTCATCTTTTAATTTCTGTAATCATGTCTCCCTTTTTCATTTTTTCCATCAGATTCATGTAGTGTTTATAGTATCATAGATAAGTGATGTATTTTAAAAGTTGTCAATCACAAACACCTATAAAATACCTATTTTCTTTATTCTTTCTGGAAAACAGCCATAAAAGGAAATGTAAATTACGGTATGTGTGCAACATTTTTAAATTGCAGCATAGAGTTTTATTATAATGGGACATAGCTTTCGCAACTCAGTACTCAATACTCACCATACAATGAGCACCACTTTTACTCTTATTTGAGTAGTTTTTAGGACAGGTACTTTTAATCTACTCAAACTAAATTTTTTATGAAGTAACTTTTACTTGAGTATTATTTTTCAGTACTCTTTCCACCCCTGCATTTTCATATGACATAACATGCAAATTGCATGGGGTCATATCAACCACATTCTTTAATTTAATTTAAAAAACAGAATGATGTAAATGCAAAAGTGCATGTGCAGCTGTGTATATATGGTGACTGCCACCTGGTTTTTCACATCTGTGCTCTCAAATGAGAGACAATTTAAAATTTTCCACCGACCACTATTGAGAATGTGTATTCAACCTTTAGGGGGCGCCATGACACACAACTCACAATAATCTTTTAACATGTGACACTAAATTGTTTTTGCAACTACCTCATCTCAGAGCAGTCAGTGAGAGATAAAAAGACCAGTGGATGAAAATGTAAGTGAGATAAACAGGCAGAAGAAACACAGAAACATTCAAATGAAAAAAATAATAATAATGCGAAATTCATAAAAGAAAGACTCACCCTTTCCATTCCCGTTCTCCTCGTCCTAACAGGAAACAAGAAGAGGAAATTTAGATCAGAACAAAAAAATGACATGGCCTTAGATTGAGTTTTAGAAGATTTTAGAAGATTCCGGACAGAAGTATTTTACTAATCAAAGGTGGGGTCCAAAAGTTGGAGACTACATTGGAAATCTTTGATTCAACATCTAAATTGAACCTGGAAATAAACCGAAAGTATCAGGATTTTGATATATTTAAAATATAGAAACATTATGGCAAAAAATGAAAGGGTAAATATTTAAGATTCAGCACAATTTCTCGGTCATTAATGGCATAAGCAAATTGAAATTGAGGAATGGGAAATTGATCTGGTTACTCCTTTGTACAAAAGGTCCAATTTTCTTGCTACCACTGATCAAATCATACTGGGATAACATGGATCATCTGGGTTTGATTGCATGCCAGCTCAGGTTCATGCAGTCATTAAAGCAAAAGAGACTAAATACCAAGAAATTCTGAAATCCATGTTAGTTGTTCAAATCAACATTTTACTTACATTTTTATGTTAATAATATAATTTGTAATGAAAATTACTGCATCAAATTTAAAAAGGAAAAAACAATGGAAATGGTTTTAAGATATGAATAAACCTAAGATTAATAAAAAATAGTCACAATAACATTACAGATATCTGAAAATAATATGGTCACTATTGAAAAACAAATTAAAAATATAAAAAACAAAATGCAGTTTTACTAGTAATAGTACTAGTAATTCAGTTGTTTATATCAGGAATAGACATTTGTAGTAGTAACAATATCATTATTTATATTTCAAAATTCATAAAAAGTACATAAGCTGATATTTGTATTTGGAATTTCAACTAGTTAGGAATTAATTTATTTGATATCAAGAATTGGTATTTCCACATTGGAGTAAAGTCATCATTTATTTATATCAACAATTTGCGTAAGCCTAATGACTGAGTTAAAAAAATTGCATTTTCACTAGTAGTAAATCTACTGCTGATATCAAGAATTAGCATTTACATTTTATTTTATTTTATTGTAGACATAAACTATTTTTATCCTGCACATGATTAAATGTCAAAGGGGTTGCGCTAAATAGTCTCAGACTCTTGAAATCCCACTGTATACTAGAAAAGTTAATATACTCTTGGAGTATTCAACAAATAGTGCTAGCCAAGTATTTCAAAGTTTCATATAATTTTCTAAAATCCGAATAAAGTCTTTGGCATGCAACATGAATTAGAAGTCAGTTGCTATACTTAGTTTTCACCAATGAACAACAAAAACAGGAAATGACATCACTACACACCTGCATTATTTTTTATTATTTCTGATTCTCAATGAATTGGTTAGATTTTTGCTATCTGGACCATTAGAGCCACAGTCTTGTTAGCACTGACTCCCACCACTAGAGGACAGCACTTGGAATCTGGAATCTCATTCTAGCAATCAATGTGCTGCTTTCTGCCACAAACACACTTACACATACACACACATCACTAAAACAGGAAAATTAATTAATATTTGCTGTATGTGCTGGAAATTACATGTCCTTTATAATACTCAATGTGCATCTTTATTAACAAAATTCACAGTTTAGTTTATACACATGCACAACCTACACAAAATAACCAGACTGCAAACCAGTGGCTGAAATCACACACACACACACACACACACACACACACACACACACACACACACACACACACACACACACACACACACATGTTGTGTTTCCATGTTTTATGGGGACTTTCCATAGACATAATGGTTTTTATACTGTACAAACTTTATATTCTATCCCCTAAACCTAACCCTACCCCTAAACCTAACCCTCACAGAAAACTTTCTGCATTTTTACATTTTCAAAAACATAATTTAGTATGATTTATAAGCTGTTTTCCCTCATGGGGACCGACAAAATGTCCCCACAAGGCCAAAAATTTCGGGTTTTACTATCCTTATGGGGACATTTGGTCCCCACAAAGTGATAAATACACACACACACACACACACACACACACACACACACACACACACACACACACACACACACACACACACACACACACACATGTTGTGTTTCCATGTTTTATGGGGACTTTCCATAGACATAATGGTTTTATACTGTACAAACTTTATATTCTATCCCTAAACCTAACCCTACCCCTAAACCTAAACCTCACAGAAAACTTTCTGCATTTTTACATTTTCAAAAAACATAATTTAGTATGATTTATAAGCTGTTTTCCTCATGGGGACCGACAAAATGTCCCCACAAGGTCAAAATTTTCAGGTTTTACTATCCTTATGGGGACATTTGGTCCCCACAAAGTGATAAATACACGCTCACACACACACACACACACACACACACACACACACACACACACACACACACACACACACTCAACGCTGATCAGGCAGTTTAAAGTGGGCAGCCCAATGTTTAGTCTATGCTGACTTTGCTTATTTCTAACAAACTCACACAATTCTGAGGCTTTACTGTCCAGGAGCGAATGACCGAAAAAGAGAGACAGAGGGGCAAACAGATGGGTAAGGAGTGCCGTATATAGTGACCACAACCTAAACACTTTAAGATTTATAATCAACAACCACCATCCAACCCTTAAATCAAAATGCTGTACACAATACATGTCCAATGGATACTTCCTGTGAATTACTGAGCAATAGAATACATGTGCAATGGGTACTTTTTATGCACACTATGTGTTTTGTGTTAAACCTGGCAAATTTGTTGTGTGATGTGTACTCTTGTTTAAAATGGAAGCACATGTGCACGTTAACTTTGAGCTGGCGGGTTGACAATAGAAGAGTCACACTCAGGTCATGTGGTCATGATGACATCAGGAATAAGAACAGAATGGACCAGAGCACATTGTACCAGCAGCCCTGGTACCGTACACCCCAGAGTGCATGTGGTACCAGTCAAACACAAAAAGGCCTTTTTACTGGGAAAGCAAATTGCAGCTGGTGAGTAAAGTGCCCCCATATAGGCCTACCATAATGGGGCTTTGTTTCTCCAACATCATGCACATACACACACACACACACACACACACACACACACATAAAAATATGTAGCTAGCTCTCACCACCTCAGGCAGGCGACAACTATGCACAACCTTTAGCACCCAACATAACTTATAACAAATAAAGATACTTAATATCAATGTCCATTAAGGCAGTCCACTCGTAGGCCATCAATCTAGGTAATAGGCATGTAATGACAGCTCCTAGCAACTTCTTCTTTGCAAAGACTGGGAAAGGGGAAAGACTGATATCTCCAAAACTGTTGGCCTAGCTTAAATTGCAATACCATATTAAAACACCAATAATATATGGCAACAATGGTAATAATGGTATTCTTGAGTCTTTTTTATATAAAAGGTGAGATTTCCTTTCCTACTGACCCATTCTTTTTTCTACAAGTGGTCCTTTTCCTCTACCTTATAGTACTGTTTCTTTTTATATCACTGGACAAAAGCATTTAAGACTCTCATGATGCCAGAGACACGAAGACACATGGAAGAGGCATTGACCTTCTAAAAAACAGACCTCATGTGACCACACACAAGCTTGTGGCTTTCTCTTTACTGTACATGCCTTCTATCTCACTCTCTATCTTTCTCTCTCTCTAATGTGAGGCACCTACGATGCAGAACATTCTGTGTTTCTCCAGTTCCACTCTGTTCCTCTGTTTTTGCACTTGTTAATTATCTCTTTAGAGAAAAGTGCTCAAGAAAAACAGCTCTGAATTCAAATGTGAGGCAGTCAGTAGGTTTGTGGCCCCCCACCCTGACCATCTGTGGCTTCAAGTCCTTGGTGGACCATACAGTTATTACTATTACTAGTGCAGATTACACTCTTAATGTAAAGGTTCCAGTTAAACATAAAAATGGATTTACAGACTATACCACAGTTAAACATTAAAGTTCCACAAAGAAAATTTGATTCTGCAGTTCTTTAGAAAACTAATATGGAGAAATCAATACAAAGATCTGAAAAACCATAAAGCCAACTGTAAAGGAGCCTGTTAGTAAAAAACAAACAAAAATGTAATAAGCAGCTCCTGTCCCAAATAATTTCAGTTCATTTCTGGTTTGTATTTGCAAAATAAGATATGAGGCCATTTTTCTCCTGTGGTACTCAACAGAATGTCACAAATGCGTTTAACAATCACATCAAGAGTTTAAGTTGTATTTACACTGGAATATTCATTTAACGCTACAGTATATAATATATATATTTCATATACTCCTACTTATTGTATTGTATATTGTGTATTGTAAAAAAGATTTTTTGGGGGGGTAAAAAATTTAGTAAATGTTGCAATGTATACCACTCTATATACCACAATGTAAAACGGTCCAAAGAATAGTTGTTTTTAAAATTAAACAAATTTTTATTTAATTAATTTATGTATTTATACAATTGGAACTCGTATGAACTAAAATTGAGTGAATCACTATCAAGCGATCTTCAATATTGTTGATTATTTTCACTGTCACTAAAACCTAGTTCATCCTCACTATTGTTAATGAGAAATGAGCACTGTGAACTCTTCTTGCACTTTCCATAAAACATTGTCGTGTTCATTTCATCGTGTTCAACGTATTTGTTTTGTCTAAACAGAAGAAAAACAAATCATGATTGTGTTATTAATGCAAAAATGCAATTATATTATGAGAAACATTATTTATATAAAGTAATAAATCCAATAATATAATAGATTCCACTGTCTATAAAAATCTCAAATGGGAACATGCATTAGTGCAATTCCATTGTGAGTCCACGTATGGAAACATAGCAATTTTTCCATTATGGTAAAACCAAAGAAAAAAAGTCAGAAAATTCTAAAATGTGTTAATAGAGAAAGTTGTGGAGCACATCAGTAGTTGTCTGCCCTGTAAGGGTGACCCCAGGAAGACAATCTTGAAGACAAAAGGTGTGTTCAGCTTGAACTGCATCTCGATTTTTTAACGAATTGTGAAATTTGCCTTTTGCACTCGGGGGTGGAGTTGAAAAAAGCCGGACACTTTGCGCTTCCCATCATGTGCTGAACCTACACTAGTCACAGCAGACTGCGTGGAATTCAGATGCTTAATTTTTACATATAATAATCAGAAAAACTATGCATTTGACAATGTTATGTGCTGCTTGATACAGTGCCTGTGTGTAAGGTACAAGTGTACAAGAAGAACGTCAATAAAAGCCTATTTTATTTTAATACCAATAAAGGAGTCAGTATTTTTGAATCTTTATGAATGTTTTTTATGAATAAACATGTTATTACTTTGAAAAACATAATATAACATAATATAAACATGATGTACATTGGTAATGACATACTACTATACTACTCATGCACATTGCTGCATGAAGTTGAACACACCTAAAATCAAATGTCACGTGGCTTAAAAACAGTATATTATTGGTTACTTTAAAGATTGCCCTTTTATTTGTGAGAAAAGTAAAAGAAAATGAATGGTTGCCATATGGCTACACCAAACAATACAAAAATACTGATTAAAAATGTATTTATTTCTTTATTTTTTGCATTGTTGTGCTTTTATGTTATTGGATACTTTTATTTCAATTGTTCCTGACTGTGATTGGTCAGCAGGACATTTGTGGCTTGATTTTGTGATACTGGAGCTTGTTGACAGACATTACCTTGAGACTGGTGTGTAGAGCGGACTCCGGCGGGTAAACGATGAAATGGCGTAGCGTGAAACCAAAGCCCTGAGAGTTCTTGTGGAGCAACAGTGTACGTGGACCCTGCCAGGACATGCCCAACCCATCAGCCGCGGCACCCCTGACCACTGGACGAGGGTTCTCACCGGAAGAAGAGATTCTATCTCTCCGCCCCTTTGCCTGGAGGAAAAAGATAAATATTCATGATTAGATATTTATTCATTCATTTATTCATTAAACTATTCGTTCACTTATTCATCCATTCATTTTTCATTCATTAATTCAGTTGTTTCATCAAAGCTACAGTTCCAGTGGGATAAACTTTCACAATCATAAAGTGTTGCTTATTCAGGTTTTCCCAAAATAAGTTGTGCAGGTTTACCTGTAAAACAAAAGCACATTCAAAAGGAATGAAAGTGAGTTCATGTTATATTAAATGTGATAACTGGTGAGTACTCTTGATAAATTATTGTTAGAAATAACATCTTGCTGTTCTTAATGACCGTCCCAATTGCTCTGGATTGGTCAGTCAACTTAAGCCACTTGTGCAAACAACAAGACTTTAGTAAGTGAGGGAAATTAACTAAAAGTGGGAGGGCACCATAGTGTAGTGGTGCCAGAAAAGGTGGGAATACTGTGAATTTGAAAAGGCTCCACTGACAGAAGTAAAGGGGAAAAAAATGACATATTAAATAATTACTAACTCAGATAACTAGGCCAGAATCCACGAAGATCATCAAAAACTAGCACAGGTGCAGTCAGTACCTTCGAAAAGTTAAATAGCATAAGTTGTATTTAAATGCATAAATATGTTCATGTTTAGCACCGATCTGGCAAAGTAAATGTACAGCACAAACAAAACAAAAACATATGATGACTCTATCGCTGCTGTCGAATCAGCATTTCACTGTAGTCACTAAAAATGTCCCACATTTTACTGAAACGGAAAACATGATTGGTTAGCAAATATCCCATCTCAGCTGAAAATTAGAAAGCTTAGAAAGACAGGCGGGCATATACTGTATGCTTGCGTATGTACTAGACTACACTACTGGGAGGGCATGAGAAACATCTTTCCACATTTGGGAACCATAATGTCATATCGTTGTGCCAACATTCTTAGAGGAATTCTTACAAGCCTACAAGAATGTTTCCTATCAGACAGAAAGGATAAAGTGCAGGGATCTGTACAGCTACAGAAAAAAAATCCTTGTGTACCAAGGAATTATTTTTGATTAATCCATTAGACATGCTCTGACGTGATCATCTATGTTCTGGTGAAACCTCATGGTTCTTACATTTTCTCACAAAATGTGTGTTATTCCTTGTCAAATATTATGTCAAATTTGAAAAATCTAGCATTCACTTGGATATAGAAACCATTGAAAATACATTATACAGCTTCTTCTATTAAATTGTCACAATCGTCAGACAGAAATTCTGACGAGACTGGACACTGGCATTGAAAATAATCATAATACTGCATTTGTATGACATTCAATAGCCATGCTGTGTTTCTGGTGTTGCTAGCTACTAAAAGGACCTACTTCAAGCTTAGTTTTTATGTTAACCCTTGAGCTGTATTGACATTTTTGACCTAATTTTGTATTCCCAGTCAAAAATGACTGGCATATTAAAAATTGCTTATAAATCACTTGTTATGCTATTTTATCACCAAATATTGGATTAGATCTTTTTGTCAACTTGTTTTCTTTCAATGAGCACAGGTTTGTATTTCTTTTTGGAGCTTATTGATCGTAGGCCTCATTGACCTGAGCTTATACACCTCCGTTTTGAGTGATACAACCATTATTTGTGGATCATTTTGGCAATATTAAATAAAATATGAAAACATGCTGTACTATTTATCACACTAGTGTGCTTTAATGTTTAACCAGGAAGTATGTTTTGAAATGGTTTAATGTTGTATAAAATGGCACAAATGGTCACAAATTACTGGCCACTGAAAAATGAATGGGAGAGATCACAAATAAGAGAAACATTTAGTGTTCAGGAGCATGTTCATGTTCACATATGTGCATGTGTGCTTGCAAACATAAAGGCCTTGGACATGTCCACACACACATACACACATGCACACTCACACACAAACACACACATGCTCACGTACACGCACAAACACTTTTGAGTGTTACATGCTTTCTTTTTCACAGAGATGAACTTATCACACCTTGAACTGCATCCACCATCCATTCATCCATCCAACATTACCACACACACACGCATATACATGCGTGCACACACACACACACACACACACACACACACGCATATACAAACACACATGTTGGTGCAGCTATCATTATGAGGACTCTCCATAGACATAATTATTTTTATACTGTACGAACTATAGACTCTATCCCCTAAACCTAACCCTCACATAAAACTTTCTGCATTTATACATTTAAAAAATATATATGGTTTAGTAGGTTTTTAAGCGATTTTAGTTATGGGGACATTAGAAATGTCCTCATAAACCGCATTTATAGCATAATATCCATGTAATTACTCATCTCCAATATGATCTTTCTCTGATGATCTTTCTTTCATCATGCATTGTGTGTTTCAAATGCACAGAACACATTTTTAAGGCAAAAAGGTATTATCATGTGCATGAGGTCACAAAACCACAAGATTTTCATTGATTTGGTTTGTTGTTGATTAAAAAATATAACAGAAATATGTGTGTGTGTGTGTGCGTGTGGTAATGTTGGATGGATGAATGGATGTAGGTCATCTGTGTGAAAAAGAAAGTATGTAATACACTGTATGTATTTGTGTGTTCATGTGTGTATGCACGTGTGTGTGTTCATGCACAGATCCGAGGCCTTTATGTTTGCAAGCACACATGCACATATCTGAATACCAACATGTAAGAAAGCATGTATTACTCAAAGAGTTTGTGCATGTATGTGAGCATGTATGTGAGCATGTGTGTGTTTGTGTAAGCGTGTGCAAATGTGAGTGAGTATTGCCAAAATTATCACAAAAAAAACTGAGGTGAATAAGCTCAGGTCAATGAGGCCTACTATTAATTAGTTCCAAAAAGAAATACAAAAGCTTTGCTAATTGAAAGATTGCAAGTTGACAAAAAGACACAGCAATATTGGCTCAACCAATACCTTGAGTTTGGGGTAGGCTTATCTGTTAATCTGAACAAATGGAAGACAGGGGTAGTGTTTGGGAAGACTGTTTGAAAGCAGCCAATAACTATTACTACTGTTACCAATTGCATACAGGGCCTTTCCCATCCCAGAGGGGAAGACATGCGCTTTTTCACCCATGCGAGTTTACGAGCCGGTGGACCCTGGATGTCTTTCCTCCTAAGCCCTGTGGCAGGCGAATTTGGCGGAGAAATTCGATGCTGGATCAGTACGTGCGCTAGTATGCCCTGTAGTGGGGTAGGTGCTCCACATGTGCTGGTTGCCCGTGGGTAACACCGTGTGATGTATTTTCCACGGTATGGTTTCCCTGTTGGTAAATCCACGTCTTCCTTGGGCAGAGCTCCCTCTGTCACCGGTCGCCGTGTTTGTAGAGCTCCTCCTCTATGACCTACCGTGGGGACTTCTTCCTCACGCGATACTGCTGGTCTGTAAGTCCATGTGACGTATTCTCCACACGTTACCTTCCCTTCGGGCAGGATGTGGTCTACGCAGTGTCTTTCCCCATGGCAGACGAAAGCATATGGCACCAGCTGAATGATTTTCCATTTTTGTGGGAGAAAAAAGAAGAGAAAAGGCCACGGCTGGCATGGCCTGTCCCCAATATGAGTTTGTCTTGTCCCTGGGGTGGCAATGAGTATTGAGATGACCACTCATCTACTTTTCTAGATATTTTTACAATTCCGTTTGGTGCCGCTAGTGGTGCAGAAATGACACTCTTCACATTTCAAATGAGGGATATTATCTAAAAAGGATGGATCACCAAGAGCCAGGCTACAATCGGCATATTGTGTTTAGATTTATATGAACAGTGACATCATCATTCCCTTATTTTTGCAAGAAAAGTCCTTCAACCTAAAATCAACAACCTCACCTGTGGCTTTCATTATAACGGGAAGTATCTGGTTAGGGCAGGAAGTTCCCTGAGGATTGTGCCAACTATTTAGTAAATGCATATAAATAAACAGAGGGGGATTTTTCTTACCAACTCACTTTATAGAAAAGAAGTCATGGGCTTCATAATTCTCTCTCATAACTCCTCACGTCTGTCAGCACTCAGCAGAACTCCTCTATAATCCAGCAGGCCTGACACAGACCACAAACTCACCCCCTCTCTCCTTTTTACTCTATTTCTGTCTCTCACCCTGTTTTCATTTGGCTGTGCTTATGTCTGATCCCTCTCTCTTTTACTTGCTTTCTGACTAACTTACACACTTTAGCACGCGCACATAGACAAATGGGTATGCTCCTATTTGAATAACTCTGCATATTGTTTGGAATGATGTAATGTATCCTTGTAATGGTCTTGAGACAAGGAAAAAGAGGGATGAAAAGAAAAGATAGAAGGTAGAATGAAAATTGAATAAGACTCCTCAACAGGCACAAAAGTTTTTCGCATTTTTTGCACCGATTTTCGTACTTTTAGTACTTTTGAAAATCATGTTTAAAATCATGTACACTCACATGAGGCGAAGACCCCAGTCATTTTAGTAGCCTAATAAAAGCTAATTTATTTTACATGGAATAGGTCGACTAATGGGGGCCGCCATGTTGAAATCACACAACCAGCTGAATACAACTTTTTTTATCTTTGCGATTCCCTTTTATTGGACACTTTTGGTCACTGAATAAATTAATCATGGCTGACTGCATCATCACCCATGCCTCTAGGTGTCAATACAAATCTAAGACAACCATCACAACAGCCAGTCATCATCATAACGCACACCAAAAATTACTGGGTGCACCTTTAAACATGGAACAATTTGCAAAATTTTGTTAATCAAAACTAAAATATTTACTAAATGACCATGAAAGGGCAGAGGGATCCATATGGGCATTTGAATTCTTAATGCAGGGTTTTCCGCCGCACACTGATTCTGCGCGGGTCTGCTCATTGGATTAGACAGACAAATAAAAGTGAAAGACAAAATAAAGGCGTGGAAGTAACAGAATGAAAGAATGAATGTACTGGGGCATGTGTGAATTCCATAGCATTTACCATTAAGCCAGGGCATGTGCAGACAGAGACGGAGAGGCTAGCTTTTGAAAGAGAAAGAAAGAGAGTCTCCAACAGGCTCCAACACGCAGGTTTCGACCACAAGGTTCCTCCCAGCCCTGAGAATACCAAACCCTGCTATTACGCCTCAAACACACACACACACACACACACACACAGACAGACAGACAGACACACAGACACGACTGTTCACACAAACACACACACACAAATAATTAGCTCTCTATGGTCAAGTAATGTCTGTCCATTTAAAGCATTAGGGATGTATCAAACTGATTGGATGACATAATTCTCCAAAGAAACCTTGTCAGGCAACGTGTACTAAATGAAAGCAAGTCATATTATTGACATCATTGTGACCTCAAATGCTGTCCAAGAATTCTCATTAGATCATCAAGCTTTTGAAAATTTGATTGACATGTTGCAAGCCAGATATCCATAGATTTCTAATGATATCCATGGATCCAATACAATAATATCCTTTATCATTTGGTTTGGATTGCGAGTTCACTTGTGAAAATGCCTTAATTTTGAAAATCTTTCTACAAGACATTATTTTTTTTCATTATCCCAGCATGATTTTACAATGTTCTAAAGAACATCTCGCATGCTTCAATGAAAATATGGAAATCTGATCTTTTGTGTAGAATCTAAAATATTTCTTATTCATTTTACTTTTTTTTTATTTCCAGGTTTAAATTACATTTAAAATTCCAAATTTGTGTCTGTATGTCTAATTCTGAAAAATATTGCATCCTACTCCACATTATTTCAGACTCTGACCTAGTTGCATACTTTGCTTGTTTTTCCCCTTTGAACAAAAGCATCTGCTAAATGAATAAATCTAAATATCCAATGATTGTAATGTAAAATTCCAATGTAAATGTTCCATATGTTTAACCTGTAGAGATAATGCTAGTGTTGCAGACTAAAAACAAACCCTGATGACTTCTGTTCAATGTCCAACATTCCTTCAGTCCAGCACTGTTGGGTTTAGGTCACAGTTTATGACCAGCTGATGATGGGTTAACACAGACCTGACACATTTTTCTCTGGGGGTGACATGTTTCTGGTGTTGATTCAGGACAATTTGCTCACAAATCTGGGAATTTGAAACGTAATGTGGACTGTATGTTGACGTATAAATGAACATTGAAAAATATCCTCAATATTCCTCATATCATGAGCGGTTTAGTAAGTTTTTAGTCCTTAATCTTGCAGAATATACACTGACATTCACTCTCACACACTCACAGACAGTTGCCAGAAACAATACGCTCTATACAGCTGAGTAGGTTATCCTGCCTGAAACGTTGAGCGTAATTAATGTTGAGTATTTAATCCCTGACACCCTGCCCTATATGACTGCAACACACTCATCATAAAACAAATGACTGAAGAGAGGTGGGCGTGTGAGTGTGAGTGTGAGTAGCAATGTGTGTGTTTTTGTATCTTTTTAAACCTGTCTGTCAGCTCTTTCAGTTCCGCTGCCGCTCTGTTAAACAGGGTTTTCTACTTTTGTATCAACGTTTGAATACAGGAATAAAGAAGAAACGGAACTGCGTGGAATTTGAATGAATGTACTGCCATGCATCATCATGACAATTATATGAACTTGACTTTAAAAAATAGTTTACCACAAAATGAATATTACATAACCATTTACACACTCTCATGTCATTCCATGTGCTTTTATGTTTTCCTGCCTGTTCTCGTGAAAATAACGTGACAGTGGCGACATTTTTGCAAAATGATATTAGGTGGTTTATTACACATATCGTGGCAATTCTTAGGTAAAATGTCCACTGTGTGACATTAAAAGCGAGTTAAACGTTTTCCCAAACAGATGAAGTTTTTAAAGTTATTGCTGTATAAGTGTTAAATCAACAAAACCTACCCTGAACCTTAAACCTAAACCTAACAGATAGTGTCCTAAAAATCAAATGCAACATGAATAATGCAACTGCCAATAAAACTGCAGTGCTTCAATGACACGTTCGACTTGCCGTGTCGACTTGCACGTTCTTTGGGACTTGTACCACAATTCTTCGAGTCCATTAATTGAGCTACTGTACAACTTGATTGCACTTGAACAAGCTTGTAAATGCAGTTGGTTATGTAATGCAAAAGTTAAAATGTTAAATCATAGGGTACAATAAACGTGTTTAGATCCAATAGAGTATGCTAAAACTCAGACACTGGTCATTTTGGGGTTTATATGTGGTTTGGCCTAGTATCTGGAGTAGTAACTGAAAAGTTGTAGGTTCAAATCCAAATGCATGAGCATTTAACACTGAGGCCCTCGCTGTAAGTGTATGAAAATTCACTTTAGATAAAAGCATCTGCTAAATGGCCACTTATTAACTCACTATTTTGAAAACCTGACCACACAAGGAAGACAAATATCAGAGCAGGGACCACAGTTTAGTGAAGGCATACAGTAGAGTACGCTTCTGTGTTTTACCAAAGCTGCTAAAGAACACCAGCTGGCAACCTTCTGTTTTAGCCTAATAACCCAAGAGAAACACACTGCTGAATAAGGAAAATCAGGTCTTACATTTACTGTGAGTCTGAATTAACTCAAGCTGTTTAATTTTAAATATAGGCAGGTCTAGCTGAAATATATTGTCTCCTCGCCTTCATTAGCAGACCAGAGAAGTTAAATGGAAAAAGCTGTCATTCTTGAGAAACTTTCCTTCTTTTGCAAAGAGGATGAATGGACGGGCTCATCTTTGAAGGGATTCTGATGGCTTTTCAAACATGGTGATGCATAGTTTGCTTTTTTTGGAAGACATGGAGTAGTTAGTCCAACTAAAGGAGCATTTCAACCATGCATATTTGAAAGCGGTTGAGTTTGGGTTGGTGTCTTGAGTACTCATTGTATGTCTGTATGTCTGGCTGACAGCTGTCTGTGTATACAATTCTTGAGAATTTACCATCCTCTCCCACACAATTCCATCCTGCATTCAAAGGAATATGTTTTTGAACATGGTGCTACTCTGAATAATATCTAAAAGTTATTTCATTTTTTGATGGAAATGAAAACAAGGCTGTGAGAGATAGATTTAAAGTATTTTCAATTGTTGTACTGTTGTTTAAATTGGTGTTGATTGATCAACTGATGAAACATTGAAATAAAAATGCTTTCCAAAGATGCTCAGAAGACCCCCAAATTTTTAAGTGATCTAGAAAAATTATACAGCTTTATACAGAGCATGTCATTAAAGAGAAGTCCATCCTTCACAGCCTCTTTTTTTATTCCCATCAAAAATTGAAGATGGCGCTACTTTGAATAAAGTCTATAGAGGTATGCATAAGATAGAACAAATCTGATATCATTAACATCATCAATTTAAAGATAGATAGATAGATATATAGATAGAGCTTACCCTGCAGATTAATGGGAGGACTTTCCCGCCACTGATGCCATTTGTGCTTTCAGAAGTTTCAGTTTGGAGGTGCGAAACATTTATTTGTGGTGTATCCCCATGTAACACAGCAACCCAGATACAGCGAGGCTCTGGAGAGCTGCAGTCCACCCCTACCGCATCCTGAAAACACCATTCCTTACCCCCTACACGCGGGCACACAGCGGGCATCACCAATGGCACTTGACCTCCTGACAGCATTACACATAAACACACACAGGAGTGTGCAAGAGCTCGCACACAAAAGCACAATTCTCACAAGGACTAATAAGAAATCACGAAAGATCCATTTAGATTTTTCAAAGCAGAAAATTAAGAATTAGACCACTACAGATAAAGCTTTTTACACTATAAGTCAAGATGAAGATGTTTCCGTTCTATCCCAAAGAGCGGAAAAATTCCAGACGAGGCTTCTGTGCAACTTGCCGAAATCTCCTCATATTTCCTTAATCCACTCCATCCATTAAAGCGTTCCACAGTTAAACTGATAAGATCCATATTACGACGGCAAACTCCGCACCTCCCATGCTCACACACACTTACACAAATGCAAACGAGAGTGTTATGACCACAGTGGTACATCCAGAGATGAGAGCAATTCCAGGATGCAGGTGCAAACCCCCATTTGGCAGTGTGTGTGTGCTAGTGTGTGTGACGAGCACGTGGCACTGCTGGCAAGATGTTGATCCAGGGAAGCTGGTTGCAGGATGGAAAATGTACTCACTCCGAGTTTTTAGTCTTAACAGTTTTCCCCTCTTGCTGTGCTTCACTCTTTTTCTTTCTATTCCTTCACTTTCTGAACCATTCACCTCCTCTCTCTCTCTCTCTCTCTCTCTCTCTCTCTCTCTTTCTCATTCCCCTCTGTTGTCTCCTGACAGACTCTAAACTCCAGCTATATGTAACTATGAGTAGGCTGGCCCTCCCCCTTTTCCCTTGTTTGCTGTCTCTCTCTCTCGCTCTCTCTCTCTCTCTCTCTTGCTTTCTTATTCTTTCAATTATCTTTCTCTTATCCCTCCTACCTGTTTGAATCTCTTTGCTGCTAATAGAATTTTGGTCATTGAATCTCACTCATAGACACACATATCCCAGTTTCTCCTGTTTTTTAAGCTTTCTTTTCTTCTTGAAGTCTGTATCTCTCCAGCTCTTTCTTTTTATTTATCATTGTCGTCTCATGTCAACTTCCCCCTTCAGCCCTCATCGCTGTCTGCACCTCCAAACTTTTGGCTTTTTCCTCTCTGAGCTCTCAGATTTCTATATTATCTTGTCTTTGAATTTCAATAATCTTATTTCCAATCTGTATGTTCCATAAACCAATGGATGAAAAGAAACTCTGAAGCCATCAAGCAGTAAAAACTAGTGACTCTCTTTGTATAAAGTCCATTAAGTCCAACATTTTGAAGCTCTGCTGAAGCCCGCTGCCGGTTTGAAAGTCTCTAGGTGTCAAACTCGGTTCCTGGAGGCCCACTGTCCAGCAGAGTTTAGCTCCAACCCTTATTAAACACACCTGAAGCAGCTAATCAAGGTCTTAATAAGTGCTTGAAGATTTCAAGGAGGCATTTTGGGGTTCCAGAGCTGGAACTAAACTCTGCTGGGCTGTGGCCCTACAGGAACTGAGTTTGACACCCCTGCTCTAGGCTGATAGACCATTCAGGTCTGTGTTTGTATGTGTTTCAAATGGGAGTCATATCGAGCACTACAAATTCCCCTGCTCTCTAAAGTTCCCACAGAGAAAGAGAAAAATAGTGGCTCTGCAAGGAAACACAATGGAAAATATTCCACAAGTCTGAATGGTAAAAAAAAGAAAAAATATATATATTCCTTCTAACTAAATAAACAAATGGAGGCATGGTGAGAGAGAAAATAGAAGAAAAAAAAAAAAACACAGAACGGCAGACAAAAACACTGAATGCCAGACACCTCATTGCAGCTGCTCTCTGTGGCCAGACTCAAACAGCTGCTACAAAACAACACACACCCCAACAATCACACAACACAATGACAATTTCTGGCATATGCAGTAAGGAATAATGCAATAATGTAATTTGTTAATTATCGCAAAATAAACTTAGCGTAATAAGTTTCCAGAAGCAAAGCGGTCTTATATCCTCCTGAGGGGTACATTATCCCACTGATTAAATGGCTACTTTCCAAATAAGTAAATAAAAAGACATGAAATATTGATTTGAGTTTAAATTATTTTAATTTTTTATGTGAGAAGAAAGAGAGTGTGGAGTGCTATAAGAGACAAGAAACTGTATTTTTGTTTATCCTGTAATGGCAAATGTGATGATCGTGATTTAAACCTTCAAGCATTTTCTCACAACATTTAACACAAAAACAAATCTTCAAATAACATTCACAAAACCCCTGACTCTTCTGGCAAAATCATACAATCACCTCAAAACCATTTCATCAGTGCTCAAAATCAAACAATGCTTTCAGATTATACACACAGCCAGTCAATATATAAACACTACAGAGCATTCATTAGACACTGCATCAAAAAATGGAGAACACCGTGTCCAGGGCATGTAATTACAGACAAAAAAAGTTTTTTACGATTGCTTAAGAGTGATTTTGAAAACAGGGCTCATTTTGTCAAAACACTACACACAATACACACAACCACACACACAAGTAGCAGAACACCTCAGATATTTAGCTAAATGAAACTTCATTCAATACTATAGAATAATTTATAAAAACCCAATTCATACGATCTTATTCTGTTTGAACCAGGTACACACTGCTGTGCTCAATCTAAAACACTTTTAACATTTCTACATTTCTAATGATATAGTCTGGGTTTGATTTTTTCTGAAATATTGTTAGAGTAAAATGAATATATTGACCAAACACAACACACAAGACCAGAATCAATATTGATTCTCTCCACATTATACTGTAAAATCAGTCAATACATCAATGGATTTCCAAAGATTGCATTTTGCACTGAAAATCAGAACAGAACATAGTCTAAATGGAATATAGTACATAAACAGAGCAAAAACATTTGTGGAGACAAAAAGAAAGCACAAATAAAAAAATTAAATAAAAAAAAAAAACCTTAGCATCATCTATTTGCCTAACTGGATCTGGCCATAGCACTTCGTCCACATCACAAGCTATGTCCTCTCTCGCAAGACAGCGAGGGAAGAGTCTTCTTGAATGGCGAATCCATTGATCAGTTGGTTCATAGGTGTGGTATTTTGAAAGGCAGTGCCTTGAAATAGCAAAGACGTGACATCATGTTAGATTTCTGTGTCTAATGTAGAGAAGTGTGTTTAATGTTTTGCAAAAAGTGTGAGGCAGAGAATGTGCTTATAGTTGTGCAGATCTCGGCTGAAGTTTTGCTCCTTGAGTGTCAGGTTTCATTAATTGTATGTTATTTTAATTTTTTGTGTAAGCAATCATAAAAACTGTAGTAATCACAGTTTAGTACAGTGAATATATTATATACTGTAAGTACTGCAAGTAATATAGTATTTAATGTCTGTATATTCAGCTCTTGCATACTGTAAAAATACAGTAGTCCAACTGCAAATGCCCAAAGGACAAAGAAAACTGTAAATGAAAAGCATATTCCAGTACACTCACTCAAAAATGTGAAAAACTCAATGGGAGATTCATTCTGCCTCAGCATCATGTCATCTTGGATTTTGTACAATTTGTTTGATCACATCATTAGAAACAATCGTGAACAATTTTGAGTCGTTGTGTGTAAATGATGACAACTGTGTTGAAGTTGTGTTTAACTTTTAAGTGCATCACAGTGCAAAATGTGTTTTAATGAGTGAGAACATATTTAGAGATTTGCAAATGGTGTCTAACTACCTGAACTTGGTTAAGGTTTTGCCAAAAGAGTGATTGATTCAACAAATGGATTTAGGCCACTGAGCATTTGGTTCAGAAAATGGGGTTTAGTGTTTTAGCAATTCAGAAAAACTGTAAGAAACATGATAAACTTTTTTATTAATCGCATGTGTTAACACACAAATTTTGACAGCTCTTGTCTTTACAACAATATTTAACCAATATTCCAGACAATATAAATCCATAATATTGTATACAATTTAATAGGTCAGATGCCTAATATTGACAAAAATACACAAAGACCCCCCACACACACACACACCAACACAAGATGTGCACACAAAATAAAATTTCTGACATATACAGTAATATACTGTGAATCTATCAGGTCAAATACCACATATTGACAATACACACACACACACACACACACACACACACACACACACACACACACACACACACACACGTGTGGGAAATCTCACCAAACAAGCAAGTCTTCGGTGTGTGTAAGACAGACAGGCAGCTAGCCATCAGTGAGACATTTATCCCTCTCATTCAACTCCTTTAAACACAAAGACACACCTGAGATCCGTTACAAATGAGGACCGACAGGTTTCACCTGCCACACAGTTAGACATGTACCAGCACGCAAACATACAGCCAGAACATGTACACGATACAACAAATAAACATACACAAAATACCCAGGAAAGCAAACACACACACACATACACACACACACACACACACACACACACTGGAAGTACAGGCCTGAGGTATGTTGGGGAATGATTACACATGCATTTTAATAGTAATTCATGAATATGCAGACTTCCTATTGCCTATAGCCTCTACCTCACCCCAGAGTCACGTGCATGCATGAACTAAACAGATTTATCACAAAGGTTTATAGGAAGAACTTTTACAAATAAGACAACGATGACATTAAATCAAGAACAATTAGAGACCTTCACTTGGGTTTTGTACTTCTGAAAAAGACCCCAGTAATATCACATGTCTCCTCAAAAGAGATCTGTGATCATGTGTTTCAAACATGCTGTCTCAAACTGTGCTCAGATTTGCCAACATATCAAAGTCTATGACCAAAAGTCAGAGATTTTACTACCATTTCTCAAGAAAATACTTGCTGCACCACATTATCTAGCTATGTGATCAATATTCATTTTATACTTCTTTACTTTTACTGTATGTTAAAGAAACCCAAAACAAAATGATTATTGCTCAGCGGTTGCCTTATTAAAGCTCAGAAGACTTACTGTATCTCAGTTGTTTTCTCTGAAAAGTCCTTTGGAAAATAAAAAGGCACAAATACGAATTGTTGACATACAAAATATGGCATAAGTCTCATGAGAAGCAGGCAACTTAAGCAAAGGTCTTCTACATTAAGACTCTGCAGTAACCTCTGAGCAATATATTTTTCCTCTAGCTCACTTCATCTCAGAGAAGC
The DNA here is from genome assembly GCF_025860055.1 of Xyrauchen texanus. Taxonomy (NCBI): domain Eukaryota; kingdom Metazoa; phylum Chordata; class Actinopteri; order Cypriniformes; family Catostomidae; genus Xyrauchen; species Xyrauchen texanus. Next base: position 20,781,554 of record NC_068287.1, on the reverse strand, counting down.
ACAAAACTATACTCATGTTTAAAAACACTTGAGCTGTTAGAGCTATGTGATCAGCAGACATTTGGTCTGCACAAACTCTGATATGTGTAAATCTCGCTCATCTAAAACAAGGCTGATTCACTTCACTGATTCTTATCAACACACGCTGATGGGACAGATACTCTAAACCTGTATCTCAGCAAGGCAAATGTGCGCAATCATTTCTGCACATGCTTTTCTTTAAAAAGGTTGTAGTCTGTCCCCTGCTGGACACATGAGAGGAAACAATCCACATTCACAAACAACTCCAATAATGAATTAAGAAATGAAAACTGCTTTAAATAGATAGTTAACACAAAAATGACAATTATGTCATATGACTTTCTTTTTTCCATGCATCACCAAGGGAAAGTTTGGCAGAATGTCAAAAAGTGGATGGGACCAGGGTGCCAAAAGCAGGACAAAAAAGTCTCATTAAAGCACAGAAATGTAGTCCATATAACTTGTGCACTATATATAAAATATTTATTCAGCGATAATCTTGCTTGATGGCCATGGTCACCATTCACTCTCATTGTGTGTAAAAGAGCAACCTGGACATTCTGTTATAAATAATTAATTTGTGTTCCATAAAAGAGTCATCTGTACTTTGAAAGACATGACAGGGTCCCTAAAAATTGCATTATATATATATATACAAAACAGTTAGTTCTGGTCCTCAAATCTGATTGTATGAGAGACGTTCCATGAGCACTGATGGTCTGACAACATCAGCACTCGGACACTTCACTGTGTGTATCTCTCCGCTTGTGTTCCTGCCGTTCTAAACTAAAGTGTAAGAGTAATGCATATCTGTTAGGAGTTACTGTCTTTATTTTTTAAATTACATATGTTAGCCAGCAGGTTGTGGCAAAGGATAATTTTTGTATGTAATAAGAGCCAGTTGGTTATGTAAAGTGAATCTGTTAGTCATTGTTTACATAGAACAGCTCAGTGATTGCTCGTAGTACCACTACATTACTTAAGCTAGGATATTGTTTTAAATGGCTTTAAATGAACAATTTCAGGATTAAGGCTCATCGCAGCTGAGAGACAAAACAGACTGTTTGATTACAGAACTCGAGGTGCTTACCGAGTTTCCACAGCTTTTTTTCCGAAAGCTGACCTTTAGAATGCTGACAGCATCTCTGCTTGGGAGTGGCAACAGGTGATCGAACACGCTCTGTCTCTGTCTCTCTCTCTCTCTCTCTCTCTCTCACAAACACAAGACAAAGACAAAGATCCCCCATTTAGGCTTAACAGACTGTAGGGGCAAGTGCTGTTAGCGAGCACCTATAAAGGCCGGAACGGTACACAAGGGGGTGGGTGGCCAGCACCACGCCGACCGCCTTTGTCTCCCCAGTGGCGATGTTTTACACACTGCAGGTAGTAGGTAATTACCTACTACCTGCAGCCGAATCACAGCAGTGCTGATGTAGGGCCATATCGCACGCTTGCGCTTGTAATATTACTTAAATATATATATATATATATATATATATATATATATATATATATATATATATATATATTAGGACTGTCAATTTAATGCGTTAATAACGTGCGATTAATTTTACAGAAAATAATGCGTTAAAAAAATGAACACATTTAATCACAATGCTTTCCTGATAAATTCCTGAGAAATGCAAGCTTGTAGTACCACCTGTTTACTCCAGAGGGCAGTAAGTGAAATTTCAGGTGTATGAGCAACACGTAGTTTATTACAGTGAACAAAACATTAACAACTCTTCAGCGGACACACAACACAAACGTGCGTTACGTTCTTGCGTTCAAAACACTTGAAGGAGCGCAAATGCGAACTAAGGGATCTCAAGATGTGTTTAAAAATTGAGTATTAAACTATATTTAACTTGACACAGTGACCTAAACATTTTACTTTTATGACAGAACACACACGAGACGCGACACAAGCATGTCTGACGCAGGTTGTATGGTCTTTACCTCACAAATATTTAATAACCAACAAGGTTTAAAGGTGTCCTTTAAACTGTTACACCGTTTTTACCCAGTCAATCTTTATTTAAGAAACATGCTCCCTGAAATAGATCCACTTTGCTCCTTCTGTAATGCTGTAGATGAATCTGCCCCTCACCTTTTTTTGGGAATGTGTCCACGCTGTAGTATTTTGGAGAACATTTTGTTTGTTTGTACGTACCTCTATTTTAACTAGTTTTTCTTTGCTTTATAAAGACGTTTTATTTGGTTTTCACAGTTTTGATAACTTAAGTTAATATTTTCTGATTAATCTGTTTATTTTTCTTGCCAAGTTTTTTATACATAAGTGTAAATTTGTCTATAAAGCCCCTATTTGCACTTTTTTGTAAAGACTTAAAATATAATTTACAGTTTTTTTCAGTTGCTTACACACTAAAATTAAAACTTTCCCACAATTAGCAAACCCTTACACTCAAGGAGCAATACACCGGCCTAGATTTGCACAACTGTAAGCACATTGTCAGCTTCACACTTTTTGCAAAACACTACTGTAAAGCAGTCAATGGAAAGGAGGAGGCGAGAACCGGCTTTTCAACATAAATAATAGTTTAATAATAAACTAAAACAGACAATCACACACATGACTGTCATGTCCGACCTATATCCCTCTCGGAGGCTTGATTAGCCTGATAAGGGACCGGGTGTGTATGATCACAACCTGGCCCCACCCTCCGCCCTCCACCCTGCCACAATTACACAGTGATTTGCAAAACACTAAACACACTTGTATGCATTTGACACAGAAATGTATCATGATGTCATTTCCTTGCAATTTCAAAGCAAAGGCTTTCAAATGAACACACTCATGAACCAATTGGTTAAACACAGCCACCGGGTGTGCACACACACTGGTGCTTAATTGTAGACACACCAATCAGGTTTCAGCACTATAAAAAGGCAACAGGTAAGTTAACCTGTCTTAAAAAAAAATGGACGGTGTCAGAGGAACAGGGAGAGTGTGAATGAGAGGGGTAATCCAAGGAGAACAAGGTGGAGGAAGAGGCCAAGGTAGAGGAAGAGGGAGAGGGAGAGGAAGACCTGGAGGAGGGGTAGGACATGCACAAAGAAGAAGACAACCAAATCAGTGTAATGAAATTCATGCTACAATTGTGGACCATGTAATAAACCATGGACTAACACTGAGGGAGGCTGGACTGAGAGTACAGCCTAACCTAAGCAGGTACACGGTGGCATCAATAGTTTGGACATTTCGTCAAGAGCACAGGTGAGAAACTTATCTTCTGTCAACAGAAAATCCATAGCTTACTGCATGTACTATATCAACAGTTTTGGTATCTATTCCTGTATCATCTTACAGTAAGCTACATGTATTTTGTTTGGCCAACATAGGATTGAACGTCGAGAACACCAAGGAGGAAAAGGCCCCATATTCACACAGGAGCAAGAAAGAGAGATCATAAACCTTGTTTTGGCCAATAATGCAATCAGACTTAGAGAAATTCAAGCCCCTATTGTCAATGATCAACCAATTTTCAATAATAAACAGGTCTCTCTGTCAACAATAGCCCTTATCCTTAAAAAACATCAAGTTCTGATGAATCAACTGTATGAAGTGCCATTTGAAAGAAATTCAGACAGGGTGAAAGTCCTGTGGCGTGAATATGTGGTGGTACGTTTTGTTCACTGACTGTAGTATTGTGTACTGCACACATAACCTTTTTACTGTACATGTCATTTTACTGTATAGCAGACCTACAGTAAATTGATCTACACAATGTGATCTTTTGCTGTATTTCAGAGAGTTTTACAAATGGATGCGTAGGAAGTCCCGCAAGAGTTTATTTACATTGATGAGGCTGGATTTAAGCTGACAACAGTGAGAAGAAGGGGAAGAAAATCATTGGCCACAGTGCTATTGTCAATGTACCAGGGCAACGTGGGGGGTAACATTAGAGGTCGACCGATATGGGTTTTTTCAGGCCGATGCCGATCTTTTTAAATCTGGGTCGGCCGATGGCCGATTAATGCTGCCGATTTATTTTGGCCGATATGTTCTTGTTTTTAACCTCTTATTTGAACCTTTTATTTAAAGATAAAATGTAACACAAATAATTACTTCAGATAGACAAAATTTCTCAACAAATAAATTTATTTAACACTTGACCAATCTGCACTTGTACACTTAAATAAAAAATGCATAATGTAAAAACATATTGTATAAATAATGTATAACAAATATATAAAATAAACAAAGCAGGTGTTACGAACTGCTCCGAGACACGAAGGTTGAGATCCAAATGCAGCTTTAATTAAGGGGTAATCCAGACACGTAATCCAACATTCAGAGCATCCAAGAGAAGCACAGGCATAACTAGGGATGGTATCGTTAAGTTTTTAATGGCATTACTATCTTACCGATAATGCTTATCGATCCGGTACTTTAACGGTATTCTTAACGGTTCTTTTTGTTTATATATATATATATATATATATATATATATATATATATATATAAACAAAGATAAACAATAGATAAACAATTACACAAAGATAAACATTATATAGGCACAGTGATTTAATTTCAGGAAGGTCTACTAACAGTACGGTTCAGGTGTGGTCTAAAAAGAAATCTAATAAAGTAATCAATTGTAAAATAACACTGCATAGTTTATCATAGATAGATTAATGCAGATTAATGCTCATTAATGCAGAAGTTATTCATTCAAGAGCTGTAAGTGATTTTCTCTTTGCCTTTTGTTGTTTGATTCGCAGTATTGGCTCAATCGTCAGCATGTTTAATAGACTGCTTCCCCTTTAAGACCGAGTCTAATAGGCTCCTGAAGGACCATATTTTCTCCCAACTATTTCCATAACTACGTCAATTTAAGACATAAACTGTATTTAAGTAAATCTCCAAGCCGGTCGTTTTGACATATTTTTGTGTATAGTTGATCGTTTAAACGCACACATGAAACCCAAAGTAGCCTATACTTTGCTTGTCTCGTTGCGGTCTGTTTCGGAGTTCGCGCCGCCTTGGGAACGGTATCTCTTGCGCTCTTTTTATTATTAAATGCGTCCCGCAATTTAGCAACAGTAGCTAGACTGCATTTTACAACAATCACCGATCGTGCTGATTCTGACATTAAGTTTGAGTTTTAGGGAGAAATGTCAGTGCACCGCTGTGAAGGGAAGGATGTTGTGCTAGACAGAATGCGGCTTATGTATAAATATTCTTTTTATAATCTTTGGAAGGCGAAATCTAAAATAAAATCAGACTAATATCACAGATCTAAACCAGGCTACGTTTGAATGTTTAGTTCTGTCCTCTGTTGTCACTCATTAAGCAGGGCTCGTGTTGTGCTCGCTGTAGCACCGCGTGAGAGAAATCTCTCTCTCTCTATCTCTCTCTCTCTCTCTCTCTCTCTCTGACTGCGAATAGCTAAATTGCATCACAGACAAATGGTTTCATATTATTATACATAGAAATGGCTGGCGAGATAAAATACTTTCTCTTTATAGCAATAATAAATGTATTTTCTTAATTTCTCCAGTACCGACAGCAGAACCAATAACGTCCGAGCTTACCAAAGCCAGTCCTTCAATAGCCAATACTGCGTTGGTATATTTTTATTACTTATTTATCTGCATTGAGTGACAACCCTCTCAAATATAAGACACACAAACAGAACAAATAAAAGTCTCAGATTCACTGTCTGTAATTGCAAAATTCTTGCTTACTTATTGTGACATGATAGCAACCCTTCTGCTGTGATAATGCAACTTCAACTACGCTATCAATATCCAAAGTAGCCGAACGTCGTGTTTTTTCTTGAAGTTGGCAGTAACATATCAAAAGTTTTTAATTAAATATAAAGGAGTTATACAAATTTAATCCTTACCGTTTTCTCCAAAGAACTTAGCTCCTTCCTTAGGCACTGGATGAGGTCTGCTCACTCTGCTGGAAAATGACTCTAGGGGCAGCGTGCGTCGAACACGTGTTCCACAACAACACTAGGCTGCCCACAGATGCGCCTGCCTAATAATCGGCTTGATATACTTGGATATTGGCCGATGCCGATTATGTAAAAAAATGCAAAAAATCGGCCAATTACAGTTTTTCTCAATTGCTTTGGCTGAGTTCTCAAATGTTTTTTTTATTTCCCAAAACATTAAGTTCAGATCTCTGAACAATTCGCTTCTTTTTCACATCAGATTGGAATTTCTTATTAATTTGAGCAACTTGCAAATGCTTTGGCACATGTGTGCAAAGAGTACATACAACTGTCTGCAGTTTGGACAACAAATAATTGCATATGGCTTGTTGATCAAAACTGATGACTCGATTCTCACTTACACTGTCAAACACTTCAGAACTTCTCAGACATTTTTTATTGTGTAAGCCATCACATTCAAAATGATCTATTCAATTATCATAATTAGTATACATGAATGTATATTCTAAAATATATCTGACATTGACATTGTTTGTAATGTTTGCTAAATTGGCACATGACCTCTAATTGCATTCGCAATCTAATTGCAAATTACCTCTAATATGAATCAACCAATTAACCATTTAACCAATCAACTTTGGGAGTATATATATATATATATATATATATATATGTCTATATATATATAGATTGCCACAGCACAATCACTGCTGTAGAAGTTTTTGAGAATGGAGGACATTCACAACCCTGAACTGCAGCAACATGCTCATGGAAGAGCAATTGGAAGGCGTGTAAGAATACGTGGTGGTGGTAGAGGAAGAAATAATCGAGGAAGAGGTGGAAATAGAAGAGTCAGAGTCTCTGATGAAATCAGAGCCACACTTGTGGATCATGTCATAAATCATGGTTTAACAATGGAAGAGGCTGGTCGAAGAGTACAGCCTAATGTAAACAGGTCCACAGTGTCATCAATTGTGCAAACCTTTCAGTAGGGAAAACAGGTAAATATGTTTTTTTGTTTTGTTTTACAGTATGTAAAGTATTTTTACAGTATAAACAACAATATTGTAAAGGTAAATGCAAGTCTATTTGTTTATTCTATAGAACTGCACGACAACCTCGCGCTGGTGGCAAAGCAGCAGTATTTAACCAACTGCAAGAACAAGAAATTTGCAACATGGTCATAGCCAACAATTCCATCAGGCTAAGAGAGATCCAAAGTGCAATCATAAATGACAATAATGTCTTTGCAAATATAAATTCTGTCAGCATTTCCACCATAGACAGAGTTTTAAAAAGACATCAGATGACTATGAAACAGCTCTATAAGGTGCCATTTGAGAGGAACAGTGAAAGAGTGAAGGCGTTGCGGTACCAGTATGTCCAGGTAAACCATTTGTGTGCACTTAGTGAGTTTTCCTGTTTTTCTAAGATGCCTGTATTACTTTACTGTAAGTTTCAGAAACCCATAAGAAAAAACATTTACTGTTACATTTTTTTTCTGTGTTTCTTCATAGAGAATCATGGAGTTAGAAGTACATGAAACGACCCACATTCTTGTTTTTGTGGACGAGGCTGGGTTTAATCTGTCCAAAGGCCGGAGACGTGGTCGCAATCTCATTGGACACCGAGCCACAATTGACACACCAGGCCAACGTGGGGCCAATATTACAATGTGTGCTGCCATTTCAGAGAACGGTGTGAGCACACATATTCCACACATTGGGCCCTATAATACCCAACTTCTCCTGGCCTTCCTAAATGCACTTTACAGAGACCTGATTCCAGAACAAGAAAGAGGTTTGGTTAGACCACATTTGCCTAATTATGTTGTTGTCTGGGATAATGTCAGCTTCCACCGAAACAACAGTGTTAGGGACTGGTTTGCTGCACATGAAAGGATAACAGTGGAATTCCTTCCACCATACTCTCCATTCCTAAATCCAATAGAAGAGTTTTTTTCAGCATGGAGGTGGAAAGTGTATGATCATAGACCACAAAATCAGATTTCTTTGTTGGATGCCATGAATGCTGCATGTGAGGACATCACAGCTGACCATTGCAGGGGATGGGTGCGGCATTCAAGGAGATTTTTTCCACGGTGTGTGGCAATGGAAAACATCAGATGTGATGTTGATGAAAATCTTTGGCCTGACCAACGTGAGCGACAAGATGTCCACCAAGAATAATTTGTTTGTTTTGTTTTTTTCCCATGAATGTTATTTGTTGTTTGTGTATTTGTGGTAATACACAAATATGAAATGTAAAGTGAAATCTTGTTACTCTTGTCAGTTACTTTACATGTACAGTAAATACACTTGTATTGTGTATATACACATGAAGTACAAAAATAAACACTGTAAAAATACAAATGTTCATAGACTTTTTTTTTTCTACATACTATTGACTTTTCTCAACAAATATGAGATTTGTTTACAGTAAACCCTTAATTTTCATGGTTGACTGTTGTGGTGAAAAAACAACTAAACATTTTGACCAGTGTGGCTCACACAATGACAAAAATACTTTAGATTTTGGTGGCCTTGGCCAAATTATTGACACAATAACTAGGTTTTGAAGCATGAATTAAATGTTTTGGGTGAGTAACTACATTTTGCAGACATGCTATAAAGTTTTGAAGTTCCTGCAAACAGTTGTGACATTTGCACTCACAGTTTAGAGAATGTTAAGACTGTTTCGAAAAATGTGCCAAAGCAATTGAGAAAAACTGTAATCGTCGACCTCTAGATAACATTACCCTTTGTGCTGCCATTACACAGAATGGGGTCCTCCACCACCTTGCCAACTTGGGTCATTACAACACTGACCTCATTCTTACATTTTTAGACAGATTACACAATATTATCACAGCAGCAAACCAAAGGGACCAGATGCAATACATTGTCGTCTGGGACAATGTAGCTTTCCATCGTTCTGCTCTGGTCCAAAACTGGTTTCATCAACAACCACAATTTACAGTTCAATACCTTCCACCATACTCCCCCTTCCTAAACCCCATCGAGGAGTTCTTCTCAGCATGGCGGTGGAAGGTTTATGATCTCCGGCCCTATGTCCAGAAGGCCCTCATTCAAGCTATGGAGGAAGCATGTGATCAAATTGAAGCAGCATCCATACAATGGTGGATTCGTCACTCCAAAAGGTTCTTCCCACATTGACTTGCAAATGAAAATATAGCCTGTGCTGTTGACTGTGAATTTATTTAGACACTTTCTCTGTGTAAATGCTAAAAGTGTTTTAGGTTAAGCACAGGCGTGTTTAACTGATTCAAACAGAATCAGAACATATGATGGTTGGGTTTATGTTATGAAAATAAAACAAGGTTTTTATAAGACATTGTATAGTTTTGACAAAAGTGTTCCATTTTGCAAATGATCTGAGGTGTTGTGCTACTTTGTTGTAGTGTTGTGCTAATTGTGTGAAGGGGTTTGAAAAACCGGGCCCTGTTTTGAAAATTATGCTTAAGCAATTGAAAAAAAACTGTAAATACTCTTTGTACCTCCAACAACTCCAAAGCATTGAAAACCATTGCACTATGTAATGAATATAATGTCTTGGCATTATTGTAAAATATATCTGTAGTATTGTGTACTATGTATACCCCTGGCTTGTTTCTAAAATAACAAAAATGTCTGATGCAGGTGTACATTGAAGGGCCCTTAAAGAAGCCCTCATAATAAATCTCCAACTGATTGACAAATTCACTTGTGAAATGGATTGCTGTGAACTGTGTGCCAATGATTGACTTATGATCAATAATATGGTAGTAAACAATACATTGTATTCTAAAGCTGCTTTTTTAATGGTCTTATCAATGATGAACTCTTCTGCCACAAGAATGTAATGCATTTAATTATCTGAATATATATATATATATATATATATATATATATATATATATATATATATATAAAATTAGATTAAACATGTTAATCGATTGACAGCCCTAATATATATATATATATATATATATATATATATATATATATATATATATATATATATCTTTTTTATTTTGGTGAACTATTGCTTTAAAATGGCTAAAACAAAAAACCATTTGAACACCACAATATTTGAACAGAAATAATTGACCTGACAACACCATTTGGTTCAGAGAGCATTACATAGCAAAACACAGTCTAGACCGACTGTAATCTGGCTTCTTTGAGTGTGTACGTAAAAATGTTCCTCTAAAATGGTTAATTTTAGCTGTAATCCCAAACAAAGCCCTTGACCTACAGAGACCCTGAAGCAAACCCACAGAGTTGTAGTGACAGTAATCCACCAACAGATGGCAGCACTAAAACACAATCCAATGCGTGTGTTTGCAATCCATATTGTTTACAGACAAAATCGTGTCTGAAACCTTGAAAATGCTGCATTTACAGGCAGTATACAGAGAAAGAAATCCATCAAGGCATCCAATGTTATCTCATCTACTAAGATACGTCTATCTGGTCAAATTTTGTAGTCTAGCTTTTCATAATAGAAATTGCTGTGAAATAGTGCCCCAGTGACCAAGCCAAATAA